>NC_084620.1:63102077-63139577 GCF_033978795.1 Nerophis ophidion
TTGAACTTTCACAGTATCATGTTGGACCCGCTCGACATCCATTGCTTTCGGTCCCCTAGAGGGGGGGGGGGTTGCCCACATCTGAGGTCCTCTCCAAGGTTTCTCATAGTCAGCATTGTCACTGGCGTCCCACTGGATGTGAATTCTCCCTGCCCACTGGGTGTGAGTTTTCCTTGCCCTTTTGTGGGTTCTTCCGAGGATGTTGTAGTCGTAATGATTTGTGCAGTCCTTTGAGACATTTGTGATTTGGGGCTATATAAATAAACATTGATTGATTGATTGATAGTAACGCGCTACATTTACTCAGTTACATCTACTTGAGTAACTTCCGGGATAAATTGTACTTCTAAGAGTAGTTTTTATGCAACATACTTTTACTTTTACTTGAGTATATTTATAGAGAAGGAACGCTACTTTTACTCCGTTCCATTTATCTACATTCAGCTTGTTAATCGCTACTTTTTTTTAATCGATCTGTTAATGTTTGTTTTGGTTTGTCAGACAGACCTTCAATGTAGGATACGCATGCCTGCGTTTCACCAATAACCGTATGGACCGAAGCGGCACTTATAATACACTTTTTCACCACTCGTGGCAGTAATGACAATATCAAACAAAACAGAATAAGTCTGGTGCCAAACTAATAGATACGTTTCTTAAGCGCAAAAATTATGACTAAAGTGGTGAAGCTGAATTTTCATTTGTACTTTTTATTATTGACAGCTTATTAAAATACATTATTTATGAGCTAGTTAGGGTGGATCTACACCTGACATCCACTGTAATGAAACCAAGTACAAGAGCTTATCTTGTCGATACTACTATGATTACGTCTATTTTTTACCATCACAAACATGCAGTCACTGGTGACGTCGGACCAATCAAACAGAGCTAGGCGGCCACATGACAGTCACACGTAAAACCCGACTTAAACAAGTTGAAAAACTTTTTGGGGTGTTACCATTTAGTGGTCAATTGTACCGAATATGTACTGTTTTGTGCAATCTACTAATAAAAGTTTCAATCAATCAATCAATCAAAAGTGTAAAGGAAAAAAGACACTTTTTATTTCAACCGTACTTCCCGTCAAAAGCCTAAAGGCTGATCGCACAGTTCCTGTCTTCACAATAAAAGTGCCGCTCCATCGCGCCTGCGTTAACAAAATAAGAGTGTCCAAAGCCAGCACAAACAAGCTAGCAAGCTTCCGGAGTTTGCCGCCAATGTATTTCTTGTAACGTGAATACAAACGAATATGGAAGCCTGACAAAAAAGATGCAAAAAAGCCAACGACTTTCATGCGGTATTAGACAGAAAAGAGGAACTTTTTTTATCCTCCATTTGAAAACGTGGACGTTATCAGCAATACTGTCTGATTCCAATCAATGCAAGTCATCAGAATCAGGTAATACACCAACTTATATTCTTGTCTTCATGAAAGATAGGAATCTATATGTTAAACATGCATGTATATTCATTAAAACACCTTTAACATGTCAACAAAAACGGCAAAATAAATAAATATAAATTATATACTGTATACATAAATGTGTATATATAAATGTGTGTGTGTATATATATATATATATATATATATATATATATATATATATATATATATATATATATAATATTTATACATACACTGTATATGTATATATGAGGTAGATCACCTCGATTTGGTCATTAATTAAGTAATTGATTAGCGTTGAAAAACTTATTGGGGTGTTACCAATTATATGGAATATGTACTGTGCTGTGCAATCTATTAATACAAGTTTCAATCAATCAATGTCTACTGAGCCTATGGTGCTATTAAGTTATTGTGGCTCAATGTGCCTTAATTTTTTTTATTTTAATGTATTATTATTTAATATATATTATTGTTTTAGTTGCTTAAGAGATATTCCTGGCTCTGAATTTGCTCATTGCTATTTTTATGTTTTTGTGCATTATTTGTTGCTGTAATCATTAAACAAGCAGGTTGCTCATCAGTTACTCAGTACTTGAGTAGTTTTTTCACAACATACTTTTTACTTACTCCTTACTTTTACTTGAGTAATACATCTCTAAAGTAACAGTACTCTTACTTGAGTACAATTTCTGGCTACTCTACCCACCTCTGCGCATACCCCTGGGGGTACTTGAAGGTATGCCAAGGGGTACGTGAGATTTAAAAAATATATATTCTAAAAATAGCAACAATTCAAAAATCCTTTATAAATATATTTATTGAATAATAGGTCAACAAAATAAGAATGTAAGTTCATAAACTGTGAAAAGAAATGCAACAATGCAATATTCAGTGTTGACAGATAGATTTTTTGTGGACATGTTCCATAAATATTGATGTTAAAGATTTCTTTTTTTGTGAAGAAATGTTTAGAATTAAGTTGATGAATCCAGATGGATCTCTATTACAATCCCCAAAGAGGGCACTTTAAGTTGATGATTACTTCTATGTGTAGAAATCTTTTTTTTTATAATTGAATCACTTGTTTATTTTTCAACAAGTTTGTAGTTATATGTATATCTTTTTTTCCAAATAGTTCAAGAAAGACCACTACAAATGAGCAATATTTTGCACTGTTACACAATGTAATAAATCAGAAACTGATGACATAGTGCTGTATTTTACTTCTTTATCTCTTTTTTTCAACCAAAAATGCTTTGCTCTGATAAAGGGGTACTTGAATTAAAAAAATGTTCACAGGGGGTACATCACTGAAAAAAGGTTGCGAACCACTGCAGTATAATATATGTTGTACTAAATGTGAACAAGTGTTCTTACCTTGTGGTACCCATCAGGTGCGACGTGACCATGGCACTTGGCAAATACGCCACTAGGGTCGTTCAACACGGCACATTTCTCATCAGCAAATAATTCTAAAACATAGAGGGATGTGAAATGACGTGACACATTTTTAAAGTTTTGTGTTTTAGCCACTTTTATTTAGAGAAGTAAGAATATTTAAGTTGCAACAGAAATTAATGATGTATATTAAATACCTCTACCTCTGTTTTTTTATTGTTTCCGTATACTGTCATTGCATTTACATAATCTGAATAAAAGTTAAAACATGTTAAACAATTTGCTAACTAACTAACTAACTATGTATACGAGTATGTATATATAATTAAGATTTTTGAGAAATAGCATTTACTTGATTAAATACAACTACTAGTGGGTACAGTATAAAGTAGCTAGTTAGTTAGCCTTTAGTTTGAAAAATAAAACATACATTTTTATTCCAACATGTTAAATTATTTAATCAAGTAAATGCTATTTCTGAAAAATATGAATTATATATACATATATGTATATAAATATGTACATGAATGTATGTATATATATCACCATCCATTTTCTACCGCTTATTCCCTTTTGGGGTCGCGGGGGGCGCTGGCGCCTACCTCAGCTACAATCGGGCGGAAGGCGGGGTACACCCTGGACAAGTCGCCATCTCATCGCAGGGCCAACACAGACAACATTCACACTCACATTCACACACTAGGGCCAATTTAGTGTTGCCAATCAACCTACCCCAGGTGCATGTCTTTGGAAGTGGGAGGAACCCGGAGTACCCGGAGGGAACCCACGCATTCACGGGGAGGACATGCAAACTCCACACAGAAAGATCTTGAGCCCGGGATTGAACCCCAGGCTACTCAGGACCTTCGTATTGTGAGGCAGACGCACTAACCCTTCTGCCACCGTGAAGCCTTATACATATATATATATATATATATATATATATATATATATATATATATATATATATATATATATATATATATATATATACATGTGTATGTAGGTATGTATATGGATGTATGAATATGTGTATATATGTATAAGAAAAATATATATACTATTTACAATCCTTTTTTTATTATTTGAATTATGTTTGTAAACTCAAGACCGTGCAAAAAATAACTAAAGAATCTAAAAATTGAAGACTATTAAAATGGACTCCATGAAATAAACATTAAAAAACTAATCTGAATTAAGGTTTTATTTTTTTAACCTAATTATCAATCAATGATTATTTATATAGCCCTAAATCACTAGTGTCTTAAAGGGCTGTACAAACCATAACAACATCCTCGGTAGATTTATCTTTATTTAAATTATCTAACTAGCTACAGTATATTATACTGTATAATTATATAATATATTTGAATAAATGTATAAAATAATTTTCATGTATTATATATATATATATATATATGTGTGTATTTGTTTATATATGTGTATATATATTTATATGTACTGTGTGTGTGTGTGTGTGTATATATATATATATATGTATGTGTATATATATATATATATATAATGTGTGTGTAGATATGTATGTAAATGTTTCTATATGTATGTATATACAGTATATGTGAATAGATGTATATATTTATGTGTATATATACGTATATATATGTTTATGTATATATATGTATTTATATACATATACATAATACGTATATGTATGTATGTATACACACACGTATATGTGTGTATATATGTATATACATACATATATCGGTGTATATATATACACATTATATATGTATGTATGTGTATATATGTGTGTATGTATGTGTATGTATATACATATGTGTGTATGTATATGTAAGTATATATATATATATATATATATATATATGTTTATATATATACACGTGTGTATATATACACATACATATGTGTATATATGTATTCAAATATATATATATATATATATATGCAGTATATATATATATATATATATATATATATATATATACATATATATACACGTGTGTATATATACACATACATATGTGTATATATGTATTCAATTATATATATATATATATACAGTGTATATATATATATATATATATATATATATATATATATAATAAAAAAAAAAGGAAGATAATTATAATTTTACATAAATAGCATTTACTTGATCAAATAATTAAACATGTTAGGCACAATATGTGTTTTACAGCACACTGCATGTACAATATACATATGTACCGTTTCCTTACCATAGTCTGTGTTGATGCAGCGGTCGATGACTTGCCCACAGTTACCCACACTCCAAGAATGTGCAACCATTTGTGCAGAGTTCTCGATTATCCCGCTACTAGATGTAAAGTCGTCTTTGGTATCATTGTTGCTGTTTCCACAGAGACCTTTTTTTTCCCCCAAATTAAAAGTCATTGCAATTCCAAGTCACAATATGACGAAAATAGTTCCACAAAGTATACCATTAAGTACCTAATACAGTTGTCGGGCTGTCTTCAGATGCGGTGATGTAGAGCTGCATCTCGGGGAACATCAGGACTTGCATCTCCATACCAAAGGATGTGCTGGCGTGCACGTACGTGGACGATTGCCAGAAAACGATGGCGTGATCTGCGCGGTGAGGGATTTGCTGAGTCACCATATTTGTTCATAAAGAGAAGTAGAATAACAATTTACCAGACTGATGGAGCTCTGTAACATCCTCCTCTCCAAAACGCACGGTGTTGTGTGCGAATGTGTACACATCCTGCAAAGTTTCAAACTTATGGGCTTTTTTCTTTGGAAGGAGATAAATTATTGTTGTGTTGGACTTTACCTGGAAAAGCTCGAGGACAACAGCTTTTACAAACGCTCCCTTTTCCGAGAACTCGATTGTTAGCGACCAGTTTTGGCCCTGAAATATTTAAAAATATATATTTAAAAAAAGAAATAAATATTCATATTACAGCTCTCAAAGAAAAAGCTGTACGATGCGACAACTTACCTTTGAAGCCAAATATGTGCATCCACCAGGCACCACGTACTCTTTTCCATCATATGTTGTCACGTAAGGCCCTTCAATGAGACACTGCGATGGACAGTAGTTGTCAGAGCAATGCCACTTCCCGGCCTCGCACACGCTTTGGAGAAACGATAAACACTAAATCTTAAAAAAAAAAAAAACCTTTTCGTGGTGGATTTAACATGCTTACCACGACTGACACTTGGTGCTGCGTCTGTCCCCAGGAGAGTAGATCAGGCCAGCAAAGACACAAGGACAGCTGGACGCATTGATGCATTGGAAACTATCGGCATGATCGTTTAACACCTCATCTGAAATACAAATGCTCTTCTTACTTATTGCTTCCTTCCAGGGAAAGGAAATCAGAAAAAAAAAACATGTCCTCAGACTCCAGAACTGGTATACCTGCAGCTTTTTTGCATTAGTGGATGGTCAATGGGTTGTACTTGTACAGCGCTTTTCTACCCCTATTTTTAAGGAGCCCAAAGCGCTTTGAAAGTATTTCCACAATCGCCCATTCACACACACATTCACACACTGATGGTGGGAGCTGCCATGCAAGGCGCTCACCAGGACCAATCAGGAGCAAGGGTGAAGTGTCTTGCCCAAGGACGCAACGGACGTGACTAGGATGGTAGAAGGTGGGGATTGAACTGTACCAACTTCGCCACGCCGTCCCCCAACGTAAAACATGTTCAATCAGCGGTGTGCCTCTTCGGAAGTGCAGACCAGAAGAAATAGAACTAACACGAGCATAGAAGTTGAAACACATTTTAAAAAAAGAGCAGACACTTTCACTATCTACTGCAGATCACCAGTAATCTTGCCCAGAATGCGAACTTGCAGGCACTCAGAACGTCTAAAACACAGACCGTGGCAAAACTGAATTAAAGTCAATCAATTAATCAATCAATGTTTACTTATATAGCCCTAAATCACTTGTGTCTCAAAGGGCTGCAAAAACCACTACGACATCCTCGGTAGGCCCACATAAGGGCAAGGAAAACTCACACCCAGTGGGACGTCGGTGACAATGATGACTATGAGAACCTTGGAGAGGAGGAAAGCAATGGATGTCGAGCGGGTCTAACATGATACTGTGAAAGTTCAATCCATAATGGATCCAACACAGTCGCGGGAGTCCAGTCCAAAGCGGATCCAACACAGCAGCGAGAGTCCCGTTCACAGCGGAGCCAGCAGGAAAACATCCCAAGCGGAGGCGGATCAGCAGCGCAGAGATGTCCCCAGCCGATACACAGGCGAGCAGTACATGGCCACCGGATCGGACCGGACCCCCCCCACAAGGGAGAGTGGGACATAGGAGAAAAAGAAAAGAAACGGCAGATCAACTGGTCTAAAAAGGGAGTCTATTTAAAGGCTAGAGTATACGAATGAGTTTTAAGGTGAGACTTAAATGCTTCTACTGAGGTGGCATCTCGAACTGTTACCGGGAGGGCATTCCAGAGTACTGGAGGCCGAAATGAAAACGCTCTATAGCCCGCAGACTTTTTTTGGGCTTTGGGAATCACTAATAAGCCGGAGTCCTTTGAACGCAGATTTCTTGCCGGGACATATGGTACAATACAATCGGCAAGATAGGATGGAGCTAGACAGTGTAGTATTTTATACGTAAGTAGTAAAACCTTAAAGTCACATGTTAAGTGCACAGGAAGCCAGTGCAGGTGAGCCAGTACAGGCGTAATGTGATCAAACTTTCTTGTTCTTGTCAAAAGTCTAGCAGCCGCATTTTGTACCAACTGTAATCTTTAAATGCTAGATATGGGGAGACCCGAAAATAATACGTTACAGTAATCGAGGCGAGACGTAACAAACGCATGGATAATGATCTCAGCGTCTTTAGTGGACAGAATGGAGCGAATTTTAGCGATATTACGGAGATGAAAGAAGGCCGTTTTAGTAACGCTTTTAATGTGTGACTCAAAGGAGAGAGTTGGGTCAAAGATAATACCCAGATTCTTTACCGTGTCGCCTTGTTTAATTGTTTGGTTGTCAAATGTTAAAGTTGTATTATTAAATAGAGGTCGGTGTCTAGCAGGACCGATAATCAGCATTTCCGTTTTTTTGGCGTCGAGTTGCAAAAAGTTAGCGGACATCCATTGTTTAATTTCATTAAGACACGCCTCCAGCTGACTACAATCCGGCATGTTGGTCAGCTTTAGGGGCATGTAGAGTTGGGTGTCATCAGCATAACAGTGAAAGCTAATACCGTATTTGCGTATGATGTCACCTAGCGGCAGCATGTAGATGCTGAAGAGTGCAGGGCCAAGGACCGAACCCTGGGGAACTCCACACGTTACCTTAACGTAGTCCGAGGTCACATTGTTATGGGAGACGCACTGCATCCTATCAGTAAGATAACATTAACATACGCCATGGTTTACTGAAGAAACTAGAGCTCAGAAATTATTATGTAGAAAGCTGGAACGCAAATGGCGCACGACTAAACTTGAGGTGCACCATCAAGCTTGGAGTGATAGTTTAATAACTTATAAACGCATGCTTACCTTAGCTAAAACTAATTATTACTCAAATCTCATCCGCATTAATAAAAACGATCCAAAATTTTTGTTTAGTACAGTAGCATTGCTAACCCAACAAGGGACTCCTTCCAGTAGCTCCACCCATTCGGCAGATGACTTTATGAAGTTCTTTAATAAGAAAATTTAACTTATTAGAAAGGAGATTAAAGACAATGCGTCCCAGCTACAACGGGGTTATAGTAACACTGACACGATTGTATATACGGCGGATACTGCAAATATCCAAAATAGTTTTTCTCGTTTTGATGAAATAACATTAGAAGGATTGTTACAACGTGTAAATGGAATAAAACAAACAACATGTCTACTTGACCCACTTCCTGGGAAACTTATCAAGGAGCTTTTTGTATTATTAGGTCCATCAGTGCTAAATATTATAAACTTATCACTTTCCTCGGGCACTGTTCACCTTGCATTCAAAAAAGCGGTTATTCATCCTCTCCTTAAAAGACCTAACCTCGATCCTGACCTCATGGTAAACTACCGACCGGTGTCTCACCTTCCCTTTATTTCGAAAATCCTCGAAAAAATTGTTGCAGAGCAGCTAAATGAACACTTAGCGTTTAACAATCTATGTGAAACCTTTCAATCCGGTTTCAGGGCAAATCACTCGACTGAGACAGCCCTCGCAAAATTGACTAATGATCTATTGCTAACGATGGACTCTGATGCGTCATCTATGTTGCTGCTCCTCGATCTTAGCGCTGCTTTCGATACCGTCGATCATAATATTTTATTAGAGCGTATCAAAACACAAATTGGTATGTCAGACTCAGCCCTGTCATGGTTTAACTCTTATCTTACTGATAGGATGCAGTGTGTCTCCCATAACAGTGTGACCTCGGACTATGTTAAGGTAACGTGTGGAGTTCCCCAGGGTTCGGTCCTTGGCCCTGTACTCTTCAGCATCTACATGCTGCCGCTGGGTGACGTCATACGCAAATACGGTATTAGCTTTCACTGTTATGCTGATGACACCCAACTCTACATGCCCCTAAAGCTGACCAACACGCCGGACTGTAGTCAGCTGGAGGCGTGTCTTAATGAAATTAAACAATGGATGTCCGCTAACTTTTTGCAACTTAATGCCAAAAAAACGGAAATGCTGATTATCGGTCCTGCTAGACACCGACCTCTATTTAATAATACAACTTTAACATTTGACAACCAAATAATAAAACAAGGTGACTCTGTAAAAAATCTGGGTATTATCTTCGACCCAACTCTCTCCTTTGAGTCACACATTAAAAGCGTTACTAAAACGGCCTTCTTTCATCTCCGTAATATCGCTAAAATGCGCTCCATTTTGTCCACTAAGGACGCTGAGATCATTATCCATGTGTTTGTTACGTCTCGCCTCGATTACTGTAACGTATTATTTTCGGGTCTCCCCATGTCTAGCATTAAAAGATTACAGTTGGTACAAAATGCGGCTGCTAGTCTTTTGACAAGAACAAGAAAGTTTGATCATATTACGCCTGTACTGGCTCACCTGCACTGGCTTCCTGTGCACTTAAGATGTGACTTTAAGGTTTTACTACTTACGTATAAAATACTACACGGTCTAGCTCCAGCCTATCTTGCCGATTGTATTGTACCATATGTCCCGGCAAGAAATCTGCGTTCAAAAGACTCCGGCTTATTAGTGATTCCTAGAGCCCCAAAAAAGTCTGCGGGCTATAGAGCGTTTTCCGTTCGGGCTCCAGTACTCTGGAATGCCCTCCCGGTAACAGTTCGAGATGCTGCCTCAGTAGAAGCGTTTAAGTCTCACCTTAAAACTCATCTGTATACTCTAGCCTTTAAATAGACCTCCTTTTTAGACCAGTTGATCTGCCGCTTCTTTTCTTTCTCCTATGTCCCCCCCTCCCTTGTGGAGGGGGTCCGGTCCGATGACCATGGATGAAGTACTGGCTGTCCAGAGTCGAGACCCAGGATGGACCGCTCGTCGGGACCCAGGATAGACCGGTCGCCTGTATCGGTTGGGGACGTCTCTACGCTGCTGATCCGCTTGAGATGGTTTCCTATGGACGGGACTCTCGCTGCTGTCTTGGATCCGCTTGAACTGAACTCTCGCGGCTGTGTTGGAGCCACTATGGATTGAACTTTCACAGTATCATGTTAGACCCGCTCGACATCCATTGCTTTCGGTCCCCTAGAGAGGGGGGGTTGCCCACATCTGAGGTCCTCTCCAAGGTTTCTCATAGTCAGCATTGTCACTGGCGTCCCACTGGATGTGAATTCTCCCTGCCCACTGGGTGTGAGTTTTCCTTGCCCTTTTGTGGGTTCTTCCGAGGATGTTGTAGTCGTAATGATTTGTGCAGTCCTTTGAGACATTTGTGATTTGGGGCTATATAAATAAACATTGATTGATTGATTGATTGATTAACATTATCATTAAAGCTACACTGTGTGTTTTACATCAAAGGAATACATTTTAGATGTGCATGGTACCTTGATTGGTGATCAGGAGAATAGAGTGTCTGTCATTTTTGGAAGGCTCATGTGAGGTTTAGTATTTTTGGACCAGCCAGGAGACCTACTTCAGGTACTTCTTTGGCTACAACATTTTAGTATTGATGTTTGCCAGTGAAATAATTATAAATGAAATTAAGACTAACGTGATATAAACTAGATATTCTCTAATCCTGTGTTTCGTAATTGTTGGGCCGCGAGTTATGTTGTATCCACTGCAGTACTCAGTTGTAATATCATTTTCCACCACTTGTGGCAATAATCACGATTATCAAACAAATAAGAGATGTCTGCATCTAAAGTCATAGAGAAGTTTATTAAGCATAAAGATCATGACTAAAGTGGTAAAGCTGTGTTTTCTGTTTCACTTTAATCAAGAAACATGTAAATTATTAATTTAGTGTATTTATTTTAGCACAACATAATTTGAATGTACTGCATTTATGTGTTAAATAACACACACTTTCATGTTGTTTGACAAACTGTAATTCTGTGAATGCTTGGACATTCACACATAATATTTGACATAAAAAAAAAAATATTTTATTCTGCTGCAAAAGTTTGGGGCACTCCACAGCCCGCAGTTTTCATCTGATCAGAACCGTTGAAGTATCAAATCATTCGGCCCGACCGGGAATCGTCAACTCCCTATCAAAAAAAAGTTTAGAAAAAATCCCGGATTAGCCAGAATTCCCAGTTTTCTGGGACATTTGGCCCATTGAAAATGAATCGGCCAATTTTCAAACATGCACAACTTCGTCATTTTTCCACCCGATTCAAACCGTTCCACCACCCACAAACCCCACGAGTTTAAAAAAAAAAAAAAAATTCCAGAGCCCCATTTTTCAACCGTTTTTGACCATTCCACCATCACAACATTCCTCTTAGTTTCCCAGTTTTCCAAAAAATTTCAGCAATTCCGAATACCTATTCAAACAGTTACTACGTCAACATTTTTCAACCGTATTGAAAAATTCCAACACCAACCCATTCCTATCATCTAGGACAGGGGTCGGGAACCTTTTTGGCTGAGAGAGCCAAGAAGCCAAATATTTTACAATGTATTTCCGTAAGAGCCATATAATATTTTTTTTTAACACTGAACACAACTAAACGTGTGCATTTTTAAGTAAGACCAACATTTGTAGAATATAATAGGTCTTTTATTCTTTGTAATAACATTGTTCTTCTGAAGCTAACTGTAGAGTGGGCGTGGCCTGCGGGCCTGCAGCGAAGCGGGGTGTTGCCAGGACTGGCCTCAAAATCAGCGACAGGTGCGTGGATGGCTCACCTGGGCCTTGTTATCCACACCTGTCGCTCTGTTTATAAGCAGCAGACCGGAGGAGGGACGGGGTTGGGGCTGGAGCCAGAGTACGAGCAAGAACGAAAGAGAAAAAGACAATTGCTGGAAAGCAACTGAGAGACTTATTGAAAAATAAAAAAATAATAAAACCCTGAAACAGGCTCTTATGTCGGTGCTTGGTGGTCTGAAGAACCCCCAGGGGGGCAAGCCCTAAACTAACCAATAATGAATAAATCACTTCTTACCCTTAATGCAACTTCTTGAACAAGTGCGGTTGAAAAAAGGATGGATGGATTCAAATGCATGAGCATGTTTTATATTTTGAACATTATTTTTAACACTTTGTTTACAAGTGGAATTATTCATTACTTATTATGTTAAGCAATGTCAGCTCAGATTTATCCAAGAGCCAGATGCAGTCATCAAAAGAGCCATAGGTTCCTTACCCCTGATCTAGGACAAATTTTAGTTAGATATAATTATTAAAAGTGATAAAAATCAGTAACAGTTCGAGATGCCACTGAGCTCAGTAGAAGCATTTAAGTCTCACCGTAAAACTCATTTGTATACTCTAGCCTTTAAATAGACTCCCTTTTTAGACCAGTTGATCTGCCGTTTCTTTTCTTTTTCTTCTATGTCCCACTCTCCCTTGTGGAGGGGGTCCGGTCCGATCCGGTGGCCATGTACTGCTTGCCTGTGTATCGGCTGGGGACATCTCTGCGCTGCTGATCCGCCTCCGCTTGGGATGGTTTCCTGCTGGCTCCGCTGTGAACGGGACTCTCGCTGCTGTGTTGGATCCGCTTTGGACTGGACTCTCGCGACTGTGTTGGATCCATTATGGATTGAACTTTCACAGTATCATGTTAGACCCGCTCGACATCCATTGCTTTCCTCCTCTCCAAGGTTCTCATAGTCATTATTGTCACCGATGTCCCACTGGGTGTGAGTTTTCCTTGCCCTTATGTGGGCCTACCGAGGATGTCGTGGTGGTTTGTGCAGCCCTTTGAGACACTAGTGATTTAGGGCTATATAAGTAAACATTGATTGATTGATTGATTGAAAAATCTAAAATAAGACTAGAATTCATTTGTAGTGGAAAAGTTGGGCCTCGTGGTTAAATTTAGTTAAAGATGAATAACCCCTGCTCTACAGTCAATCGGCCATTGATCTGTTAAAAAGTACATCATTGGCCTTACCATCTGAGCAGACACAAGAGTTGGTGAGGTCTCGGTCAGAAGATCTGGGGGTTGAGCAGCTGGGCACATATGCAGGACCTTCTTCTACATAGCTGAGGTCTCCTGGACAACTGGGTTCGTCTGCAAAACATGGCATCAAGTAACTTTAACCAAAAATGATTAGCGGACCTGCATATAATTGTAGTCATTAATGAGATACTGAGAAACATACCGCACTGGGTGACACGTCTCCATCTGCTCGCAACATGGCGTTCATTTCCACACTGGTGTACCACTTCTCTGAAGAACGCACAGCCCACATAGGAGCTGTCCTCGTAAAGGTAGAGGTTCACTTCGCAAAGTTCAATATAAAGAGATCCTGTTGTTTTAAGGCAATCCAACACTAATGATATCATCTCTCTACATTTCTGCAAACACAAGAAGGGCAATTGTGGTTCTTCTTAATGCGAGCAGTGATTAAACGTCAACAGTTTATATCCTAAAATCACAAAGTCAAGCAGAATCACAGGACTAAAACTATTGGTAAAACTATTGATAATAGTTTTACCAATGATTTTGACAATAACACTACAAGCGGTCTACTTATGACTGACGTTAGTGATCATCTGCCAGTTTTCACAATATGACGGAAACTACAAGAACAAAAACATAAAAGACATTTCAAAGACTTTGCACAGAGAAGAGGATGATTGATTTCAAAAATGAGCGAGAAAAGCAAAATTGGGACAACGTGTACAATGAAAATGAGGTTGATGAAGCATGTGAACATTTCTTAAACAAGTTCATAATACTTTATGACAAACATTGTTCGTGGAAACAACTCAGTCGAAAGCAGAAAAAGAATAATCAACCTTGGATGACAAAACGATTAAAAAAATGCTTGTAATAAGAATAATAGATTATATAGAAAATGTATAACACAAAGAACTACAGAGGCAGAAAATTAGTACAAAAAGTATAAACAAGCTAACCTATTACGAACATGTAGAAAATAATTTTACAGCCAATTATTCAACAGGAACAAAAACAATATGAGAGCAATGTAGCATTATTAAAAATGGCACTAAAAGGGATTACCCCCCAATACTTCTCAGACAGAAACAAAAATAATGACAACATAAAAGAAGTAGTTGAAATCTTCAATAGTTATTTTGTAAATATTGGACCAAAATTGGAGGAAAGGATTCCAGACCCAGTTTCAATTGAGGACTATAATGATACCATAGAGAGAAATCCCAACTCAATGTTCCTTAATAATGTGACAAAGGAGGAAATAGTGAAAATGGTGAAAAAATGCAAATCTAAGACTTCAACTGATTGTAGTGGAATTGAAATGGAAACGATAAAAAAGGTTATTGAAGAGGTCTCAGGACCATTAATGTATATTAATAATAGTAACCTATCATTTCAAACAGGTAAATTCCCAAACAAAATGAAAATAGCTAATGTTGACCAATTTATAAGACTGGAGACCAATTTACAAATTATAAACCTGTTTCTTTACTTCCACAATGTTCTACAATAATTGAAAACTGTTCAATAACAGATTACAGAGTTTCAAAAACAAAAATAGAACCAACTGAGAACCAATATGGATACAGAGCTAATGCTTCAACTTCGATAGCTTCAATTTAACTTATTTAAGTTTAATTGAACTTATTTATACATACTGTATGTATATAAATATATATATTTATATATATATATATATATTTATTTATGTGTGTGTGTATATATATATGTATGTATGTATGTATACATACACATATACATATACATATACATACATACATACAGTATATATGTGTGTTTATATATATATATATACACATATATATATATATACACAGTGTATATATATATATATATATATATATATATATATCTTGATTGGATTATCCAGAGAATAGTGCTCGATACCGTGGTAGAGCGCAATATGTATGTGTGGGAAAAATCACAAGACTACTTCATCTCTACAGAACTGTTTCATGAGGGGTTCCCTCAATCATTAGGAGATTTTAATGGAAGCATTCACATACAATGGTTTGTATAGGGCACAGAGTGGGTGGGTACAGTCAGGCGTAGGGTGTGGTGATTGGCTCATGTGTTACCTAGGAGGTGTTTCCGTCTGTGGCGGCATGTTGAAATGATTTCACTGCGCTTGTTCAGGGATGACAGGTCTGGATGATATATAATAAACAGTTTCTCTTTTAAGCATAGGTTGCATCTTTTATTACCACTGTTGTAAGGTGTGCTGGATGCAAGAATTTGCCATGTTATTGAATATTCAACAATAATGTTGAATATTCAATAACATGGCTAATTCTTGCAACTATGTTATTGAATATTCAACATTCAACAATAATGTTGAATGTTGTAAGGTGTGTTGGATGCAAGAATTTGCCATGTTATTGAATATTCAACATTCAACAATAATGTTGAATAATCAATAACATGGCAAATTCTTGCATCCAGGTTATTGAATATTCAACATTCAACAATAATGTTGAATATTCAATTACATGGCAAATTCTTGCATCCAGCACACCTTACAACAGTGGTAATAAAAGATGCAACCTATGCTTAAAAGAGAAACTGTTTATTATATATCATCCAGACCTGTCATCCCTCAACAAGCGCAGTGAAATCATTTCAACACGCCGCCACAGACGGAAACACCTCCTAGGTAACACATGAGCCAATCACCACGCCCCTACGCCTGCCTGTACCCACCCACTCTGTGCCCTATATAAACCATTGTATGTGAATGCTTCCATTAAAATCTCCTGATGATTGAGGGAACCCCTCATGAAACAGTTCTGTAGAGATGAAGTAGTCTTGTGATTTTTCCCACACATATATATATATATATATATATATATATATATATATATATATATATATATATCCCCATCTTTTCCATTTGAATAATTATTTTAACCTTAAAAGCCGAGGGTTGCCTACCCCCTTCTTAAGTAAACAAAGTGCACACAAATAGAAGCTGGGGATTCAAATTATCAGCCAACTGTCCATCGAGTTAGTCACTTTAATATTGATCATTATTACAACTACAGTACATACGCTGTCTGGCTAGCTGTGTACAAACAAAACATGAAATGTGGGCTAATAATTTACAGATACTGTAATAAGATTGCTCATGTTTTTCAGTCAATACAGAGTGGTGTCTTATCACATAATGTTGTGCATTACAAACTCTAACGTGTTCGGTGCTGACGTGGAAGTTAGCATATCTTTTGCCGTAGCAAGCTTTTACGGCTAACTCCGAAGCACGCCAATGAGTTACTACGCTAGAAAAAGAGTACCTCCTGCTCTTATAATAACAATGTCGCAACAGCTTGGTTATTGTACAGATTATGGAATGTAAAGTAAGCATTGTTGATGGTTTTTTTCATGTATTTTTTAAGTGATTTAGAGGTACAATTGATTGCTCACTTTAGCTGCATTGCTAGCCACCGAGAATGAGACGATTATTACAAGTAAGCATGCAAAAAAACCTGTCTTTCATAACGATTGTGAACAATAGGCAGAAAAAAAGTTCCCCTTTTGATATTGAAGATGTTTTTTTGTGGTGTGAAATTGCTAGATAAAAATACTTTTTTTTGTACCTTTTTGAAATGTATTTTTGGAGTTTACATATATGAGAGGAAATGTTCACTTACAGCAGGGGTCGGCAACCCGCAGCTCTGGCGCCGCAGGCGGCTCTTTAGCGCCGCCCTAGTGGCTGTCTGGAGCTTTTTCAAAAATATATGAAAAATGGAAACGATGAGGGGAAAAAAACATATTTTTTGTTTAAATATGGTTTCTGTAGGACATGGGTGTCAAACTCTGGCCCGCGGGCAAAATTTGGCCCGCCGTGTAATTTCACTTGGCCCTTGAGGCAATATCAAATTAACATTAGAGCTGGCCCGCCGCTGTAACACCGCATTCACCGCTAATACTCTTACTTGCCAACCCTCCCGATTTTCCCAGGAGACTCCCGAAGTTCAGTGTCCCTACTGAATTTCATCCCGGGCAACAATATTAGTGGTGGGCCTTAAAGGCACTGCCTTTGGCGTTCTCTACAACCTGTCGCCACGTCCGCTTTTCTTCCATACAAACAGCGTGCCAGCCCAGTCACATGATATATGCGGCTTATACACACACACACACAAGTGAATGCAATGCATACTTGGTCAACAGCCATACAGGTCACACTGAGGGTGGCCGTATAAACAACTTTAACACTGTTACAAGTATGCGCCACACTGTGAACCCACACCAAACAAGAATGACCCATTTTGGGAGAACACCCGGACTGTAACACAACATAAACACAACAGAACAAATACCCACACCACTTGCAGCACTAACTCTTCCGGGACGCTACAATATACACCCCCCGCTATCACCAAACCCCGTCCACCTCAACCCCGCCGCCGAAAAGAGGCATTCCATTTTTATTTTTATTTTATTTGATATGCCATTGATATTTTTTGATTATTATTATTATTTGAAACTCGATTTTGCATGTCACTATAAATTTGTATACTGTAAGCTTTGCTTGTTCAAGATTCACTGCAATACTTGTTTGGATCCCTATTAAAAGGTTAATTTGTTCAACCTCGGCCCGCTGCTTTGTTGGGTTTTAAATTTTGGCCCACTCTGTATTTGAGTTTGACACCCCTGCTGTAGGAGGACAAACATGACACAAATCTCCCTAATTTCTATAAAGCACACTTTTTATGTTAAACATGCTTCACTGATTTGTGTATTTGGCGAGCGCCGTTTTGTCCTACTAATTTTGGTGGTCCTTGAACTCACCCTAGTTTGTTTACATCAGGGGTGCCCATTACGTCGATCGCGAGCTACCAGTCGACCGCGGGGGGTGTGTCAGTCGATCTCCAGGCAGGCTTTTAAAAAAAATAGACCTAAAAATTAGTGATCATCAATCTTCACCAAGACGTCACTTAAATGACATTCACGGTACCGGAGGGTCTTGTGAGATGACGCTGGCTGCTGCAAGATCATTATTATGAAAATATGACCGAGAGGAAGGCGAGAAACACTTTTTATTTCAACAGACTCTCGCGCCGTACCTTCCGTCAAAACTCTAAAGGCCGACTGCACATTTCCTATCTTCACAATAAAAGCCCTGCTTCATGCTGCCTGCGCTAACTAAATACAGAGTCTCGGAAAACTGGCGTGCACAAGCGATCCCTCAGAAAGCTGGCGTGCACATCACTTGTGCACGCCAGCTTTCCGAGACTCTTATTTTGTTAGCGCAGGCAGCATGAAGCAGGGCTTTTATTGTGAAGATAGGAAATGTGCAGTCGGCCTTTAGAGTTTTGACGGAAGGGACGGTGCGAAAGTCTGTTGAAATAAAAAGTGTTTCTCGCCTTCCTCTCTGTCATTTTTTCATAATAATGAACTGGCAGCAGCCAGCGTCATCTCACGAGACCCTCGGGTGCCGTGAATGTCAATCAAGCAAGCTACGGAATTTGCCGCCAATGTTTTTCTTGTAAAGTGTATGGAAGCTGGATGAATTAGATGCCAAAAACCAACCACTTTCATGTGGTATTGTACAGAAAGGACAACTTTTTTTCTCCTCCATTTGAAAATGTGGGTGTTATCATCATCATTACTGTCTGATTCCAATCAATGCAAGTCATCAGAATCAGGTAATACACCAACTTATATTCTTGTCTTTGTGAAAGAAAGACATCTATATGTGTTACACATGCTTGTATTATCATTAAACACATTTAACTTGTCTCTTTAAATGTCTCTTTCATAAATAAATAAATATAAATGATATATATAAATGAGGTAGATCCCCTCGAGTTGGTCAATTGAAAAGTAGCTCGCCTGCAGAAAAAGTGTGGGCACCCCTGGTTTACATGTATAACTTTCTCCGACTTTCTAAGACGTGATTTATGCCACTTCTTTTTCTGTCTCATTTTGTCCACCAACCTTACAACGTTGTGCATGAATGGACAAAGGTGAGTTTTGTTGATGTTATTGACTTATGAGTGGTGTGCTAATCAGACATATTTGGTCACTGCATGACTGTAAGCTAATCGATGCTAACATGCTATTTAGGCTAGCTATATGTACATATTGCATCATTATACCTCATTTGGAGGTATATCTGAGCTCATTTTGTTTCCTTTGTCCTCATAATTAAATTCATATCGTATGACACTATTTGTACGTAATATGGCTTTTAATTTTTTGCGGCTCCAGATTTGTTTTTGTATTTTTGGTCCAATATGGCTCTTTCAACATTTTGGGTTGCCGACCTGACTTACAGCATTATAAACAGCAATCATATCCCTGGTTTGACATGTGTCTTCAGTGTGCACGGCGTCCGTAATCAGCTTCTGCTTATCACCTGAGGACAAGATTTCAAAATGTCCCGCTTTACAAAAATCCCCATGTGGACATAATCAAAGAGGGCACTGTGTTTACCCTCAACGTTGTGTTTCCCACAGAGTCCACTCATGTCTGCGGTCATCTCCTGCTGCATCTCCACCTTGAATGACACGTCACGTCGTTGTGGGACGTGTCTTCATGATGATGTCATCTACTTCTAATGTTGCGTCTCACCCAAAGCGTGTCTATTCCTCCAGGTACGTCACGCCAGGTGACCGTGAGAGGAAGCAGCATGCTCCTCAGCCTGGTGTAGATGCCGTACTGGAAGACGTGCTGGTAGGTGTGGTCGTAGGGAAGGGAGACGCTGTCAACACAATCATGAGGTGATGTTAGCACTGAGTTGTGTTAAAAAATCAGTCATGCCGGACCTTTCTGACTCCACAAGGATGTTTCCATTCATCAGGACCGTTTGGACTTTATTGATAGTGATCTCCACTTCCACCAGCAGCCCGTTGTCCCCCCGCCGGGCGCTGATGTCGCAGTCCACGCGGTTGTGTGTGAAGCGGCTGAGGGTGACCCTGCAGGTGGACCGCAAGTAGTAACTGGAGCCGTTGAAAGGTTGGACCACACCGCTGCCGAATGTCTTGCAAGTGACTGGCGACAACAGTGGCAGGTGAGTCAGATGAAGTGACAACATGCAGAGGCTTTAGCTTGGAATCAAAAAAGTGGCCGGTGATAAGAGTTAGGTTGTTGCTGGAGCCGCTCCTCATCACCTATAGCAGGGGCGCTCACACTTTTTCTGCAGGCAAGCTACTTTTCAATTGGCCAAGTCGAGGAGATCTACCTCATTCGTATTTATAATTTATATTTATTTATTTATGAAAAAGACATTTTTGTTAACAAGTTGATGGTGTTTAATGATAATACAAGCATGTTTAACACACATGGATTCCTTTCTTTCATGAAGACAAGAATATAAGTTGGTGTATTACCTGATTCTGATGACTTGCATTGATTGGAATTAGACAGTGGTGCTGATAACGTCCGCATTTTCAAATGGAGGAAAAAAAAAAGTCCTCCTTTCTGTCCAATACCACATGAAAGTGGTTGGATTTGGCATCTCATTTGTCCACAGTAAAACTAAAATAATGCTATGCGGTAACAGAGGAGAAAGTGAAGCACAAATACAAATAAACGGAGTAGACATTGAAAGAGAAAAATACATACGATTGTGGTTGTAATAATAGAGGATCAAATAAACTCAAAAACCTACATAAAAATATACAACGAAAAGTGGCAAGACATACACTATATTGCCAAAAGTACTTGGCCACCCGCCTTGACTCACATATGAACTTGAAGTGCCATTCCATTCCTAACCCATAGGGTTATATATGTTGTCGGTCCACCTTTTGCAGCTATTACACCTTCAACTCTTCCGGGAAGGCTGTCCACAAGGTTGCTGAGTGTGTTTATCGGAATTTTCGACCATTCTTCGAAAAGCGCATAGGTTAGGCCGCACTGATGTTGTTCGAGAAGGCCTGGATCTCAGTCTCCGTTCTAATTCATCCTAAAGGGGTTCTATTGGGTTCAGGTCAGGACTCTGTGCAGGCCAGTCAAGTTCATCCACACCGTACTCTGTCATCCATGTCTTTATGGACTTTGCTTTGTGCAGTCATGTTAGAAGAGGAAAGGGCCCGCTCCAAACAGTTCCCACAAGGTTGGGAGCATGGATTTGTTCAAAATGTTTTGGTTTCCTGGAACATTTAAAGTTCCTTTCACTGGAACTAAGGGGCCGAGCCCAACTCCTGAAAAACAACCCCACACCGTAATTACTCCTCCACCAAATTTCACACAATGCAGTCCGAAATGTAGCGTTCTCCTGGCAACCTCCAAACCCAGACTCTTCCATCAGATTGTCAGATGGAAAAGCGTGATTCATCACTCCAGAGAACGCGTCTCCACTGCTCTAGAGTCCAGTGGTGACGTGCTTTACACCACTGCATCCGACGCTTCGCATCGGACATGGTGATGTATGGCTTAGATGCAGCTGCTCGGCCATGGAAACCCATTCCATGAAGCTGTCTGTGTACTGTACGTGGACTAATTGGAAGGTCGCATGAAGTTTAGAGCTCTGTAGCAACTGACTGTGCAGAAAGTCGGCGACCTCTTTGCACTATGCGCTTCAGCATCCGCTGACCCCTCTCTGTCAGGTTACGTGGCCTACCATGGTGGCTGAGTTGCTGTTGTTCCCAAATTCTTCCATTTTCTTTGGTATATTTAGGAGTGAGGAAATTTGCCGACTGGATTTGTTGCACAGGTGGCATCTTTTGACAATTCCACGCTGGAAATCTCTGAGCTCCTGAGAGCGGCCCATTCTTTCACACATTTTTTGTAGAAACAGTCTCCGTGCCTAAGTGCTTGATTTCATACCCCTTTTATACCAAGTGATTAGGACACCTGATTCTGATCATTTGGAAATGTGGCCTAATATTTTTTGCAATATAGTGTATTTCAATAATGAATAAAGCAAAATATGTACTTCACCAAAATTCACTCAATATTCTCTACTGTTACCTGTGTAACCGTATACGGGTTTTTGTGCAGAAATATGGGGGAAAAACTACTAAAGTACATTCCATTGCCTAATTGTGTAACAATAAAGGTCAATTAGGATGATAATTAGGATAATAGATAAGATATTGATATGACTAAATGGTCCCTAGTGTGTGAATGTGAGTGCGAATGTTGTCTGTCTATCTGTGTTGGCCCTGTGATGAGGTGGCGACTTGTCCAGGGTGTACCCCGCCTTCCGCCCGATTGTAGCTGAGATAGGTGCCAGCGCCCCCCGCGACCCCAAAAGGGAATAAGTGGTAGAAAATGTATGGATGGATGGATATTGATGTGGGATCTGAGCTTGGATGTCGTCGTGGCTTGTGCAGCCCTTTGAGACTTGTGTGATTAAGGACTATAAAATCAACTTTTATTGATTGATATAGAGAACATACAAACCCTTTATTTAATAAATCTAAATATTGAAATTCAATGATTTAGTCCATTTGCAAACGGCCAAAATAATACACAAAACAACCTACATCTTGCTACCCAAGAATATGCAACAATTCTTCTCAACAAAAGAAGAGAAATATAACCTTAGAGGAAAATTTCCTTTAAATAATTTGTATCCACGTACATCGCTTAAGACAGGGGTCTCAATCTCAATTTACCTGGGGGCCACTGGATGCAGAAACTGGGTGACATGCACTTTTTAATGAATTCACCTTTTACATCACATAATCAGCGTGCCGGCTCTATAACATGTTATACGAGGCCTGTACAATTCTACGTAAGTGGCTGCAAGACATATTTGTTCAACAGCCATACAGGTCACACTGAGGGTGGCGGTATAAACAACTTTTACAAATATGCGCCACCCTATGAACCCACACCAAACAAGAATGACAAACACATTTCGGGAGAACATCCACACCCTAACACAGGGGTCGGGAACCTTTTTGGCTGAGAGAGCCATGAAAGCCAAATATTTTAAAATGTATTTCCGTGAGAGCCGTACAATTGTTTTCTAACACTGAATACAACTATATGTGTTCAATTTTAAGTAAGACCCACATTTTTAGAGTATAATAAGTCTCTTATTTTTATGAATAACATTGTTAT
Source organism: Nerophis ophidion (assembly GCF_033978795.1). Taxonomy (NCBI): domain Eukaryota; kingdom Metazoa; phylum Chordata; class Actinopteri; order Syngnathiformes; family Syngnathidae; genus Nerophis; species Nerophis ophidion. Next base: position 63,125,449 of record NC_084620.1, read on the forward strand.
TCTGAAATTAACTAATAGTCATCATTGTCACCGACGTCCCACTGGGTCATTATTGTCACCGATGTCCCACTGGGGTGAGTTTTTCCTTGCCCTTATGTGGGCCTACCGAGGATGTCGTGGTGGTTTGTGCAGCCCTTTGAGACACTAGTGATTTAGGGCTATATAAGTAAACATTGATTGATTGATTGATTGATAATAATACCTAAAGTAATTCTTACCATTAATGAACAGGTGCGGAAGAAAACGGATTGACGGATTAAGATGCATGAGAATGTTTTATATTCTGAACGTTATTTTTAACACTGTGATCACCAGCGGAATTATTAATTACTTATCGTGTTAAGCGATGTCAGCTAATATTTATCTGAGAGCCAGATGCAGACATCAAAAGAGCCACATCTGGCTCTAGAGCCGTAGGTTCCCTACCCCTGCCCTAACACAACTTAAACAAAACTGCTTCTGCCAACCTAGTCACTGCCGTTGTGTCCTTGGGCAAGACACTTTACCCACCTGCTTCCAGTGCCACCCACACTGGTTTGATTGTAACTTAGATATTGGGTTTCACTATGTAAAGTGCTTTGAGTCACTAGAGAAAAAGCGCTATATAAATATAATTCACTTCACTTCACAAAGACTATAAAAAATGTGACCCATTACCTCCCTGCTTGGCACTCAGCATCAAGGGTTGGAATTGGGGGTTAAATCACCATAAATGATGCAGAAGAAACATTTCACCTCACCTAGTGTGTGAAGTGAAGTGAATTATATTTATATAGCGCTTTTCTCTACTGACTCAAAGCGATTTACATAATGAAACCCAATATCTAAGTTACATTTAAACCAGTGTGGGTGGCACTGGGAGCACGATGGCAAAGTGTCTTGCCCGAGGACACAATGGCAGTGACTAGGATGGCGGAAGCAGGAATCGAACCTGCAACCCTCAAATTGCTGGCACAGCCACTCTACCAATCGAGCTATACCGCCCCAATCATTGCTACTTTAACTTTAACCAACAATGTGCAAGCCCGGTTATAACGCATGAGTGTTATTGCTTGACATATTTGATCAACAGCTACACAGGTCACACTGAGAATGGCCGTAAAAAAAACTAACACTGTTACAAATATGTGCCACACCAAACAAGAAGGGAGAACATCCACACCGTAACACAACTGAACAAATACCCAGAACACCTTGCAGCTTTAACTCTCCCGGGGGGTTGGTGGTAGCGGGGGTGGATATTGTAGCCCGGAGGAGTCAGGGCTGCATGGGATATTGGGTATTTGTTCTGTTGTGTTACGGTGTGGATGTTCTCCCTTCTTGTTTGGTGTGGCACATATTTGTAACAGTGTTATAACGCATTATAACGTCTCGCGGGCCGCAATTGGCCCACGGCCCGCATGTTTGAGACCCCTGTCTTAAGACTCTTAGTATATCATCCATCCATCCATCCATCCATCCATCATCTTCAGCTTATCCGAGGTCGGGTCGTGGGGGCAACAGCCTAAGCAGGGGAACCCAGACTTCCCTCTCCCCAGCCACTTCGTCTAGCTCTTCCCGGGGGATCCCGAGGCGTTCCCAGGCCAGCCGGGAGACATAGTCTTCCCAACGTGTCCTGGGTCTTCCCCGTGGCCTCCTACCTGTTGGACGTGCCCTAAACACCTCCCTAGGGAGGCGTTCGGGTGGCATCCTGACCAGATACCCGAACCACCTCATCTGGCTCCTCTCGATGTGGAGGAGCAGCGGCTTTACTTTGAGTTCCTCCCGGATGACAGAGCTTCTCACCCTATCTCTAAGGGAGAGCCCCGCCACACGGCGGAGGAAACTCATTTCGGCCGCTTGTACCCGTGATCTTATCCTTTCGGTCATGACCCAAAACTCATGACCATAGGTGAGGATGGGAACGTAGATTGACCGGTAAATTGAGAGCTTTGCCTTCCGGCTCAGCTCCTTCTTCACCACAACGGATCGGTGCAACGTCCGCATTACTGAAGATGCCGCACCGATCCGCCTGTCGATCTCACGATCCACTCTTCTTCTTAGTATATCAGTATGTGGAATTACATGATGGAATTTTAGAACGTAAAGAAGTGGAACAATGTACTAATGTGATCAAGTTTGAGAAATTGTTCAAACTATACATGTTTATAAAAGTACAAGGAAGAATAATATTAACAAATAATATTGGTAAATGTCTTGAACTTGAGCAAAATAAGAATTTATCTCATCATCAATGACTTACCTGGTTGGGAAGAAAACTGTTGTATTTACACTACATGGATTTTTAATGTGTGGAATGTTTAAAATGTGGACATCCTGAGTATACAGAGTCAACATATGTGTAAGTAATTGATATGAAGTGGAAAAGGGGTAGGATTGAATAAGTTTTGCTTGTTCCTACTCATTCCTGGACATGTTGTAAAGAAAATGTACAAATGTGATGAATCATTTTGAAACTGTACACATGCTGGACTGGACTGTTAACACGGACCACCAGTAAAAGGAAGGACAGAGCAGGCTGTACTTCCTCAGGAGACTGCACTCCTTCAACATTTGTAGAAAACTCCTGTGGATGTACTACCAGTCTGTGATTGCCAGTGTTCTGTTCTACATGGTAGTGTGCTGGGGGGGCAGCTCCAGACTTGAGAAACTGATCAGGCGGGCCGGTTCTACAATGGGAATGAAACTGGACTCACTGGTGACGGTGGCAGAGAAGAGGACTGTTGACAAACTAGTGAGCATCCTGGATGATGCCAGTCACCCTCTGCATAGTGTTATCAGTAGCCAGAGGAGCCTGTTCAGTTCTAGACTGCTTCATCCCAAGTGCAGGACTAATAGACTCAAAAACTCCTTTGTCCCACACGCCATTAGACTGTACAACTCCTTTCTGGGACGGGGGGCAGGGAGTATTAGGATGACAGGGGATGCAAAACATTAACAGTGCAATACGTTTTCATTACATGGTCACTACTGCCTACTTTGTCTTGTTATATTCTTATTTTACTGTTATATTGTTATTCCCATTGTTTTTATTCTTTTTGTAATATTTCTCTATTTTGTTTCCTTTTAAACCCCCACTATTTACTTTTTACTTTTTTTTTTTTTTTTTTTTTTTTAATTGATCTCAACTCGCCCGGAAAGGGGTGGAGTGCCATCTCCGGGTTGGGGAGGAGACCCTGCCCCAAGTGGAGGAGTTCAAGTACCTAGGAGTCTTGTTCACGAGTGGGGGAAGAGTGGATCGTGACATCGACAGGCGGATCGGTGCGGCGTCTTCAGTAATGCGGACGTTGTACCGATCCGTTGTGGTGAAGAAGGAACTGAGCCGGAAGGCAAAGCTCTCAATTTACCGGTCGATCTACGTTCCCATCCTCACCTATGGTCATGAGCTTTGGGTTATGACCGAAAGGATAAGATCACGGGTACAAGCGGCCGAAATGAGTTTCCTCCACCCTGTGGTGGGGCTCTCCCTTAGAGATAGGGTGAGAAGCTCTGCCATCCGGGAGGAACTCAAAGTAAAGCCGCTGCTCCTTCACATCGAGAGGAGCCAGATGAGGTGGTTCGGGCATCTGGTCAGGATGCCACCCGAACGCCTCCCTAGGGAGGTGTTTAGGGCACGTCCAGCTGGTAGGAGGCCACGGGGAAGACCCAGGACACGTTGGGAAGACTATGTCTCCCGGCTGGCCTGGGAACGCCTCGGGATCCCCCGGGAAGAGCTAGACGAAGTAGCTGGAGATAGGGAAGTCTGGGCTTCCCTGCTTAGGCTGCTGCCCCCGCGACCCGACCTCGGATAAGCGGAAGATGATGGATGGATGGATGGATGGATGATCTCAACTCTGTACACTGCTGCTGGAATTTTAATTTTCCTGAAGGAACTCTCCTGAAGGAATCAATAAAGTACTATCTATCTTTTCAGAAAAAACAATATGTTCTCTTATGTTGAATAAGTCCTAATTAGGGAATCCAATATCAGAAGATGACAAAAATGTGAATGCACAGTTGACAGATTTACAAAATTCACACTTCGGCTCCATTTAACTTACATTTTTGCATTTCTGTTGTCGTGACCAGTTCTCCGGCCCCTAAAACTGAAAGGGAAATGGAGAATTATCAGCAAAGAAAAAAAAACTATTTGTGACCTAAAATGTTTTAGTAAACACTCCGAATACGCTGAACCCCCCCGGTTAAAAGTGCCTAAAAAAGGTGTATTTAGCCAAATTAGTCAGATTTGTAGCTCAGTACCTACGACTGCTGATAGACAGCAGACAGCAAGCGTCCATGATGGGGAGCTCATGTTGACGGCGGCGTCAATACTGCCGAAGAGATGGCGCTTTTATAACACATTTGTGCATGTACGCCCCCTGTCATGCCCACTTATGTCAACAAACATACCAGGAAATGTTTTAAGGGTTTTTATTATTTTTCCCATTCACTGAAAATTCAATCACATGATGGAAATTAACATTCAAGTACTATTTTCTTTCCAAATAAAAATACCAGAGTTGAAGTTCAAAGCAATTTGTGGGGGTTGGGGGGGAAGCATCATAGGTAAAATATTAATCTCCATATTTTTAACATAATTTATGTTTGATGGACACGGAAGAGCCCAGGGTTATCTTGAACGCTAAAGGAAACGCCAAATGAAGCTGTGCCCCACAAACCAGGATGCAGTTAGTTATTTTGTTTTGGCATTTGATATTATCAATCAATCATCAATCAATGTTTATTTATATAGCCCCAAATCACAAATGTCTCAAAGGACCGCACAAATCATTACGACTACAACATCCTCGGAAGAACCCACAAAAGGGCAAGGAAAACTCACACCCAGTGGGCAGAGAGAATTCACATCCAGTGGGACGCCAGTGACAATGCTGACTATGAGAAACCTTGGAGAGGACCTCAGATGTGGGCAACCCCCCCCTCTCTAGGGGACCGAAAGCAATGGATGTCAAGCGGGTCTAACATGATACTGTGAAAGTTCAATCCATAGTGGCTCCAACACAGCCGCGAGAGTTCAGTTCAAGCGGATCCAAGACAGCAGCGAGAGTCCCGTCCACAGGAAACCATCTCAAGCGGATCAGCAGCGTAGAGATGTCCCCAACCGATACAGGCTATTACATAATAAATGACTTGTGTTATTTTAGATATCCTCTCTTGTGAGGGGAAAATAAAAGGCATAAATGATAATAACATTCTTTCACACGAGTCGCTGCCGTAAATGATGGGCCTGTTCCACTAATCTCAGTTGGAAGCTATTATTAATAATAATAATAGCGTTATTATTATAGCATACCAACTTTATTGACGAAACCCTTTAAAGCGGTGGTTCTGTTACGCTTGTGTGGCATTGTAATGCCGGATTCGGTCCTCCGTGGATGCGTCAGCAAGAACACAGCAAAAAGTTAAGAACTAAGGGATTTATTAAACAAAAGGAGCTTTGAACAAAAACACTGATACAAATAGAAAAAGGCAAATAAAAGCGCTAGCACGGAAAGCTGGGACAAACAAACCGAAGCACAAAGGCACACAAAAGGAAACACAAAACAACTAGCGTGAAAGCTAGGAATAAAATAAAGCTTAGCGAAAACGAGAGTGAGAGACAAGTCATGAACAGATGTATGTGAACAAACTAAGATCCGACAATCAGTGAACAGAAAACGCTGGCTTATGAACAGGTGGTGATTAGTAAAGACAGGTGTGCTGGAAAAGAGAGTAGCAGCTGAAACTAATGAGTGACCGTGGAAATGAACAAAAACAGGAACTAAGTATGTCAAAGCTTTCACTGTTATGCTGATGACACCCAACTCTACATGCCCCTAAAGCTGACCAACACGCCGGGTTGTAGTCAGCTGGAGGCGTGTCTTAATGAAATTAAACAATGGATGTCCGCTAACCTTTTGCAACTCAACGCCAAAAAAACGGAAATGCTGATTATCGGTCCTGCTAGACACCGACCTCTATTTAATGATACAACTCTAACATTTGACAACCAAACAATTAAACAAGGCGACACGGTAAAGAATCTGGGTGTTATCTTTGACCCATCTCTCTCCTTTGAGTCACACATTAAAAGCGTTACTAAAACGGCCTTCTTTCATCTCCGTAATATCGCTAAAATTCGCTCCATTCTGTCCACTAAAGACGCTGAGATCATTATCCATGCGTTTGTTACGTCTCGCCTCGATTACTGTAACGTATTATTTTCGGGTCTCCCCATATCTAGCATTTAAAGATTACAGTTGGTACAAAATGCGGCTGCTAGACTTTTGACAAGAACAAGAAAGTTTGATCACATTACGCCTGTACTGGCTCACCTGCACTGGCTTCCTGTGCACTTAACATGTGACTTTAAGGTTTTACTACTTACGTATAAAATACTACACGGTCTAGCTCCATCCTATCTTGCCGATTGTATTGTACCATATGTCCCGGCAAGAAATCTGCGTTCAAAGGACTCCGGCTTATTAGTGATTCCCAAAGCCCAAAAAAAGTCTGCGGGCTATAGAGCTTTTTCATTTCGGGCTCCAGTACTCTGGAATGCCCTCCCGGTAACAGTTCGAGATGCCACCTCAGTAGAAGCATTTAAGTCTCACCTTAAAACTCATTTGTATACTCTAGCCTTTAAATAGACTCCCTTTTTAGACCAGTTGATCTGCCGTTTCTTTTCTTTTTCTTCTATGTCCCACTCTCCTTTGAGGAGGGGGTCCGGTCCGATCCGGTGGCCATGTACTGCTTGCCTGTGTATCGGCTGGGGACATCTCTGCGCTGCTGATCCGCCTCCGCTTGGGATGGTTTCCTGCTGGCTCCGGTGTGAACGGGACTCTCGCTGCTGTGTTGGATCCACTTTGGACTGGACTCTTGCGACTGTGTTGGATCCATTATGGATTGAACTTTCACAGTATCATGTTAGACCCGCTCGACATCCATTGCTTTCCTCCTCTCCAAGGTTCTCATAGTCATCATTGTCACCGACGTCCCACTGGGTGTGAGTTTTCCTTGCCCTTATGTGGGCCTACCGAGGATGTCGTAGTGGTTTGTGCAGCCCTTTGAGACACTAGTGATTTAGGGCTATATAAGTAAACATTGATTGATTGATTGAAACCGCAGAGTGATATAAAAATGGAACAAAAATAACAATATGGTGATGATCAGACCATCGGATCCCAACAGGTTCTCCACCTTTTTTCAGTGATGTACCCCCTGTGAACATGTTTTTAATTCAAGTACCCCCTAATCAGAGCAAAACATTTTTGGTTGAAAAAAAGCGATAAAGAAGTAAAATACAGCATTATGTCATCAGTTTCTGATTTATTAAATTGTATAACAGTGCAAAATATTGCTCATTTGTAGTGGTCTTTCTTGAACTATTTGGAAAAAAGATATAAAAAATAACTAAAAACTTGTTGAAAAATAAACAAGTGATTCAATTATAAATAAAGATTTCTACACATAGAAGTAATCATCAACTTAAAGTGTCCTCTTTGGGGATTGTAATAGAGATCCATCTGCATTCATGAATTTAGTTATAAACATTTCTTCACAAAAAAACATCAATATTTATAGAACATGTCCACAAAAAATCTGTCATCACTGAATATTGCATTGTTGCATTTCTTTTCACAGTTTAGAACTTACATTCATATTTTGTTGAAGTATTATTCAATAAATATATTTATAAATTATTTTTGAATTGTTGCTATTTTTCAGAATATTTTTAAAAAAATCTCACGTACCCCTTGGCATACCTTCAAGTACCCCCAGGTGTACGTGTACCCCCATTTGAGAACCACTGCTTTAAAACACAGCAAAATATCATGAATCAAAGACAGAGCCTTAGTACACGTGTCAAACATAATTTTAAATGGCCCGCAAAAGCCTGGAAATAATGCAGTCAATACAGGAATTTCTTTTCTTACTAAATGTATTTGTTCTTTGCATTTTGACAGAAAAAAAAAATCAGAGTTGTCAAAAATATCAAAGTAACTAATGCGATTAATCACAAAAAATATTGTATGAATAAAACTACTACTCAGTGGCCTAGTGCAGTGGTTCTCAAATGGGGGTACGCGTACCCGTGGGGGTACTTGAAGGTATGCCAAGGGGTACGTGAGATTTTTGTAAAATATTCTAAAAATAGCAAGAATTCAAAAATCCTTTATACATATATTTATTGAATAATACTTCAACAAAATATGAATGTAAATTCATAAACTGTGAAAAGAAATGCAACAATGCAATATTCAGTGTAGACAGATAGATTTTTGTGGACATGTTCCATAAATATTGATGTTAAAGATTTATTTTTTTGTGAAGAAATGTTTAGAATTAAGTTCATGAATCCAGATGGATCTCTATTACAATCCCCAAAGAGGGCACTTTAAGTTGATGATTACTTCTATGTGTAGAAATCTTTATTTATAATTGAATCACTTGTTTATTTTTCAACAAGTTTTTACTTATTTTTATATCTTTTTTTCCAAATAGTTCAAGAAAGACGACTACAAATGAGCAATATTTTGCACTGTTATACAATTTAATGACATAGTGCTGTATTTTACTTCTTTATCTCTTTTTTTCAACCAATAATGCTTTGCTCTGATTAGGGGGTACTTGAATTAAAAAATGTTGACACGGGGTACATCACTGAAAAACGGTTGAGAACCACTGGACTGGCGGTTCGAGTGTCCGCCCTGAGATCGGTAGGTTGTGAGTTCAAACCCCGGCCGAGTAATACCAACGACTATAAAAATGGGACCCATTACCTCCCTGCTTGGCACTCAGCATCAAGGGTTGGAATTGGGGGTTAAATCACCAAAAATTATTCCGGTGCTGCTCACTGCTCCCCTCACCTACCAGGGGGTGATCAAGGGGATGGGTCAAAAGCAGAGGACACATTTCTCCACACCTAGTGTGTGTGTGACAATCATTGGTACTTTAAATTAAATTAAAATTAATAAAATATTTAAAACATTACTAAGAGTCTAGAGTAACTCAGCTTAGTCAGTCCATAAAAAAACAACATTTTCCCCCCAAAATGAAAAGTGGGATAGTTGATCCAAAGTAATTGGAAATAGGTCTTTAATGCATAAGAACATTGATTTTGATTCATTATTATGTTTTGAGAAACAACAGTTTAATAACAAATCCCACAAATCTTATGGATCAAAAGGGGCCTCATTCATAAAGGTCCATCCATCCATCATCTTCCGCTTATCCGAGGTCGGGTCGCGGGGGCAGCAGCCTAAGCAGGGAAGCCGAGACTTCCCTATCTCCAGCCACTTCGTCTAGCTCTTCCCGGGGGATCCCGAGGCGTTCCCAGGCCAGCCGGGAGACATAGTCTTCCCAACGTGTCCTGGGTCTTCCCCGTGGCCTCCTACCAGTTGGACGCGCCCTAAACACATCCCTAGGGAGGCGTTCGAGTGGCATCCTGACCAGATGCCCGAGCCACCTCATCTGGTTCCTCTCGATGTGAAGGAGCAGCGGCTTTACTTTGAGTTCCTCCCGGATGGCAGAGCTTCTCACCCTATCTCTAAGGGAGAGCCCCGCCACCCGGCGGAGGAAACTCATTTCGGCCGCTTGTACCCGTGATCTTACCCTTTCGGTCATGACCCAAAGCTCATGACCATAGGTGAGGATGGGAACGTAGATCGACCGGTAAATTGAGAGCTTTGCCTTCCGGCTCAGCTCCTTCTTCACCACAACGGATCGATACAACGTCCGCATTACTGAAGACGCCGCACCGATCCGCCTGTCGATCTCACGATTCACTCTTCTCCCACTCGTGAACAAGACTCCTAGGTACTTTAACTCCTCCACTTGGGGCAGGGTCTCCTCTCCAACCTGGAGATGGCACTCCACCCTTTTCCGGGCGAGAACCATGGACTCGGACTTGGAGGTGCTGATTCTCATTCCGGTCGCTTCACACTCGGCTGCGAACCGATCCAGTGAGAGCTGATGATCTCGGCCAGATGAAGCCATCAGGACCACATCATCTGCAAAAAGCAGAGTCCTAATCCCACGGCCACCAAACCGGAACCCCTCAACGCCTGGACTGCGCCTAGAAATTCTGTCCATAAAAGTTATGAACAGAATCGGTGACAAAGGAGTCCAACCCTCACTGGAAACGTGTCTGACTTACTGCCAGCCATCCGGACCAAGCTCTGACACTGATCGTACAGGGAGCGGACCGCCACAATAAGACAGTCCGGTACCCCATACTCTGAACATTCCATACAGGACTTCCCGAGGGACACAGTCGAATGTCTTCTCCAAGTCCACAAAGCACATGTAGACTGGTTTGGGCAAACTCCCATGCACCCTCAAGAACCCTGCCGAGAGTATAAAGCTAGTCCACAGTTCCACGACTAGGACGAAAACTACACTGTTCCTCCTGAATCCGAGGTTCGACTATCCGGCGTAGCCTCCTCTCCAGTACACCTGAATAAACCTTACCGGGAAGGTTGAGGAGTGTGATCGTTTAAATTTAATTTCAATCATATTATTGGAAATGTTTAAGTTTATTCTTAAACTTAGTCCCTATCAGTGGAAATATATTTTGGTTGGATTGATTTAAAAGAAAAGAAAAGCATGTGTTTTGATGTATGTTTGAGAAACACTGTTCTTTTTTTCTGTTTAAGGTTATCAACCTAATCGACTATTCCACTAATCGGCTATTCTACTATCCAATTATTCAACTATTCTACAATTCAACTATTCTACTATTTAACTCCTGACTATTCGACTATTCATTCTATTCATCCATTCATTTACAACGATAACCCACTTTATTGGATTGCTTCTACTCAAACATCAATAAATCACAAGGAAAGAGGATTGAGTTGTCCCTCTGTGGTCTTGAGTCCCACTGGCCCGTTCAAGTTTGGGCACAGCTGCGAAAAAACCTGAAGAACTTGACAGAACCAGACCCAATGTTTGTATCATAGTTTTAATCGATTAATAGTTTGGCATTGCTTGTGTTGTAAGTCCAGTTTGTTCAATTGTTTTACTCCGCATACAGACACTTAAAAACGTTTACGAGTGGTTTGAGCTCTCGGCGATGAGAAATATCCAAAGCTTCTCAAGTTATGAGCCTCCTCTCGTCTTATTAAAAAAAAAGTTGTAGATTAGGCGGCAATATTTTGATTAATTAATGTATTATGTTTAACGAGGTCATCAAATTTGAGCAACTTTGATTGCATAAACAGATTAAGAGTAAGTTCGAAATAAACAACGTTGTGAATGATGCGCACTGCTCTTTTCTGTAATATGATGAGAGGATGAATTGTTGTAAGTATTCACCCACACTTCAACACAGGCAGTACCAAAGTGCGGTATAGAGTACGGAGTGCATTTTCATTGAGGTACGGTTGAGAGGCTTTAGGAGATTTTTGTTTCAATGTGTCTGACCAGAGGTTTCCATGATAGTTTACTATCAATTATTACTCCCAAAAATGTATTCTCATTTACGATTTCAATTTGGGTACCATCAATACTTATTTTCTGTTCAGATGTTGCGATTTCCAATCATCACTATCTTAGTTTTATTTATATTCCCCAAAAATGTTTGTGTCCATCCATTTTTTTTTAACTATGTTTAGCTCTGTGTTTACTGTATTTACGAGCTCATTATAGTCATCACTACTATAGAATATATTTGTTCTTGTGTCCACGCACACTCTCCGCACCTGGTACAATCTAACACCGTTAAAACTGAAGGGAATTATATGTGTGTCGATAAGAAAAAGGTTGAGATCGTTGTTTTTATCTTTTTCGAGAAAATCCAAGGCAGTAGTTGGTAACTTCTGAGACATTCCAATTTGCTCAAAGGGGGGAAACATTCTTTTAACACTAACAACAAACACGATCCACCTTCTTCCTTTGCTTTTTTTAACATGCAATGTACCGAAATTCACTGGTTTATTTCTACCACCTAATGCTAACACTTTCGTTAGCACTTAGCTTTAAAAAACTTTCTGACACTCAGTTGTAATACACTTTCCCACCCCTTATGGCAGTAATGATAATATCCAACAAACAAAAGTAGTCTGGAACTGAAGTCATAGAAAAGTTTCCTAAGCGCAAAAAATATGACTAAAGCTGTATTTACATTTGCATTTCAATTTGAATGGCAGCGTACTTAAGCATCATATTCATTTTTTTCTTCATTTTAGCACAAAATAATTGTATGTACATTTATTTGTGTCTGTTATTTATGAGTTATTTATGAGTTATGAGTTATTTATGATCACATTTATTTATGTTATTTATGAGTTATTTATGATCTTATTTATTTATTTATGATCACATTACGCCTGTACTGGCTCACCTGCACTAGCTTCCTGTGCACTTAAGATGTGACTTTAAGGTTTTACTACTTACGTATAAAATACTACACGGTCTAGCTCCATCCAATCTTGCCGATTGTATTGTACCATATGTCCCGGCAAGAAATCTGCGTTCAAAGGACTCCGGCTTATTAGTGATTCCCAAAGCCCAAAAAAAGTCTGCGGGCTATAGAGCGTTTTCATTTCGGGCTCCAGTACTCTGGAATGCCCTCCCGGTAAAAGTTCGAGTTGCCACCTCAGTAGAAGCATTTAAGTCTCACCTTAAAACTCATTTGTATACTCTAGCCTTTAAATAGACTCCCTTTTTAGACCAGTTGATCTGCCGTTTCTTTTCTTTTTCTCCTATGTCCCACTCTCCCTTGTGGAGGGGGTCCGGTCGGATCCGGTGGCCATGTACTGCTCGCCTGTGTATCGGCTGGGGACATCTCTGCGCTGCTGATCCGCCTCCGCTTGGGATGGTTTCCTGCTGGCTCCGCTGTGAACGGGACTCTCGCTGCTGTGTTGGATCCGCTTTGGACTGGACTCTTGCGACTGTGTTGGATCCATTGTGGATTGAACTTTCACAGTATCATGTTAGACCCGCTCGACATCCATTGCTTTCCTCCTCTCCATGGTTCTCATAGTCATCATTGTCACCGACGTCCCACTTGGTGTGAGTTTTCCTTGCCCTTATGTGGGCCTACCGAGGATGTCGTTTAGTGGTTTGTGCAGCCCTTTGAGACACTAGTGATTTAGAGCTGTATAAATGTATAAAAAAAAGTACGAATACGGCAAAATATAACTTTTGTAAATTAACCTTTTGTTTACTTTTTGGTCATTCTTGTGAGCCAATGGATTTTTTTAGTTCAATGTGTTGTTTTCTTTAATTCAAGTTGAATTGCAATGATAGTTAGGGGCTTGACCTGTAAAAGCTGTCTTTTTTTTTCATCTTTTTCCGGTGTCGCTGTAGAATGCAGTCTCGCCCATTTTCCCTACTAAAAAAAAAAGATAAATAATCATTTTTATGGTGACTCAAAAAGAAAGTGATTTGTTAGAAAGAGTGTTGCAGCTATAAATCCAGCAATTTACACAACATTTTCTAGCAGGACATAATTGGCTGCATGGCTGTAATTGTTTTTTAATGTGTGAAACTGAAAAGTGCGCTTAAAGACTGTGAGCGGCATATTTTCGGGTTAAGAGTACCAAAAATAGGCACATTTGGAGTCTTTAACGAATGTGTTCATTATTTGGGAATAGCAGGAGTCTACTGTGTATTTTGCTGTTAATTTAGTATACAAATATGACAACGGCGTGGCGCAGTGGGAGAGTGGCCGTGCGCAACCCGAGGGTCCCTGGTTCAATCCCCACCTAGTACCAACCCCGTCACGACCGTTGTGTCCTTGAGCAAGACACTTCACCCTTGCTGTTGATGGGTGCTGGTTAGCGCCTTGCATGGCAGCTCCCTCCATCAGTTTGTGAATGTGTGTGTGAATGGGTAAATGTGGAAGTAGTGTCAAAGCGCTTTGAGTACCTTGAAGGTAGAAAAGCGCTATACAAGTACAACCCATTTAATTTAATAAGTAAACATTGATTGGTTGATTGATTGAGTGCCTAATTCTTATGCAGTATATTTTATTAGTACTTATTTTTTCTAATCAGCTTGACCCAAGCCTAAGGTTTACGTGTTAAATAAATAAATATGTTTGTAATCAACGCATAGTTTCATATCGTTTGACAAGGTTGTAAACTGTAAGTAGGTTAGATAAAATATATGATTAAAATCAAGAAGATTATTAATTCAGTGTT
>NC_084620.1:63144577-63177077 GCF_033978795.1 Nerophis ophidion
CATTTAAGTCTCACCTTAAAACTCATTTGTATACTCTAGCCTTTAAATAGACTCCCTTTTTAGACCAGTTGATCTGCCGTTTCTTTTCTTTTTCTCCTATGTCCCACTCTCCCTTGTGGAAGGGGTCCGGTCCGATCCGGTGGCCATGTACTGCTCGCCTGTGTATCGGCTGGGGACATCTCTGCGCTGCTGATCCGCCTCCGCTTGGGATGGTTTCCTGCTGGCTCCGCTGTGAACGGGACTCTCGCTGCTGTGTTGGATCCGCTTTGGACTGGACTCTCGCGACTGTGTTGGATCCATTATGGATTGAACTTTCACAGTATCATGTTAGACCCGCTCGACATCCATTGCTTTCCTCCTCTCCAAGGTTCTCATAGTCATCATTGTCACCGACGTCCCACTGGGTGTGAGTTTTCCTTGCCCTTATGTGGGCCTACCGAGGATGTCGTAGTGGTTTGTGCAGCCCTTTGAGACACTAGTGATTTAGGGCTATATAAGTAAACATTGATTGATTGATTGATTGATTGATTGATTGAAAAAACATTTTTAAAAAAGTGGCTGTTTTTTCATAAAATACAAAATTTCATTCAGTGGATTTAAAAGTGTTTATGTACTACAAATGTATTTTTGTTCCTCCAGCTATGGGAGTACCATTATTTACGAGCTCACAGGTATTGATTATGTGACTTGGCGCTTAACACAAAACACTTGTATTTTAAATTGATTGGCGCTCGATCCCTCAAAACAGCACCATTTTCACATGTAACCTTCCTTTTAAAAAGAAAAACAAACCTTGTATTGAAAATATTCTAATCAAGTAGTCAAACAAAATGCTCTTTAACTGTATTTGAAAAGCTCAACCGATTCAAACAGCACAGGTCCTGTTTGTCGCAAGTATGGAAAGAATGCACGCTGAGAAAGAAGTGCTTTGCTCTTTCAATCAATCCAAATGTCATGGCATGATTTTACAGGACAATTAAAAAAATTATTCCATAATAAAGTAGGACATTTATTAGTCTGTTCATTGATCACACACCATGTGGTGGATATCCTCCTTGTTAGGAAACACCATATTGTCTAAGTTCAAGGCGTCCAATTGTCTTCAAATGTCCACTGAAAGCCGATGATCCCTGACTTTTTGTCAGTTGTGTATGTAAGGATGGGATATGTATCCCTCAATGGGGCAAATTATGTGGTTGCAAAAAGGCCACAAAATCACATTTTGGAATTTGGATTAATCCTAATCAATCGCAGACCATTACTTGCTTTGAAAAAGACCCCAATATTTGTACAAAATACAATTTCATCGTCAGAATGTCATCCAGGAGCATTTGTATACATTTTACCTGAATGCATGTCATTTATTTGCAAGGAACTTGATTACAGTCTTATATAAAGTCGGAGTCTCTTCACATGTTTTTGTACTGGCTTATGCACTGATCTAATTACTGACCGGAGCGGTTCAGGTAAAAGAGCTTTTACAGTCAAAATTGCATGATTAATCTAATATTTGTTTTGTGATTAATCACACAAGTTCAATGTTTATTTATATAGCCCCAAATCACAAATGTCTCAAAGGACTGCACAAATCATTATGACTACAACATCCTCGGAAGAACCCACAAAAGGGCAAGGAAAACTCACACCCAGTGGGCAGGGAGAATTCACATCCAGTGGGACGCCAGTGACAATGCTGACTATGAGAAACCTTGGAGAGGACCTCAGATGTGGGCAACCCCCCCTCTCTAGGGGACCGAAAGCAATGGATGTCGAGCGGGTCTAACATGATACTGTGAAAGTTCAATCCATAGTGGCTCCAACACAGCCGCGAGAGTTCAGTTCAAGCGAATCCAAGACAGCAGCGAGAGTCCCGTCCACAGGAAACCATCTCAAGCGGATCAGCAGCGTAGAGATGTCCCCAACCGATACAGGCGAGCGGTCCATCCTGGGTCCCGACGAGCGGTCCATCCTGGGTCTCGACTCTGGACAGCCAGTACTTCATCCATGGTCATCGGACCGGACCCCCTCCACAAGGGAGGGGGGGACATAGGAGAAAGAAAAGAAGCGGCAGATCAACTGGTCTAAAAAGGAGGTCTATTTAAAGGCTAGAGTATACAGATGAGTTTTAAGGTGAGACTTAAATGCTTCTACTGAGGTAGCATCTCGAACTGTTACCGGGAGGGCATTCCAGAGTACTGGAGCCCGAACGGAAAACGCTCTATAGCCCGCAGACTTTTTTTGGGCTCTAGGAATCACTAATAAGCCGGAGTCTTTTGAACACAGATTTCTTGCCGGGACATATGGTACAATTCAATCGGCAAGATAGGATGGAGCTAGACCGTGTAGTATTTTATACGTAAGTAGTAAAACCTTAAAGTCACATCTTAAGTGCACAGGAAGCCAGTGCAGGTGAGCCAGTACAGGCGTAATATGATCAAACTTTCTTGTTCTTGTCAAAAGTCTAGCAGCCGCATTTTGTACCAACTGTAATCTTTTAATGCTAGACATGGGGAGACCCGAAAATAATACGTTACAGTAATCGAGACGATTCAATTTTCATTTGTCTACAGTCCTACAAACACATTCAAACAGGAGGGAAAACTAGCAGGACTGCTTTGAGACTACAGACTGGGAAGTACTCTGTAAGCCCCACAGGAATTGACAGCATCACAGACTGCATCACAGATTACATAAATTTCTATGAGGACTCCTTCATCCCCACAAAAATTGTTGATTGTTACCCAAATAACAAACCCTGGATCACCAGCCAGATGAAGGTGCTGCTGAATAAAAAGAAGCTAGTCTTCAAATGCGGTGACTGGGACGAGTTGAGAAGGATACAGTGGCAGCTTAAAGTCCAGCTGCAAGAAGGGAAAGATTCCTACAGGAGGAAGCTAGAGGCTAAACTCCAGCAGAACAACACTGGTGATTAGGGTTGGGTATTGAGTATCGATTGGAACCGGGACCAACTTTCCGATTCTCCCGGAATCGTTCAAAAGTTTAAATTTACCGATTCCTAGTTTCGATACCCAGTCCGCCGACCGTAAAAAAAGAATAAGTCCGCCGACCGGAAGAAGAAGCCGCTGAACACCAACGAAGAAGTGCCCACGGCCGGTAAGTGTTAGCATAGCCGAGCGAGTCAGTCAAGCATGGAAAGCGGGCGTTGGTGGTCGAAAGTGTGGCTTTATTTTACTAAAAAAAAATGAAATATCGGCGAAATGTAACACGTGCGACAGGACTGTTTCGTGCTTAGGAGGGTGCAGGTCGAACATGATGAAACACCTCCGAGTTCATGGAGTACAAATAAATGCGTGCCCCGTCTTCGACGCCCTTCGCCGACCGTCCTCCTCTGCCTCTTCCTCTGGCTCCGGCTCCGACGCCCAGCCTAGCACCGAATCCAGTAAGTAAAACAATATACATGCAATAAATGATGTGTTTTGCGCCAACGTTGAGGCAGCTGACAAATTAGACAATTTACAACCTGCTAGCCAGGCTCCGCGATGTGCTCAGCGCACTCCGTTCACCGTAGCGGCAATGGGGAAATGTCGGTGCCACAGACGGAAGAGTGCCCCAGAAAGGAATCTCCAACATTTAGGTTGGTTAAACAATAACGTTAAAGTTAAGCTAATTGATACTGGGCTAAACAGTAACAGCGACATAACATGTTTGTTTGCAGAGATATGGTGAAAACTCTCAACCCAAAATACATACCACCTTCCAGGGACTACCTGTCAAACACATTGATCCCAGCATGGTACAAGAAGAATCGGAATCGAGAATCGTCAGGAATCTGAATCGAAACAAAGAATCGGAATCGGAATTAGAAGCATTTAAGTCTCACCTTAAAACTCATTTGTATACTCTAGCCTTTAAATAGACTCCCTTTTTAGACCAGTTGATCTGCCGTTTCTTTTCTTTTTCTTCTATGTCGCACTCTCCCTTGTGGAGGGGGTCCGGTCCGATCCGGTGGCCATGTACTGCTTGCCTGTGTATCAGCTGGGGACATCTCTGCGCTGCTGATCCACCTCCGCTTGGGATGGTTTCCTGCTGGCTCCGCTGTGAACGGGACTCTCGCTGCTGTGTTGGATCCGCTTTGGACTGGACTCTCGCGACTGTGTTGGATCCATTGTGGATTGAACTTTCACAGTATCATGTTAGACCCGCTCGACATCCATTGCTTTCCTCCTCTCCAAGGTTCTCATAGTCATCATTGTCACCGACGTCCTACTGGGTGTGAGTTTTCCTTGCCCTTATGTGGGGCCACCGAGGATGTCGTGGTGGTTTGTGCAGCCCTTTGAGACACTAGTGATTTAGGGCTATATAAGTAAACATTGATTGAATTGTTCGAATTCAAACGATACCCAACCCTACTCGTGATGTGTGGAAAGTCATGAAAGCCATCACAGGCTTCAACAACAAAGCCAAACTACTGAATGGGGGTTTAGACAGAGCCAATGAGCTGAATTTGTTCTTCAATAGATTAAGCAATGCACCCCTTACTGGCCCACCCCCCACTACTCCTGTCCTCACACCTCCCCTAAACATCTCTACACAAACTCCTTCTCTGTTACCTGCCACTGCTGGATTCTCCCCCTCCCCCTCTGAGAAAGCCAGCCGGGTGTGTCTGGCACCTGGACATGTGAGATGACAGCTGGAGAGAGTCAAGCCCTGGGTCCTGAAGACTTGTGCTGCTCAGCTGACTGAGATCCTGCATTTCATCTTCAACCTGATTCTGAAGCTAGAACAATACCAGTGCTATGGAAAATATCCTGCATAGTGCCGGTGCCCAAGAAGCCCCTCCCATTGGGCTTGAACGACTTCAGACCTGTTGCCCTGACGTCCCAGGTCATGAAGGTCCTCGAGAGACTTGTACGGGATTAACTCCTTCCCCGGATCCTCTACAGTTTGCATATCAGCCCCATGTAGGAGTGGATGATGCTGTTATCTACCTGCTGCATCATGCTCACTCTTACCTGGATGGTGGGAAGGGAACGGTGAGGACCATGTTCTTTGATTTCTCCAGTGCCCATAACACCATTCAGCCAATTCTGATGAGTGACAAGTTGCTTGGGATGGGTGTCAGTTCATCCATTGTCTCCTGGATCACTAATTACTTGTCTGACAGGCCCCAGTTTGTGCGACTGCGGAGCTCCCTGTCGGATACCGTGGTCAGTGGTGTAGGTGCTCCACAGGGGACCGTCCTGTCTCCTTTCCTGTTCACCCTGTACACCTAAGACTTCCAGTACAGTTCCAGGTTCTGACACCTGGAGAAATACTCTGACGACTCTGCTCTGGTCGGGTGTATCAGAGATGGACAGGAATTGGAGTACAGGACACTGATCGCTGACTTTGTGGAGTGGTGTCAGGCAAACCATCTGGTCCTTAATGTGGACAAGACCAAGGAGCTGGTCATTGACTTCAGGAAGAGTATGACCCTGCTAGAGCCCATCAAGATCGAGGGTCGGGAAGTAGCGGTAGTGGGGCAGTATAAGTACCTGGGAGTCAATTTGAACAGCAGACTGGACTAGAAGGACAACTGCAATGCTGTTTACAAGAAGGGCATGAGCAAACTCTTTTTCCTGAGGAAGCTTAGGTCCTTTAAGCTGTTGATCTTTTATCAGTCTGTTGTGGCCAGTGACCTGCACTTTGCTGTGGTTTGTTGGGGGAGCAGCACCAGTAAAAGGGACTCAAACCGGATTGATAAACTGATCCGGAAAGACTGCAAAACTATTGGCTCGGAGTTGGAGACGTTTCTGTCAGAGGACACTGGACGAACTGCTGGCCATCATGGACAATCCTGCCCACCCACTCCACCAGGCAATTGAGGGACAGCAGAGTTCGTACACCAACAGGCTCCTTCAGCTTCCTTCCCGCACTGTGTGATTCAAGAACTCCTTCATTCCGCACTCCATCCAGCTGTATAATCACTCGCCATACAGCAATAGAAGATATCCGCCTATTACCTGACGCTTTCTATGTCAGCTACTTCTTTGTTTTTAATGTCTATATTCTATTTTCTGCTGGATCTACTCTATTTTATGCCGCCGATGCCACATATACTGTAATATTGTACTTGATAATTGGTTTGTATTGTGTATGAGATGCCACCTCAGTAGAAGCATTTAAGTCTCACCTTAAAACTCATTTGTATACTCTAGCCTTTAAATAGACTCCCATTTTAGACCAGTTGATCTGCCGTTTCTTTTCTTTTTCTTCTATGTCCCACTCTCCCTTGTGGAGGGGGTCCGGTCCGATCCGGTGGCCATGTACTGCTTGCCTGTGTATCGGCTGGGGACATCTCTGCGCTGCTGATCCGCCTCCGCTTGGGATGGTTTCCTGCTGGCTCCGCTGTGAACGGGACTCTCGCTGCTGTGTTGGATCCGCTTTGGACTGGACTCTCGCGACTGTGTTGGATCCATTGTGGATTGAACTTTCACAGTATCATGTTAGACCCGCTCGACATCCATTGCTTTCCTCCTCTCCAAGGTTCTCATAGTCATCATTGTCACCGACGTCCCACTGGGTCATTATTGTCACCGATGTTCCACTGGGTGTGAGTTTTCCTTGCCCTTATGTGGGCCTACCGAGGATGTCGTGGTGGTTTGTGCAGCCCTTTGAGACACTATAGATTTAGGGCTATATAAGTAAACATTGATTGATTGATTGAAATAGACATAATATATCTGTATATATAATATACTGTACACATATTAAGTATTTATTGTACATATTCTTATGTTATATTTTATACTGCTATATTTAAACTTTTTGCAGATGATGTGGTCCTGATGGCTTCATCTGACCGGGATCTTCAGCTCTCACTGGATCAGTTTGCAGCCGAGTGTGAAGCGACCGGAATGAGAATCAGCACCTCCAAGTCCGAGTCCATGGTTCTCGCCCGGAAAAGGGTGGAGTGCCATCTCCGGGTTGGGGAGGAGACCCTGCCCCAAGTGGAGGAGTTCAAGTACCTAGGAGTCTTGTTCAAGGAGTGAGGGAAGAGTGGATCGTGAGATCGACAAGCGGATCGGTGCGGCGTCTTCAGTAATGCGGACGTTGTACCGATCCGTTGTGGTGAAGAAGGAGCTGAGCCGGAAGGCAAAGCTCTCAATTTACCGGTCGATTTACGTTCCCATCCTCACCTATGGTCATGAGCTTTGGGTCATGACCGAAAGGATAAGATCACGGGTACAGGCGGCCGAAATGAGTTTCCTCCGCCGTGTGGCGGGGCGCTCCCTTAGAGATAGGGTGAGAAGCTCTGTCATCCGGGAGGAACTCAAAGTAAAGCCGCTGCTCCTCCACATCGAGAGGAGCCAGATGAGGTGGTTCGGGCATCTGGTCAGGATGCCACCCGAACGCCTCCCTAGGGAGGTGTTTAGGGCACGTCCAACCGGTAGGAGGCCACGGGGAAGACCCAGGACACGTTGGAAAGACTATGTCTCCCGGCTGGCCTGGGAACGCCTCGGGATCCCCCTGGAAGAGCTAGACGAAGTGGCTGGGGAAAGGGAAGTCTGGGCTTCCCTGCTTAGGCTGTTGCCCCCGCGACCTGACCTCGGATAAGCGGAAGAAGATGGATGGATGGATGGATATTTAAACTATTTATACCTGCATTGTCCTTCCATCCCTACATTTTCCATCATTGTAACTGAGCTACTGTGTTGAACAATTTCCCTTTTTAGGGCTATATAAGTAAACATTGATTGATTGATTGATTGGATCATTAAAGTTTGTCCAAGTCTAAGTCAAAAACATTAAAATAACACATATGGATGAAATTACTGCCTAAACTCCAAAAACGCTCAAATTATTTGACTCCCATCCAATGATTTGCAAGTCAAAATATTTAATTAAAATACAATTTGCAAGTAAAGAGTTTTTGCTAGAGAAAAAAAAGATTCACAAGTATAATTTTCTTTAAGTAAAACTTTTGGCAGTCATATTTCACCCTATGCGATCCACACACTTGCATTTAAAGCACCTGCAATTCTCACTACATAACAACAGGTGGTGCTGCTGAGGCAATTTAAGGTTATCAGAGCTACTGATATTTGCGCATGGGAAAACAAGCTTAACCTGTAAGTTTCCCCTCTATTTTGTCCTCCATTTTACTCCACACCCTCCTTCTATTCCTTTTATTTTTGGGGGACGGCACCATGCGCAAATAACAGTAGCTCTTGCGGCCTTAAATTAACGCAGCACCACCACATGTCATTGTGCGAATTACAGGTGCTGTGAGTGCAAGCGTGCGGATGGAGCAGGTTGGAATATTACTGGCAATGTTTTAACTTGAATATAGTTTTTATATTTGCATATATATTTTATATATTTTTTTCCAAATTATTTTAATTGGGGGAAAAAAGTTGTTATACTTTGGAATCGTTTCTTTAGTGGATTTTTTTTTCTTGTGAATTGTTGGTCGTGATGAAAAATCATTTTGCGTGGAGTTTTGGCAGTAAGTCAAGTTCATACACAAAGGATGTAAAAGACATCGAAGGAAAACAGAGCTGATGCAACCAGCCTCCACCTCAGTGCAGACTTTAGTACATACAGCTACTAAACTGGTTCCTGTCAGGCTTGCCACTGACAGTTTGTTTGTGTTTTAGTTTTTCCTCTGTCTGTGTTTAGTATTCCCTGTCTTTAGTTCCTGTCAGCGCCTTTATTTTGTCTGTTTCCTGTTTTTTTTCCCCCCTGTGCGTTGCTTCCTCTCAGCTGTGGCTGATTGGCACTTGGCCACACCTGGTGTCAATCAGCCTGATCCTATTTATACCTACTTTTGTCCTCCAGTCAGTACCGGATTATTGTCGCTCTTGTCTTAGCTTGTCGTATCATGTCTTGTCAATGCAGCGTTGAGGTAAGCTATATTTGATTGCGTTTTTTTAGCTTACTTCCTTTTTGTTCCCTGCTTCCAAGTTTGTTTCCATGTTATATAAGTACGACTTCTGTTCCCTGCTTGATACCTGCTAGCTCCTACGCTAGGCCTTTTTGTTTGTTATCCGCCCACGTGCGCGCTTTTTTTTTGTAACATTTGTTTGTTTTTGTTCTAGTATTTTTATTAAATACTATTTTATTAAATACTCAGTGGCCTAGTGGGTAGAGTGTCCGCCCTGAGTATTCCCTGTCTTTAGTTCCTGTCAGCGCCCTTATTTTGTCTGTTTCCTGTCTTTTTTTTCCCCCCCTGTGCGTTGCTTCCTCTCAGCTGTGGCTGATTGGCACCTGGCCACACCTGGTGTCAATCAGCCTGTTCCTATTTCTTCCTGCTTTTGTATTCCAGTCAATATCGGATTATTGTCGCTCTTGTCGTTGCTACCAGTCGTGTCGTGTCATATCATGTCTTGTCAATGCAGCGTTGCGGTAAGCTATATTTGATTGCAGTTTTTAGCTTACTTCCTTTTGTTCCCTGCTTCAAAGTTTGTTTCCATATTATATAAGTATGACTTCTGTTCCCTGCTCGATACCTGCTAGCTTCCACGCTAGTCCTTTTTGTTTGTTATCCACCCACGTGCGCACTTTTTGTTTGTAACATTTGTTTGTTTTTGTTCTAGCATTTTTATTAAATACTATTTTATTAAATACTCAGTGGCCTAGTGGGTAGAGTGTCCGCCCTGAGTATTCTCTGTCTTTAGTTCCTGTCAGCGCCCTTATTTTGTCTGTTTCCTGTTTTTTTTTTTTTTCCCCTGTGCGTTGCTTCCTCTCAGCTGTGGCTTATTGGCACTTGGCCACACCTGGTGTCAATCAGCCTGTTCCTATTTCTACCTGCTTTTGTATTCCAGTCAGTACCGGATTATTGTCGCTCTTGTCGTTGCTACCTGTCGTGTCGTGTCATATCATGTCTTGTCAATGCAGCGTTGCGGTAAGCTATATTTGATTGCGTTTTTTTAGCTTACTTCCTTTTTGTTCCCTGCTTCAAAGTTTGTTTCCATGTTATATAAGTACGACTTCTGTTTCCTGCTCGATACCTGCTAGCTTCTACGCTAGGCCTTTTTGTTTGTTATCCGCCCACTTGCGCGCTTTTTTTTTGTAACATTTGTTTGTTTTTGTTCTAGTGTTTTTATTAAATACAATTTTAGTAAATACTCAGTGGCCTAGTGGGTAGAGTGTCCGCCCTGAGTATTCCGTCTTTAGTTCCTGTCAGCGCTCTTATTTTGTCTGTTTCCTGTTTTTTGCCCCCCTGTGCATTGCTTCCTCTCAGCTGTGGCTGATTGGCACCCTGCCACACCTGGTGTCAATCAGCCTAATCCTATTTCTACCTGCTTTTGTCCTCCTGCCAGGGCTGGATTATTGTCGCTCTTGTCTTAGCTTGTCGTATCATGTCTTATCAATGCAGCGTTGCGGTAAGCTATTTGATTGCGTTTTTTTTAGCTTACTTCCTTTTTGTTCCCTGCTTCCAAGTTTGTTTCCATATTATATAAGTACGACTTCTGTTTCCTGCTTGATACCTGCTAGCTTCCACGCTAGGCCTTTTTGTTTATCTGCCCACGTGCGCGCTTTTTTTTGTAACATTTGTTTGTTTTTGTTCTAGTATTTTTATTAAATACAATTTTATTAAATACTCAGTGGCCTAGTGGGTAGAGTGTCCACCCTGAGATCAATAGGTCGTGAGTTCAAATCCCGGTTGAGTCATACCAAAGACTATAAAAATGGGACCCATTACCTCCCTGCTTGGCACTCAGCATTAAGGGTTGGAATTGGGGGTTAAATCACCAAAAATGATTCCCGGGCGTGGCACCGCTGCTGCTCACTGCTCCCCTCATCTCCCAGGGGGTGTTTAAGGGCGATGGGTCAAATGCAGAGAATAATTTCGCCACATCTAGTGTGTGTGTGACAATCATTGGTACTCTACTTTACTTTAATTTTAAATCATGTTTTCTTACTCCATGCCTGCATTTTGGGGTTCGTCACAAACTAACTCTGACAGCTACAAAAGTAAAACTAGGGGGAAAAAACTATGCAATAAATAATACACATTGCGCACATTATTAGGCTCCACTGTCTAGGGTGTACAACGCCTTCTGCCCAAATGCAGCTGAGATAGGCACCAGCGACTCCAAAAGGGAATAAGCGGTAAAAAAATGGATGGATGGATGTCTTGCAGCGCATGCGCCTGTAATACTCAATTTCGTCCTGTGGGGGGCAGCATTCTCATTTTCCCTTATAACGTTGCGTGAACTTCAATTTGGTAACTAATATTTAATGGAAACTGCATTTATATTGTTATATTCAAGAGGGATCGTGTAAGGAAAATGTAAAAACTTGTTTTTTGAAGACAAATTATATAATGATTTTATAAATGATAGTATTGTTAAATTGGCCCTAGTGTGTGAATGTGATTGTGAATGTTGTCTGTCTGTGTTGGCCCTGTGATGAAGTGGTGACTTGTCCAGGGTGTACCCCGCCTTCCGCCCGATTGTAGCTGAGATAGGCGCCAGTGCCCCCCGCGACCCCGAAAGGGAATAAGCGGTAGAAAATGGATGGATGGATGTTTTTTGAAGACAAATTATATAATGATTTCATAAATTATAGTATTGTTAAATTGGCCCTAGTGTGTGAATGTGAGTGTGAATGTTGTCTATCTGTGTTGGCCCTGTGATGAAGTGGCGACTTGTCCAGGGTGTACACCGCCTTCCGCCCGATTGTAGCTGAGATAGGCGCCAGCGACCCGAAAAGGGAAATGGATGGATTGATGGATGGAAGATATCAAGTCACTATTTAATTAGATTTTGCTTCGTTCTATTCTGACATCTGAGTGATTTTAGTCCAAAGTGCTAACCTTCTCCCTCCCCTTTTTTAAAATAAAGCATCTTTGCGTCACGGTCGACGCTGCACGGTGACGAAGTCATCCTCCACTCCTCCTACCTCCTCCAAGTCTCTCATCAGGACCACAGGGACGAGATGGACTGATGCACGCTGCGCGCAACTTTGCTCCACACGGCGCGGTTGTCTCTGTTCCAAAAGAAGGCTGGTAGTGAGTTTGAAGCGCACAAAAAAAGGCTCGCTTGAGTGGATTTTTTTTTTTTTTTTTTTTGTTCCCCTATGTCGCGAAAGCAGTCGGACCATGACTACAACCTGCGGAGTATGAGCAACCTGATGGGGGAACGCTGGAGGAAAGTGAACGATGGAGGAGAGCGGAGCCTCATCAAGGCTCCATCCAACGCGAGCATCAGCAGCCTGCAGGTGGCCTCGTCTTCCTCCGGCGCCCCGGCAGCCCCGTCCACCTCCACCGGGGACCTGGAGAGGGCTGCGCGCAAGCAGTTCCAGCAGGACGTCACGCCCGCCTTCGTCTACATCCTCTCCGCCTTCTCCGCCCTGGGAGGCTTCCTGTTCGGCTACGACAGCGGCGTGATCTCCGGGGCGATGCTGCTGCTCAAGCGGCAGCTGGAGCTGAGCGCACTGTGGCAGGAGGTGCTTATTTCGAGCACCGTGGCCGCGGCCGCCCTGGCCGCCCTCCTGGGCGCCTTCCTCAACGGGCTCTTCGGGCGCCGGGTGTGCATCCTGCTGGCCAGCTTCTTCTGCGCCCTCGGCGGGATCGTGATGAGCGCCGCGCCCGGGAAAGAGGTGCTGTTGACGGGGAGGATTCTCGTTGGAGTCGGGCTGGGTAAGACCACCAATTGCAATTTCACTTTTTTTTTTTTTTTTTTTTTTTTTGTAGGGAAGAAAAAGTTGTGAAAGTATCGAAACGCTGATATTAACTAGATCAGTGGTTCTCAACCTTTTTTTCAGTGATGTACCCCCTGTGAACATTTTTTTAATTCAAGTACCCACTAGCCCAGGGGTCGGGAACCTTTTTAGCTGAGAGAGCCATACAAGCCAAATATTTTTAAAAGTATTTCCATGAGAGCCATGTAATATATATAGTTTTTAACACGGAATACAACTATATGCGTGCATTTTTAAGAAAGGCCAACATTTTTGGAGTATAATAAGTCTCTTATTCTTTTTAATCAATCAATCAATGTGTACTTATATAGCCCTAAATCACTAGTGTCTCAAAGGGCTGCACAAACCACTACGACATCCTCAGTAGGCCCACATAAGGGCAAGGAAAACTCACACCCAGTGGGACATCGGTGACAATAATGACCCAGTGGGACGTCGGTGACAATAATGACTATGAGAACCTTGGAGAGGAGGAAAGCAATGGATGTCGAGCGGGTCTAACATGATACTGTGAAAGTTCAATCCATAATGGATCCAACACAGTCGCGAGAGTCCAGTCCAAAGCGGATCCAACACAGCAGCGAGAGTCCCGTTCATAGCGGAGCCAGCAGGAAACCATCCCAAGCGGAGGCGGATCAGCAGCGCAGAGATGTCCCCAGCCGATACACAGGCAAGCAGTACATGGCCACCGGATTGGACCGGACCCCCTCCACAAGGGAGAGTGGGACATAGAAGAAAAAGAAAAGAAACGGCAGATCAACTGGTCTAAAAAGGGAGTCTATTTAAACATTGTTATTCTGAGGGGCTTCACGGTGGCAGAGGGGTTAGTGCGTCTGCCTCACAATACGAAGTTCCTGCAGTCCTGGGTTCAAATCCAGGCTCGGGATCTTCCTGTGTGGAGTTTGCATGTTCTCCCCGTGAATGCGTGGGTTCCCTCCGGGTACTCCGGCTTCCTCCCACTTCCAAAGACATGCACCTGGGGATAGGTTGATTGGCAACACTAAATTGGCCCTAGTGTGTGAATGTGAGTGTGAATGTTGTCTATCTGTGTTGGCCCTGCGATGAGGTAGCGACTTGTCCAGGGTGTACCCCGCCTTCCGCCCGATTGTAGCTGAGATAGGCGCCAGCGCCCCCCGTGACCCCAAAAGGGAATAAGCGGTAGAAAATGGATGGATGGATGGATGTTATTCTGAGGCTAACCAAAAATAAAAATAAATCTTACTGTAATGCGACTTCTTAAACAAGTGCGGTAGAATGGATGGATAAAAATGCATGAGAATGTTTTATATTGTGTACTTTATTTTTAACACTGTGATCATCAGCGGAATTATTCATTACTTATCATGTTAAGCAATGCCAGCTAAGATTTATCTGCAGTCATCAAAAGAGCCACATCTGGCTCGAGAGCCATGGGTTCCCTACCCCTGCCCTAGTCCGAGCAAAGCATCTTCGGTTGGAAAAAAAGAGATAAAGTAAAATACAGCACTGTGTCATCAGTTTCTGATTTATTAAATCGTATAACAGTGCAAAACATTGCTCATTTGTAGTGGTCTTTCTTGAACTATTTGGATTAAAAAACATGTGAAAATAACTAAAAACTTGTTGAAAAATAAACAAGTTATTCAATTATAAATAAAGATTTCTACAAATGATAGAAGTAATCATCAACTTAAAGTTCGCTCTTTGGGGATTGTAATAGAGATCCATCTGGATTCATAAACCTAATTCTAAACATTTCTTTACAAAAAAAGAAATCTTTAACATCAATATTTCTGGAACATGTCCACAAAAAATCTATCTGTCAACACTGAATATTGCATTGTTGCATTTCTTTTCGCAGTTTAGAACTTACATTCATATTTTGTTGAAGTATTATTCAATAAATATATTTACAAAGGATTTTTGAATTGTTGCTATTTTTAGAATATATATAAAAAAAAAAATCTCACGTACCCCTTGGCATACCTTCAAGTACCCCCAAGGGTACGCGTACCCCCATTTGAGAACCACTGAACTAGATGAGTGTATTGTCTGTATAACCCTGAAAAAGTACTATAGTCAGAGTGAGGTGGTGCATGCCAATATATAGCATCATGAATGATGGGGGGTGTCCAAAAAAAAGAAATCGATTTTTTAATAAATCGTGATTAATCCAGGGTGTACCCCGCCTTCCGCTCGATTGTAGCTGAGATAGGCACTAGCAACCCCAAAAGGGAATAAGCGGTGGAAAAATAGATGGATGGATACTCGATTAAAAAAAAATTAAGAAAAAAACAATTACCATGTACAATATTACAGTATATGTAACAGCTGAAGCAAAAAAAAAAAACAACTTCAAAAATAAAATGAAATAAACTTCAGATCCAGCCTTCAATTATGATTTTTTTTATTTCTTTTTTTTCATGTTTGTTCGCTACATCTGCAAGTGCAAGTTAAAACTCTACAATGCAAAGCCAACACCTATTTATCAACAACACCCAGAACGTTGAAAAGGATTCGCAAATCATTCTCTGTTGGCCCTGTGATGAGGTGGCGACTTGTCCAGGGTGTACCCCGCCTTCCGCCCGATTGTAGCTGAGATAGGCACTAGCGCCCCCGCCACCCCAATGGGAATAAGCGGTAGAAAAATAGATGGATGGATGTTTGTTTTTATGAAATTTTTGTCAAAGAAAACTTTGCTTTCATGGAAAACACACAAACAATGCAATATTTTCACCAAAATTATTTCCAAATGGAATTTTTGACGTGAAGTAATTCTAAAAATTCCCACAAATCTTCGGGACACAAACAGGCCCAATCCATTAAAGTGTTAAAAATAAGCCGCACATTTTTTTTTTTTTAACTTTGGTTCTTTTTTTTTTTTTTCAATTAAGTTTGTAGATGAACTTCAAATGCATGCCGTCAATTGTTTTTTAAAAAAACATTTCCATGTATTTTTTATGCGCTTTGTGTCAGACTTTCTCTTTTACATATGGAAAACACACAAACAATGCAATATTTTCACTAAAATAATTTCCAAATGGAATTTTTGACGTGAAGTAATCATAAAAATTCCCACAAATCTTAGGGACACAAACAGGCCCAATCCATAAAAGTGTTAAAAATAAGCCGCACATTTTTTTTTTTTTTTTTTTAAGTTTGGTTCTTTTTTTTTTTCAATTATTAAGTTTGTAGATTAACTTCAAATGCATGCCGTCAATTTTTTTTTTTTTTTTTTCCATGTTTGTTTGATGCCCTTTGTGTCAGACTTTTACGTATGGAAAACACACAAACAATGCAATATTTTCACCAAAATTATTTCCAAATGGAATTTTTGACGTGAAGTAATTGGAAAAAAATCCCACAAATCTTCGGGACACAAAGTGTTAAAAATAAGCCGCACAGTTTAAAAAAAAAAAAAAAAAATCTTTTTTTCAATGCTTTGGTTTCTAGATCTACTTCAGATGCAGCCGTCCATTATGATTTTTTTCCCCTATGTTTTGTTTTATGCCATTTTTGTCAAAGAAAACTTTATGTATGGAAAACACACAAACAATGCAATATTTGGATGAAAATTACGTACCCAAATGAAATTTTTGACCTGAAGTAATTGGAAAATGTTCCTCAAATCCTGAGGATCCAAAACAACCCCAATCATAAAAATTGCTAAAAAAAAATTAGTCTAAATTATTATTTTTTTTTTTTTTTTAAATTTGAGTGTATTATCTTTATAACCCTGCAAACGTACTATAGTCAGAGTGAGCTGGTGCATGCAAATGTAGCATCATGAACGATTGGGGTGTCCAAAAAAAAAAGAGATTTTTGAATTATTTGTGATTAATCTATTCAAAAATATCGAATCGATTTGAAAAAAAAATTGTATTTGACTTTATTAAGTTTGGGTTGAATTTTATCGATTTAAACAAAACCATTTTTTCTTTAAGTCAGGGGTGTCGAGCTCATTTTAGATGGGGCGCCACATGGAGAAAAAAATCTACACCCAAGTGGGCCGGACTGGTAAAATCACGGCACAATAACTTAAAAATAAATACAACTTAAGATTGTTTTTGTTTTTTTTGTTTAAAAATACAACAAGCGCATTCTGAAATTGTACAAATCTTAATGTTGTTTGGTTAATGGTATTCTAAATTTATTTGTCGTTGTTTATACTTTCTGAATAAATTATGTGATAATGTTCATCAGTCAACTCATTGGTGTTGATTTTCAATCAAGATAAAAAAAAATATCAAAATCAAATTACAGGATGTTATTTACGTAGTTTGCTCGTTTTCCTCGATTGTGTTTATTTTGTTTACTTTGCATATGTGGCGTAATATACAAAGAATTGCTATTGCAACATCTGGTGGACACATTTAAAACAGCAGCTTTTTTCATTCAAATATTTCGGCTCATTTTCATACTTGGCAAACTCATCCCGCGGGCCGGATAAAACCTGATTTCGGGCCTGGTTTGGCCCACGGGCCATATGTTTGACAACCCTGCTTTAAGTATTATAAAAATGTATCATATCTGTGTGTCTGTTTTATGGAGGAATGTAGTTAATCATAGGAGTGGCACACAACGTTATCAAAAAGGAATTGATTTTGAATTGAGAATCGATGCTGAATCTGCTTGTTTCTCCCAGGAATCGAATGGAATCAAAACGAATGATACATACTGAAATGATTGTCAAATTTAATATCATAATGCTATGCAACAACATTCTATATGTGACGTTGAATATGTCATTTTATGTGCAGGTTTTGGCATATAGACTACATTTTAATGTCGGGATGTAAATCTTCAGGCACATGATTCGATACGATTCCGATTCATGGGTCGACGATTCGATTCAAACAGATTCTTGCAATGTATTATTAGGCATAATATTCATAATGAAATTGCGTCAAAACTCATTTTGGTTGCATGGAAATAACCCCAAAAATTAAATGTACTTTTAAAAAAAATAAAAAAATGTTTTGAACCTTTTTAGAAATGTATGAATCAGATAACAATAAGGATGAATAAGAATCCCGATGCGGATGTGAATCGATTTTTTTTTTTCGTGCACTCCTGATGGCCGACTTAAAGGGCACTTTGCTGGTAACTTTTGCTCATAAGTCGTTTACCGTTTGTCTAAATATTATAAAACGTCTGCATGTAAAGGATATTTGTATGACATGCTAACAAACCATAAATGTGTTTTATAGTCATAGTCTGTGCACTTTTTTTTTAAAATAATGTATTAAGTAGAGGTGGGAATCTTTAGGGAACCTCAAAAAAATATGTTTTATTCTTTTAAATAGATTTTTAAAAATATGGATCTGTCTATCTGTGTTGGGCCGTGCGATGAGGTGGTGACTTGTCCAGGGTGTACTCCGCCTTCCGCCTGATTGTAGCTGAGATAGGCGCCAGCGACCCCAAAAGGGAATAAGCGGTAGGAAATGGATGGATGGATCAATTTAGAATCCTGATGAATTAGAATCGCGAGCCGAATGGGAATCTTTT
The DNA here is from genome assembly GCF_033978795.1 of Nerophis ophidion. NCBI lineage: Eukaryota > Metazoa > Chordata > Actinopteri > Syngnathiformes > Syngnathidae > Nerophis > Nerophis ophidion. Next base: position 63,162,716 of record NC_084620.1, read on the forward strand.
TTGTGCACCCTTATTATTTTGTCAAACAATGATTTTGATTTAGAATCTAGGAAAATATCTTAAAATGGTAAAATTGAATACGCCGGATAGTCGAACCTCGGATTCAGGAGGAACAGTGTGGTTTTCGTCCTGGTCGTGGAACTGTGGACCAGCTCTATACTCTCGGCAGGGTTCTTGAGGGTGCATGGGAGTTTGCCCAACCAGTCTACATGTGCTTTGTGGACTTGGAGAAGGCATTCGACCGTGTCCCTCGGGAAGTCCTGTGGGGAGTGCTCAGAGAGTATGTGGTATCGGACTGTCTTATTGGGGCGGTTCGCTCCCTGTATGATCAGTGCCAGAGCTTGGTTCGCATTGCTGGCAGTAAGTTGGACACGTTTCCAGTGAGGGTTGGACTCCGCCAAGGCTGTCCTTTGTCACCGATTCTGTTCATAACTTTTATGGACAGAATTTCTAGGCGCAGTCAAGGCGTTGAGGGGATCCGGTTTGGTGACCGCAGGATTAGGTCTCTGCTTTTTGCAGACGATGTGGTCCTGATGGCTTCATCTGGCCGGGATCTTCAGCTCTCGCTGGATCGGTTCGCAGCAGAGTGTGAAGCGACCGGAATGAAAATCAGCACCTCCAAGTGCGAGTCCATGGTTCTCGCCCGGAAAAGGGTGGAGTGCCATCTACGGGTTGGGGAGGAGACCCTGCCCCAAGTGGAGGAGTTCAAGTACCTAGGAGTCTTGTTCACGAGTGGGGGAAGAGTGGATCGTGAGATCGACAGGCGGATCGGTGCGGCGTCTTCAGTAATGCGGACGTTGTATCGATCCGTTGTGGGGAAGAAGGAGCTGAGCCGGAAGGCAAAGCTCTCAATTTACCGGTCGATCTACGTTCCCATCCTCACCTATGGTCATGAGCTTTGGGTCGTGACCGAAAGGATAAGATCACGGGTACAAGCGGCCGAAATGAGTTTCCTCCGCCGTGTGGCGGGGCTCTCCCTTAGAGATAGGGTGAGAAGCTCTGCCATCCGGGAGGAACTCAAAGTAAAGCCGCTGCTCCTTCACATCGAGAGGAGCCAGATGAGGTGGCTCGGGCATCTGGTCAGGATGCCACCTGAACGCCTCCCTAGGGAGGTGTTTAGGACACGTCCAACTGGTAGGAGGCCACGAGGAAGACCCAGGACACGTTGGGAAGACTATGTCTCCCGGCTGGCCTGGGAACGCTTCGGGATCCTCCGGGAAGAGCTAGACGAAGTGGCTGGGGAGAGGGAAGTCTGGGCTTCCCTGCTTAGGCTGCTGCCCCCGCGACCCGACATCGGATAAGCGGAAGATGATGGCTGGATGGATGGGTAAAATTGAATATACAGTAGGAAGGGTATTCATATGGCTTTGTTTGTCGTTTTTTACTTGACACATAAAATGTGCCGAATTTGGGGCCTGCACTGTTCACTTTAGCCACCAGATAGCAGTAAAGTGTTCCATCCCTCCCTTTTCTACCGCTTATTCCCTTTTGGAGTCACTGGGGCGCTGGCGCCTATCTCAGCTACAATCAGGCAGAAGGCGGTGTACACCCTGGACAAGTCGCCACCTCATCGCAGGGCCAACACAGATAGACAGACAACATTCACACTCACATTCACACACTAGGGCCAATTTAGTGTTGCCAATCAACCTATCCCCAGGTGCATGTCTTTGGAAGTGGGAGGAAGCCGGAGTACCGGAGGGAACCCACGCATTCACGGGGAGAACATGCAAACTCCACACAGAAAGATCTCGAGCCTGGGATTGAACCCAGGACTGCAGGTGCTTCGTATTGTGAGGCAGGAGCACTAACCCATGGGTGTCAAACTCTGGCCTGCGGCCCAAACTTGGCCTGCTGTACAATTTAATTTGGCCCTTGAGGCAATATCAAATTAACATTAGAGCTGGCCCGCCAGTACTATAAAGGCACTGCCTTTAGAGTTGTCTACAATATGTTGTCACGTCCGCTTTTACGCCATACAAACAGCGTGCCGGCCAAGTCACATGATATATGCAACTTGTACACACACTTCAGTGAATGCCAGGCATACTTGCTCAACAGCCATACAGATCAGTGGCCGTATAAACAACTTTAACACTGTTACAAATATGCGCCACACTGTGAACCCACATCGTACAAGGATGACTAACACATTTCGGGAGAACATCCGCACCTTAACACAATATAAACACAGGAGAACAAATACCCAGAACCCCGTGCAGCACTGACTACCACCAACCCCACCCATCTCATTATTATTTTATTTTAAGATTTATTAGCCCGTGGAAAAATATAATGTTGATATTTACCTCAGAAGGCTGCAAATAGAAAAGAGGCATTAAATGTTTTATTTAAATTGTATTTATTTTACCTTTTTTTTTTTTTTCCGTTTGTTTTTTGAATGTGGATTTTGCATTATTAAGTTATATAAGTATTGCTTGTTCCATATTCATTGTTCAAGCAAATCAGTGTAGCAAACTGAGCAATAATTAACAATTTATTCATGCACTTTCTCTTGTTACTTCAAGGCTTGAATGTTTGATTTATTCATTATTGTTATTTTATTTTCAAATGTATTATTAACCTGTGGACAAAGTTTATTTTGATATTTACCTCAGAAGGCTGCAAATAGAAAAGAGGCACTCAATTTTTATTTACATTTTATTTGATATGCCATTGATATTTTTTAATTATTATTATTATTATCATTATTTGAAACTCGATTTTGCATGTCACTATAAAGTTATATAAGCCTTGCTTGTTCAATATTCAATGCAAAACTTGTTTGGGTCTCTATTAAAAGGTTCATTTGTTCAACCCTTGGCTTTGTTCAGTTTAAAATGTTGGCCCACTCTGTATTTGAGTTTGACACCCCTGCACTAACCCCTCTCTCACCGTGAAGCCCCAGTAAAGTGTTGAATATCTTAAAATGTGTTTAGTGGCAATTCCAATTTTGCGTCAGCTGATACGTAGAGTGGCGCTTTCCATCATTTTCAGCAGATTGCATTGCAAAATGATCAACTCCCCAACCCCCTTTCTTCTCACGATAGATCCGCCCAGGACTGGGGCACGTTGATGAGTTCTTTTATTTTTAAAAAGGTTCAAACATGGATGTATACAAGAGTTTCTGTCAAGCGATTATTTTTTAAATCAGATTAATCCAAATTTGTGTTTTTTAATGTTTTACATATTTTTAAAAAAAAAATCAAATTTTATATAAAAAAAGATTAATCCAAATTAAAGAGTGTGATTAATCACAGTTGTCACAAAAGCATTGTTGACAACATTGCTGTGGGTATACTTTGCCAGTTTGTCGTCATGGCTGCCCTTAAGCAGAATTATATTTTGCGCCCCATTACAATATTTTTTAACACTTTTATTAATATGAAACAATATGAGTTGAATTTGATGCATGTTTTGTAATAATTCATGGGAGTTCTTATAGTTTTAAAAATAACACATTTAACATAATTACACACACACATATATATGTATATGTATACACACACAGTGGGGCAAAAAAGTATTTAGTCAGCCAAGAATTGTGCAAGTTCTCCCACTTAAAATGATGACAGAGGTCTGTAATTTTCATCATAGGTACACTTCAGCTGTGAGAGACAGAATGTGAAGAAAAAATCCAGGAATTCACATTGTAGGAATTTTAAAGAATTTATTTGTAAATTATGGTGGAAAATAAGTATTTGGTCAACCATTCAAAGCTCTCACTGATGGAAGGAGGTTTTGGCTCAAAATCTCACGATACATGGCCCCATTCATTCTTTCCTTAACACGGATCAATCGTCCTGTCCCTTTTAGCAGAAAAACAGCCCCAAAGCATGATATTTCCATCCCCATGCTTCACAGTAGGTGTGGTGTTCTTGGGATGCAACTCAGTATTCTTCTTCCTCCAAACACGACAAGTTGAGTTTATACCAGAATGGATACATGGATGATACAGCAGAGGATTGGGAGAATGTCATGTGGTCAGATGAAACCAAAATAGAACTTTTTGGTATAAACTCAACTCATCGTGTTTGGAGGAAGAAGAATACTGAGTTGCATCCCAAGAACACCACACCTACTGTGAAGCATGGGGGTGGAAACATCATGCTTTGGGGCTGTTTTTCTGCTAAGGGGACAGGACGATTGATCCGTGTTAAGGAAAGAATGAATGGGGCCATGTATCGTGAGATTTTGAGCCAAAACCTCCTTCCATCAGTGAGAGCTTTGAATGGTTGACCAAATACTTATTTTCCACCATAATTTATAAATAAATTATTTAAAATTCCTACAATGTGAATTCCTGGATTTTTTTTTTCACATTCTGTCTCTCACAGTTGAAGTGTACCTATGATGAAAATTACAGACCTCTGTCATCATTTTAAGTGGGAGAACTTGCACAATCGGTGGCTAACTAAATACTTTTTTGCTCCACTGTGTGTGTGTGTGTGTGTGTGTATATATATGTGTGTAAATACATGTGTATACATATATATATATATATATATATATATATATAAATATATATGTGTATATAAATATATATGTGTATATATATATATATGTGTATATATATATATGTATGTATGTATGTATGTATGTATGTATGTTTGTGTGTGTGTATATATATATATGTATGTATATATATATATTGTGTGTGTATATATAGTTGAGTGTATGTAGGTAATAAAACAAAACATAATAATCATAACAAATTATCTTTGTGGTTACATATTTTTTTTTACGTAAAAGGATAAAAACATTTAACATACTTAAACCATAAAATCTTCCTGAAATATCCCAAACTGAAATGGGATCTGTTTACAGACATTATCACTGCGCGCCACGGACAAAAAATTAAAACATCAGCTGAAATGTGACAGTATATTCTTATCGGTGACGGAGCAGGAAGAGGCTACGAATAATTCTGCAGTAAAATTTAAAATGACGCGCCCTGTCATCGACATTTTACATTTTCTTCTTCCCGCCAAACGGGATCGAGAGGTCCTATACGCAAATGGCAAAGGCTCATCCTCTTTAAAGTCCCCTGCTTGTTATAAATGCACTAAAAAAGGTGTTTTGTTCCTCAATGGTATTTCAATCGTGTGGTGCTTCTAAGACAATTTGTCTCTGCAATATATGCAAATGAGCTCATCTAAAACCCCATCAGGGTGTACTTTGAAGCGAAATGTTCCACGAGTCGGAGTCCCCTCACTCATCTCATTTAGGTAAAAGACCAAATGAGTTCAAAATGAATTGCATTTGTACATGATTAATGCGATAGCTTTTGTGATTAATGACGTGCGCTATCACTTTATATTCTACAGCCCTTATGTTTTTAAGTACAAAGCTATTTGTGTTTAATGTCTACATTGTGCCTTTTTTGATGGGGGAAACAAATTAACTGGGTCATGAATTTTTTTTTGTTTTTATGTCTAGCCAGTGAGTGTTGGTGGATGTTGATCTGTGTGGAGAATATGTTGTGTTCACGGCCCTCACAGTCGGAAATGATAGCGCTCTAACACAACACATAGAAGTCGGGTCGTTACACGACGATGTAAAAATGAGCGATGTCAGAGCGGCGTGGGCAATAAAAGTCACATCGATTAGTTCCACTTTCGATAACAATCTTTGTTCACAGAAATCCATGAGACTTGTTCTTGCTCACTCAGTACGCAATATACACCATTTACAGTTGTGATCCAAATTATTCAACCCCCACACAATTTTGGTGTTTTAGCAAGTTGGACATTTATTCCGTGTTTTGTTTATAGTCATATCAAATAAAGATGTGTCAAATAGACAAATGCAACTTAAATTGTAACACTGTATTTTACAAAATACCAAAAAAGGACATTTTTTTTTAAATATCTCATTGACAAAATGATTCAACCCCCTAGTTACATGCATCTTTAGTACTTAGTAGAACACCCTTTGGCAGTAATGACATCCTTCAAAGGTGATACATAACTTCTTGCAACCATCTACAGGTATTTTAGCCCATTCCTCTTGGGCAAAGGCCTCCAGTTCATTCATATTCTTGGGCTTGCGTGCTGCAACTGCCTTCTTCAAGTCCCACCACAGCTTTTCTATAGGATTTAGGTCTGGCGACTGTGAAGGCCACTCCAGAGTCTTCCAGCCCTTCTTCTGCAACCACTCTGATGTTGATTTAGAGGTATGCTTGGGATCGTTGTCCTGTTGGAAGGTCCAACGTCTCCCAAGCCTCAGCTTCGTCACTGACTTCATGACATTTGCAGCTAATATATCCTGCTAGGAAATAGAATTCATAATGCCTTGAACGCGCTGGAGATTCCCGGTACCTGAGGCAGAGAAACAGCCCCAGAGCGTGATTGACCCCCCACCATGCTTAACAGTAGGAAAGGTGTTCTTTTCTTTGTAAGCTTCATTTTTTCTCCTCCAGACATAACGTTGATTCATAGGCCCAAAGAGGTCCAGTTTTGTCTCATCACTCCATAGAACAGTTTCCCAAAACCTTTGGGGTTTGTCCAGATGATTTTTGGCATACTGGAGTCTATTTTCTTGTGCCTGGTAGTCAGAAGGGGGGTGCGCCTGGGAGTTCTGGCATGGAGGCCTTCATCTCATAGTGTGCGCCTTATTCTCTGGGACGAAACCTGTGTTCCCCCCTCTGCAATGTTCTGTTGTAGTTCCTCAGCTGTTACCCGGGGGTTTTTCACCACTGTACACACACAGCATCCTCTTTCTACCACGCACAGGTAGTGTTTCCACTGTGCCTTTAGCTTTAAACTTGCGAATTATGCTCCCAACTGTGTCTCTTGGAATGTGTAATGTCTTTGCTATTTTCTTATATCCATATCCTTTCTTATGAAGAGAAATTACCTCCTCTCTTGACTTCTTTGACCACTCCCTGGACTTCACCATGTTGCAAATACACCATTGACCATCTACAAGAAGCTGAGTGTCAGTCTTTTTCAATCAGTTTTAATTGTTGCTCGTTATGGTTCTAATCACATCTACAGGTGTTTTCAACACCTGATTGAAAAGACATTATTCAAATTCGGTTCTTCAAGGGGTTGAATAATTTTGTCAATGAGATATTAAGAGAAATGACACTGTTTGGTATTTTACAAAATATAATGTTGTAATTCAAGTTGCATTTGTCTATTTAATGCATCTTTATTTGATATGACTATAAACAAAATACGGAATAAATGTCCTACTTGCTAAAACACCAAAATTGTGTGGGGGTTGAATAATTTTGATCACAACTGTACATTTGGTTGAGGATAAAGCTTTTAATACAATCGTCATATTGTGATAATACACGTTGATGAGCAAATTTGACAGCTAACGAACGTGTCCTAAACACATTGTAGCATTCTTGCGAGCGGCTAATGTCCCTCCACAGCGCGAAGCCACTTTTATGTAAATAATCCTCACCTCCATGGTGCCAAATAAACAATTTCTTGCAAGTAGCATTATCACGGGAGGACAAGGAATAGCATGCTACATTACGCACAGTAGGAGAATATGCGAATATGCTAACCACAAGCTAGAGGTCTTGACTCTAGATGTCCGATAATGACTTTTTTGCCGATATTCCGTTATTGTCCAGCTCTTAATTACCAATTCCGATATCAACCGATATAGATATGTACAGTTGTGGACTTGACACATTATTATGCCTAATTTTGTTGTGATGCTCCTCCGCTGGATGCATTAAACCAGTGTTTTTCAACCACTGTGCCGCGGCACACTATTCTGCCATGAAATACAGTCTGGTGTGCTGTGAGAGATGATCTAATTTCACCTATTTGGGTTAAAATATTTTTCGCAAACCAGTAATTATAGTCTGCGAATGTGGGGGGTGTATATTGTAGCGTCCTGGAATAGTTAGTGCTGCAAGGGGTTCTGGGTATTTGTTCTGTTGTGTTTATGTTGCATTACGGTGCGGACGTTCTCCCGAAAAAAAATAATGCACTTTGTGACTTCAATAATAAATATGGCAGTTCCATTTTGGCATAACTTGAGTTGATTTATTTTGGAAAACTTTGTTACATTGTTTAATGCATCCAGCAAGGTGGGGGGGGGGGGGGCATCACAACAAAATTAGGCATAATAATGTGTTAATTCCACGACTGTATATATCAGAATCAGTAATTAAGAGTTGGACAATATCGGAATATTGGATATCGGCAAAAAAGCCATTATCGGACATCTCTAGTAAATACCTAAAAAAAAATGTTGCTTAGGGAGTGAAAATGTATGACAAAGTTGCTTGAAAAATGCAAAAACGTCAATGTATAAATCTTCAATGTTGCCGATCCCCAGACTTGACCACCTTTAAAAAGGTACTATCGACAAGAGAGGGAGGGATTGCATGGTTAGCCGTGATGGGTGCAAGACTAGAAATAGTCTGTAGACAAAAATAGCACTTAGACTTAACCCAAATTCTGAATGAGGTCTTTACAATTGAGTTTTTTGCATCAGAAGAGGCAGATGAGTGAATGGAAGAGGGAACTAAAGCTCTAAGAGATACTGGTTTAGTTGAGTTAGTCTCAATACTCAGTCATGTTGGAGGCGGATAAAATGCTTCATGTTGCAGCAAAAATTCTAATGTTTGAGGCCCAATAACAAAACTTGAAGTTTGGTAGTGCTAATCCTCCCAACGATACGTTTGACACTCGTTAACCCACATTTTTAGTATCGGCCAAAACTCATTTAAAATAATGAAACCGCAGAAGATTAAGTGATTATTTTATTTCCCAGTTTCCCTGATATTCCAGGAGTTCCGAAATACCCATTTTAAGTTCAAACTGTTACGATGTCAACATTTTTTACACAGTTTTAAAAAAAAAAATCCCAAATTTCCAGGAAATTTCCATTAAAGTGAATGAACCTATCCATAATCGCTCCAAATTCTCGACATTTTGTGCCATTTTTTTAAATATTTGAACCGTTCCAACATCCACACACTCGGCTCACCTTGGACATTCAAGCCTTTCAGCTTCCCTAACGAGTATCGGCAACTCGTGCAGATACGGCATTCGCACGCGATTGCATTTCATATTTACATTGTTTCTCATGGAGAAATCTGCTTCACTATACAAGCGTTTCGATTTACGAACCCTGTTCCAGAAGCAATTAAGTTCGTAAACAAAGTTCCACTGAATATATCGTGATCGCATGCGGCGGCAATATATATCGTGATACAGATTTTAGCCAGTATCACCCAACCCCATTGCAAAGTTGTGGTTTAGTGCCAGTTAGACCCTCTGAATTTCCACCCCCTCCATCCCTCACATTGATTACTGCAGCTTCCTCCCACCATTCCAGATCATCGCAATTAGCTAAGATGCCAATTACACAGCTTGGTTCTCTTGCCTATCAAGCTGCATGCCACTGTCTGTTAAGACCAGTGTTTTTCAACCTTTTTTAAGGCAAGGCACATTTTTGTTTATAAAAAAAAATCCGGATGCACACCACCAGCCAAAAACGTTAAACAAATGTACTTTGTGTTAGCAAGCAAGGCTATCTACAGTTGTGATCAAACTTATTCAACCCCCACACAATTTTGGTGTTTTAGCAAGTTGGACATTTATTCCGTATTTTGTTTATAGTCATATCGAATAAAGATGCATTAAATAGACAAATGCAACTTGAATTACATTATATTTTGTAACATACCAAACAGTGTCATTTCTCTTAATATCTCATTGACAAAATTATTCAACCCCTTGAAGATCATAACTCCTAAGAACAGAATTTGATTAATGTCTTTTCAATCAGGTGTTGAAAACACCTGTAGACGTGATTAGAACCATAACGAGCAACAATTAAACTGATTGAAAAAGACTGTGACGCTCAGCTTCTTGTAGATGGTCAATGGTGTATTTGCAACATGGTGAAGTCCAGGGAGTGGTCAAAGAAGTCAAGAGAGGAGGTAATTTCTATTCATAAGAAAGGATATGGATATAAGAAAATAGCAAAGACATTACACATTCCAAGAGACACAGTTGGGAGCACAATTCGCAAGTTTAAAGCTAAAGGCACAGTGGAAACACTACCTGGGTGTGGTAGAAAGAGGATGCTGTGTGCAACTGCTGTCCGGTATTTGAAGCGTACTGTGGTGAAAAACCCCCGGGTAACAGCTGAGGAACTACAACAGGACATTGCAGAGGGGGGAACGCAGGTTTCGTCCCAGACAATAAGGCGCACACTACAAGATGAAGGCCTCCATGCCAGAACTCCCAGGCGCACCCCACTTCTGACTACCAGGCACAAGAAAATAAACTTCAGTATGCCAAAAATCATCTGGACAAACCCCAAAGGTTTTGGGAAACTGTTCTATGGAGTGATGAGACAAAACTGGAACTCTTTGGGCCTATGAATCAACGTTATGTCTGGAGGAGAAAAAATGAAGCTTACAAAGAGAAGAACACCTTGCCTACTGTTAAGCATGGCGGGGGGTCAATCATGCTCTGGGGCATTATGAATTCTATTTCCTAGCAGGATATATTAGCTGCAAATGTCATGAAGTCAGTGACGAAGCTGAAGCTTGGGAGACGTTGGACCTTCCAACAGGACAACGATCCCAAGCATACCTCCAAATCAACATCAGAGTGGTTGCAGAAGAAGGGCTGGAAGACTCTGGAGTGGCCTTCACAGTCGCCAGACCTAAATCCTCTAGAAAAGCTGTGGTGGGACTTGAAGAAGGCAGTTGCAGCACGCAAGCCCAAGAATATGAATGAACTGGAGGCCTTTGCCCAAGATGAATGGGCTAAAATACCTGTAGGTGGTTGCATGAAGTTATGTATCACCTTTGAAGGATGTCATTACTGCCAAAGGGTGTTCTACTAAGTACTAAAGATGCATGTAACTAGGGGGTTGAATCATTTGGTCAATGAGATATTTAAAAAAAAAAGTCCTTTTTTGGTATTTTGTAAAATACAGTGTTACAATTTAAGTTGCATTTGTCTATTTGACACATCTTTATTTGATATGACTATAAACAAAATACGGAATAAATGTCCAACTTGCTAAAACACCAAAATTGTGTAGGGGTTGAATAATTTTGATCACAACTGTACGTTGTTGCTATACTTCTTTGTGTGAACATTGTTGATTGTCGTGTCATGTACGGATGTACTTTGTGGACGCCCTAAGTTTTTGCTGTCGTCCAGCATTCTGTCTCTTTCGTTTTGCGGAGCTTTTTCCTTTCCCTTTCGTTAATTTTGGGTTTAAGCATTACATATCTTTTTTTTTACCTGCACCCTGCCTCCCACTGTGGTCTGCATATCGGGATTTATGGATTGATTGAGACTTTTATTAGTAGACTGCACAGCACAGTCATATTCCGTAACACCTGAAGAAGTTTTTCAATTTAGTAAGTCGGGGTTTATTTAGTTTATTAAGGATCCCCATTAGTCTACACCGCAGTGGAGACTATTCTTCCTGGGGTCCAGGCAAAAAACATCACACAACCACAGAACAAACGATTAAAATGCAGTACAACATGATCCAATAATAAATTGTCATAATACAAAAATAGCAACAACAAAGAACCAAAAAATACTAATAGATGTTGTTACTTAATAATTTTCATACCAAAGATAAAAATAGCAATATAAAAATAGATATACAGTATACATTTTTGCTAAAATAAAACAAAGAACCAATGGCCTAAAACACATTAGTGTACCAAAGACAAACAATAAGTGACGAAAAAGTATCATCCATCCATTTTCTGCTGTTTATCCCATAATCAATAAAATACTCAATAGTCAATAAAAACAGTCATGACATTAGGTACAATCTAAAATAATCTCTTTACGCAATACTTCTCCTTTTAGTTTATTCTTAAAGCCCACTATGCTGGTGATTGATAGCAGATATTGTGGAAGTCTGTTCCAGTAAGTTCACAACAAACACATTCCGACTTTTACAAAGCAATGCTGCCACCTACTGACATGGAGTATTTACTTGGTTGCCCTGCTGAGTTTTACACGGCACAGACACTAAGCAAAGGCACATTATTGGCAGATTATATAATTATTGATTTGTAAAAAAATATTTTTGGCATAAATTCGGTGAAGTTGCATAATTTCCCCACGGCACACCAGACAATATTTCTCTTTTTTTCTTAGTTTATTTCGAACATGACATACATACAACATTATACATCAGTTAAATTCATCATTTCGCAATACATCATGTCCGAAAAGGAGTAGGAAGAAGCAAAGCTTATTTAATCCTACCCCTTTCCCACTTCAGAGCGCCCACAATATATACAATTATTCACTGACCTTCTTTACAGCAAAATAGTGAAATATCAAAATGACATCTATGAGTGATTAACACAGCAGTTTTCTAACATGTACTTAATTATTTCAGTCATTATTAACATACTAAGATGAAGAATATCTTATTTTCAATAAGTTTGAAAGTGTTTCTCATAATACTTCTTCTTTGTACTTTGTAAGCATTATTAATTTGAACATCCTCTTAAACTGGATCATATCAGTACAATGTTTAACTTCTTTACTTAATCCAACCCATAATTTAATTCCACATACTGATATGCTAAAAGTTTTAAGTGTTGTACGGGCATACAAATGTTTTAAGTTAGATTTTCCTCTAAGGTTATATTTCTCCTCTTTAGTTGAGAAGAATTGTTGTACATTCTTTGGTAGCAGGTTATAATTTGCTTTGTACATCAATTTAGCTGTTTGCAATTTTATCAAGTCATCGAGCTTTAAAGTAAAAGCGTTACTAAAACGGCCTTCTTTCATCTCCGTAATATCGCTAAAATTCGCTCCATTTTGTCCACTAAAGACGCCGAGATCATTATCTATGCGTTTGTTACGCCTCGTCTCGATTACTGTAACGTATTATTTTCGGGTCTCCCCATGTCTAGCATTAAAAGATTACAGTTGGTACAAAATGCGGCTGCTAGACTTTTGACAAGAACAAGAAAGTTTGATCATATTACGCCTGTACTGGCTCACCTGCACTGGCTTCCTGTGCACTTAAGATGTGACTTTAAGGTTTTACTACTTACGTATAAAATACTACACGGTCTAGCTCCACCCTATCTTGCCGATTGTATTGTACCATATGTCCCGGCAAGAAATCTGCGTTCAAAAGACTCCGGCTTATTAGTGATTCCTAGAGCCCAAAAAAAGTCTGCGGGCTATAGAGCGTTTTCATTTCGGGCTCCAGTACTCTGGAATGCCCTCCCGGTAACAGTTCGAGATCCTACCTCAGTAGAAGCATTTAAGTCTCACCTTAAAACTCATCTGTATACTCTAGCCTTTAAATAGACCTCCTTTTTTAGACCAGTTGATCTGCCGCTTCTTTTCTTTCTCCTCTGTCCCCCCCTCCCTTGTGGAGGGGGTCCGGTCCGATGACCATGGATGAAGTACTGGCTGTCCAGAGTCGAGACCCAGGATGGACCGCTCGTCGGGACCCAGGATGGACCGCTCGCCTGTATCGGTTGGGGACATCTCTACGCTGCTGATCCGCCTCCGCTTGAGATGGTCTCCTGTGGACGGGACTCTCGCTGCTGTCTTGGATCGGCTTGAACCGAACTCTCGCGGCTGTGTTGGAGCCACTATGGATTGAACTTTCACAGTATCATGTTAGACCCGCTCGACATCCATTGCTTTCGGTCCCCTAGAGGGGGGTGGGGGGGTTGCCGACATCTGAGGTCCTCTCCAAGGTTTCTCATAGTCAGCATTGTCACTGGCGTCCCACTGGATGTGAATTCTCCCTGCCCACTGGGTGTGAGTTTTCCTTGCCCTTTTGTGGGTTCTTCCGAGGATGTTGTAGTCGTAATGATTTGTGCAGTCCTTTGAGACATTTGTGATTTGGGGCTATATAAATAAACATTGATTGATTAATATTTTTGACTCAATAAATAAAGGGTTTGTATGTTCTCTATATCCAACATTGTGTATTATTCTAATCGATCTTTTTTGTAACACAGTTAACGAATGTAGCGCTGCAATATTCCCACGGTGCCGCGGCACAGTGGTTGAAAAACAGTGTTAGACAACTTGCTGTCTTTTCCATTATCATCATTAGGATCTTTATTAGGTTTGCTTGGGTATTGCTTGATGGATAAAGAAGCGAAAAATAAGTGTGTGTGTGTGTGTGTGTGTGTGTGTGTGTGTGTGTGTGTGTGTGTGTGTGTGTGTGTGTGTGTGTGTGTGTGTGTGTGTGTGTGTGTGTGAGAGGGTGGGGGTCTTCTTGGCACGCCCTAACACTTTAAGTGTTGATCGTGTTCAGTCGTCTTAAATGCTTCTTTCCTCTCCTCCCTGGTCCTTCTTGCTTATTTTTGGATCACATTTCAATCTCGGCCTCCCAAATGGTTGGTGGTGAT
>NC_084620.1:63179577-63207077 GCF_033978795.1 Nerophis ophidion
CCAGAGAATAGTGCTCGATACCATGGTAGAGCGCAATATGTATGTGTGGAAAAAATCACAAGACTACTTCATCTCTACATACAGTAACTGTTTAATGAGGGGTTCCCTCAATCGTCAGGAGATTGACGATCCTGACGATTGAGGGAACCCCTCATGAAACAGTTCTGTAGAAATGAAGTAATCTTGTGATTTTTCCCACACATACAAACATACATACATATATATATATATATATATATATATATATATATATATATATATATATATATATATATATATATATATATATATAGTGTGTGTATGATGTGGGCGCCTATCTATATTATTATTTTTTTTTTTTTGACAATCTAATCCAATAATTCCAATGATGATGTTGATTAATTATTGGATGTTTTAGATGGATTATGAGTGACTGATTGTGTTCAGCTGCTCACGCTCTTCCTGGTGAGCCACTTCCTCCTCCTATGATTAAGAAGACAGTCCAGCTGGACGCTGCCTTTGTATGTCCGTCATGCTGAAGGAGTGAGGAGTGCTATAGTTTGTTTACCACTAAATAAGTTTATTTTGATTATATAGAAAGTCAACCACGGATAATATTTTTGTTTGTGAAAATAAATTATCGACATTTTGAATCTGGAAGTATCTCAGCGAGTGCTTATTGAAGAATTTAGTGCGTCATAAAACCTCCTCCTCAAGGCTACTCCGCAATCTTTATTTTTATTTTTTCGAAACTTTGGAACGACAGAGTAGCCGTAACATATATATACACACATAGTTGTGGTCAAAAGTTTACATACACTTGTAAAGAACATAATGTCATGGCTGTCTTGAGTTTCTAATAAATTCTATAACTCTTATTTTTTTGTGATAGTGATTGGAGCACATTCTTTCTGGTCACAAAAAACCTTCATGAAGTTTGGTTCTTTTATGAATTTATTATGGGTCTACTGAAAATGTGTCCAAATCTGCTTGGTCAAACATATACGTACAGCAATGTTAATATTTATGTCCCTTGGTAAGTTTCACTGCAATAAGGCACTTTTACCTTATTCTCGATTCAAACCGATTCTTGCAATGTATTTTTTGGTATGATAGTTATAATTTTTTTTTCAAAACAAGTTACAGATTAGCAAAGCTTTTTTCAAGTTGCATAGAAATGACCTAATTCTTTTTGAAAGAATGTGTTCTTATTAAATAAAATGTAAATTTTTTTAATTAGTTTTTAAAAATGATAAATCAATTTAAAAATGAAGATGAATAACAATCATGGCAGCACAGTGAAAGAGGGGTTAGTGCATCTGTCTCACAATACAAAGGTCCTGGGTTCAATCCTGCGCTCGGGATCTTTCGGTGTGGAGTTTGCATGTTCTCCCCGTGAATGCGTGGGTTCCCTCCGGGTACTCCGGCTTCTTCCCACTTCCAAAGACATGCACCTGGGGATAGGTTGATTGGCAACACTAAATTGGCCCTAGTGTGTGAATGTTGTCTATCTGTGTTGGCCCTGCGATGAGGTGGCGACTTGTCCAGGGTGTACCCCACCTACCGCCAGAATGCAGCTGAGTTGGGGACGGCGTGGCAGTTGGGAGAGTGGCTGTGCCAGAAACCTGAGGGTTCCTGGTCGCATTTTTCTCTGCTCCCTCCTTTCCCAGCTTACTCTCTTCATTTTTTTGTCTTGTCTGAACTTTTTTGAAGCCTCTTTCTTTGCGCTGTCCTCAAATCTAAAACATCAGACATGGATATGATCAGCTGGACTCTCGACGCAAATGACTAAGTCTTTTTGACGAGGAAGAGAGTTTCGGGGGAGCCTGGCTGCCCTGATGGAACCATTGCTGCGGGGTACCTGAGAGACTCCTGGGATAAATGGAGAATCATGTGCCTCTCAGTGGAAGAAAACTCTACCTATTTAGAACCGTGATCGCGGGGCACTGGCTGATTGGGCTGGGCATTAATCTGGTGTATCCTCAAATTCGTAAGACGATGGCAGCCACTCAAGGAGCCCAAAGGCTGTAGGTCACAATGGATGGTTTATCAGGGCTGTGGGAACACAGACTGTGGCGATTTCTGAACTGAATCGCAAGATGGATCACATAATGGAGAAGCTTGCTGAAAAGGAAAATTGAATTGAATTTGAGAGCATCCAGCATGGGCGAATAGAACAGACAATTCATTGTTTTTGCCTGCTCGAGAAAAACAAACATCCTAATCTACGATTTGACTCCCTCGAACGGCCTTGACGCAGGACCGGGATGTTTTGAAAAACACCCCCGATAGAGATAGACGCTTTTGACCACCCTCCCTCCTTCACGACACCTGGAGTCGAACTTAGATCGTTGATTACATCATCACACCCAAGACAATTGGGCATACACTCACAAACCCCCCACGCCTTCACCACCACTTTTTCCCCTTGGGGTGATGTTTGGATGGCAGCGCTTCAAAGCAGCAGTCGCCTTCCAGGGCCCCAACTCCCTGCCCCTGTGTTGCGAGTTTGTCGTGATCAAATGTATCTTGTTTATGTGTGCATTGCACAGAGGTTTATTTTCCACTCCAGACTAGGCCTCCCTTAGGAATTTTTTTTCTTATTTTCTCCCCCAGCGTTTTACCTTTTCCCATCTTTTACGGGGCTCCTTGTGGCGACCCATCAGCATTACTCTTCTGTAACCCCGTACACTTTTTGTTTGTCTAATCTTGAACGGGTTTGTGCTGTAAACAAAAATGTTGTACTTGTTGCAATGACAACAAAGACCTAGCTACCATCCTAGTCACGTCCGTTGTGTCCTTGAGCAAGACACTTCACCCTTGCTCCTGATGGGTCCTGGTTAGCACCTTGCATGGCAGCTTCCGCCATCAGTGTGTGAATGTTGGAGTGAATGGGTGAATGTGGAAATAGTGTCAAAGCACTTTGAGTTCCTTAAAAAGGTAGAAACGCTCTACAAGTATAAGCCATTAAGCTTCAGCGACCCCGAAAGGGCCAAGCGGTAGTAAATGGATGGATGAATAACAATCGTGATTCGGATGAGAATCGATTTTTTTTTTTTTGTGTGTGCACACCAACCCATGCTCAATTTTTAAGAACTGTACAGGAAAACAACAAAAACGCTGATGCTTTGAATGCACCACCCTAGTACTGCTGCATCAAGTTCTCCTAAAGGGCTTTCATGAAAAGCTCCAAAATTCTATTAAGCTACTTGTACTGTCTCCGTGCTGCCACACGCCGTTTCGACTCAAACAAAACCGATCTTGCCGAATCTGATTACGAGTGGATATATCTCATTTCTCGCCGCTGAATCAAATCACCACTCATGGGCTTTCTGCCACCGGAGAGTGGATGGCTTCTTCATCACCCGGGATTTTTTTTTTTATTCCCGGGAACCCTAATTAGCTTCCTCCATGCTCGGCGCTGGCTAACCTCCTCGCCGTCGGCACTGATGGACGGTTCCGGGGAAGTATCTGCCTGAGAGCAAGCGAGTCAATCCAAAAACAAAGCATGCAGTATATGTCGATATACTTTAAGATAACATAATAATAATAATAATAAAAATCATCCATTCATTCATTTTCTACCGCTTATTCCCTTCGGGGTCGCGGGGGACACTGGAGCCTATCTCAGCTACAATCGGGTGGAAGCCGGTGTACACCCTGGACAAGTCGCCACCTCATCGCAGGGCCAACACAGACAGACAACATTCACACTCACATTCACACCATTTAGTGTTGCCAATCAACCGTTTCCAGATAATACTTTTTTTAATGTCCTTTTTGTCAAAGAAAACCTGTTGTTATGGCGGCAAAAAGACAAAATATGCAATACTTTTAAAAGTGCAATATTTGTTGTGTAAGTAATTAAGTGAATAATTCATTACACTGATTTTGTCAGGACTAGGACTATGACTTGGATTGTTTTTCCGACGCAAAGGAAAATTGGCACGAGCCAGACGTGAATGTAAGTACATGTTTATTTTTAAGCACTATAGGTAACAAAAAGGCAAACAAATGGCGCGCACAATGGCGGAGAACAAACTTGACTACTGACAACAAAAACTAGATCCAAGGCGTAAAACACAAAACTCAATAACTGTGACCTAAAAAAAAAAAACTTATTTGGCATGGACAGAATGATAATACAGCAATGGCATGGCATGAAGGCAGTTGAGGAATATGAAAAACAAGGAAGTGCAGGAACAACAACTGAATGTCCAAAAAACAAAAACAAACATGACCAAAACAAAACATGATCCCATGGGCGTGACAGATTTTGATTCAAATTTTTTGAGCAGTGACAGTTTTAAAAACAAATTCCACCAATATAATGGATGCCACTCAAAAAAGTGTTAAAAATGAGTCATAGGTTTTTTTCTTTACTTTCAACGCTTAAGTCTCGCAAGCGTTTTGACTCCGAGGTGCACAAATTAGCACGGGTTTTGTCTTTCAGGAGGGCTCTTTAGCACATATTTCTTTTATTGAACACTTGAACATATGTTTTGGTTCCCACGAGGCACTTTAGCATACATTTTGGCCAAAAAGACTGGACTTTACCATGTATTTTGGCTCATTACAGCACAATTTAGGACGCAATTCTCCCAAGAGAGCACTTCAGCATACATTTTGGCTCCCAAGAGAGCACTTTAGCATACATCTCGGCTTTCAAAAGAGGACTTAGGCACACATGTTGGTACCCAGGAGGGCACTATTGCATGTATTTTTGCTCCCAAAAGGGCACTTTAGCACACATTTTGGCTCCCATGAGGGCACTTTTGCCTATATTTTGGCTCCCAAGAGAGAAATTTAACACACATTTTGGCTTCCAAGAGAGCAGTTTAGCACACATTTTGTCTCCCCAGAGAGCACTTCAGTACACATTTTGTCTCCCCAGAGCACTTTAGCACACATTTTGGCTCCACAGAGAGCAGTTGAGTATGTGTTTTGGTATTCTGGTTTTGGTTCTGTTTTTGTATCTCGTCTTATTTGACTTCCTTAGTTCCTGGTGGCACTTCCTGTTTTGTTTCTTTGCCATGGTTACATATTAGTGTCACCTGCCTTGTGTTTTGTACGCGCACCTGCCTCCTCATTTTTGTCCTTATTTAAGCGAGCCTCCTTTGTTCATTCGTCCTCGCAGTCTAAACAGTTTATGCAACAGGTGACGTCGCTATCTCCGCTTGTGGTAAATACCTTTTTGTACTCCTTAGCTTCCACGCTATTCCTTGTTTGTTTCCCTAGCTTATGTGCTATCGTCCTTAGTTCTTTCTAGCTCACATGCTAGTTTTGTTGGTTTTGTTTGTAGTGCCTTGTGCAAGTGTTATTGTTCCTAGTCTGATTTTATAGTAGAAATAAATCATCATTCTTACCTTCACGCTGTGTTATTCCGCCTCCATCCACGAGAGAACGCAACCGCATCCCCACAATGCCAGCCAAACGTCACACTTGGAAGGATGTTTATACCATTTTGGGTCCCTGCAGAGTACTCCAACATGCATTTTGGCTCCTAAAAGAGCACTTCAGGTCACATTTTGGCTCCCAAGAGAGAACTTTAGCATAAATCTCGGCTTTCAATAGAGGACTTAAGCACACGTTAGTTTCCCATGAGGGCACTATTGTAAGTATTTTTGCCCCCAAAAGGGCTCTTTAGCACACATTTTGGCTCCCATGAGGGCACTTTTGCCTATATTTTGGCTCCCCAGATAGCATTTTAGTCCACATTTTGGCTCCCCAGAGTACTTTAGCACACATTTTGGCTCCACAGAGAGCAGTTGAGCATGTGTTTTGGCTCCTTGGAAGGCCCCGCAGTTTGTGTCCCTGCAGACTACTCCAACATGCATTTTGGCTCCCCAGAGAGCACTTTAGCACACATTTTGGCTCCTCAGAGAGCACTTTAGCACACATTTTAGCTCCCCAGAAAGCCGTTGAGCACACAATTTGGCTCTCCAGAGAGCAGTTGAGCATGTGTTTTGGCACCCAAGAGGGCTGTTTACCCCACATTTTGGCTCCCTGGAGATACTCTAACATGCATTTTGGCTCATTTAGCATGCAGGTTTCTCCCAATAAGGGCACTTTAGCATGTGTTTTGTCTTCCTAGAGGCCATTTTAGCATGTGCTTTTCAACAATTGGACCTTAACTGGGCGCAATCACTCAGTTATGTGCATGTAAATTGACTTAACAAAGCTTGATCAGTGGTTCAGCCTAAAACTTCCACAAGGTGTTTTTGCTAGGATGGCATGCTTGCCAACCCTCCTGGATTTTCCGGGAGATTCCCGAAATTCAGGCGGAGCTGGAGGCCACGCCCCTCCCAGCTCCATGCGGGCCCGAGTGACGTGTCGACAGCCTGTTTTCACGTCCGCTTTCCCACAATATAAACAGAGTGCCTGCCCAATGACGTTATAACTGTAGAATGATCGAGGGCGAGTTCTTGGTTTTTTATGTGGGTTTATTGTTCGGCAGTTTCATTAACGTCCTCCCAGCGCGGCAACAACACACAACAACAGCAGTCACGTTTTCGTCTACCGTAAAGCAGTTCATCTGCCGTAAACAGCAATGTTGTGACACTCTTAAACAGGACAATACTGCCATCTTCTGTGCATGCATATGACAATAACATCTACGGCTTTTACAGCAGTGGTTCTTAACCTTTTTTCAGAGATGTACCGCCTGTGAACATTTTTGTTATTCAAGTACCCCCTAAAAACAAAGCATTTTTAGTTGGGAAAAAAAAAAGATAAAGAAGTAAAATACAGCACTATGTCGTCAGTTTCTGATTTATTCAATTGTATAACAGTGCAAAATATTGCTCATTTGTAGTGGACTTTCTTGAACTATTTGGAAAAAAAGTTATAAAAATAACTAAAAACTTGTTGAAAAATAAACAAGTGATTTAATTATAAATAAAGATGTTTACACATACTACACTATTAACCACTAATATCACAGTCAAAATGAAAGCTTGTTCCCATAGGCACCAAAAACTGTTAACGTTTAGACAAAAGTGTATATTATATATACTATTATATATATATAGGCTTCACGGTGGCAGAGGGGTTAGTGCGTCTGCCTCACAATACGAAGTTCCTGCAGTCCTGGGTTCAAATCCAGGCTCGGGATCTGCGTGGGTTCCCTCCGGGTACTCCGGCTTCCTCCCACTTCCAAAGACATGCACCTGGGGATAGGTTGATTGGCAACACTAAATTGGCCCTAGTGTGTGAATGTGAGTGTGAATGTTGTCTGTCTATCTGTGTTGGCCCTGTGATGAGGTGGCGACTTGTCCAGGGTGTACCCTGCCTTCCGCCCGATTGTAGCTGACCCCGATAGGGAATAAGCGGTAGAAAATGGATGGGATGGATGGATTATATATATAGTATTTATATAGGTGTGTGTGTTTTTAGTATATGCATGTGCATATGTATGTAATTATGTGTGTATATGTATGTATATATGTATATGGATTGTATATATGTGTGTACATATGTGTGTGTTGTGTATATATGTGTGTGTACATATGTATATATGTAAGTGTGTGTGAATTTAAATGTATTATATATAGATAATATATAGCATCTATGCAGCAACCACTGAATTGAATTATATTATATGTATTATTGTATTATATATTGTGTATATATATATTGTATATGTATAGGGGTGGGACCAAATAAGTTTACTTCCTCCCACTCCCTTTTAAGCCAATCTTGACATCTACAAAAGATTAGTCACATGTTATGTTTTCAATGTAGGTGTAAAAATAATGTATTTAATGTCATTTTTTTGTTTTGTTTGCATGGCTCAAAATAAACCATTCATTCATTCATTCGTACTGCGATGAGATGGCGACTTGTCCGATTGTAGCTGAGTTAGGCACCAGCGACCCCAAAGGGAATAAGCGGTAGAAAATGGATGGATGGATAGCTTTAAATATACTCCTCCCCTCTTAACCACGCCCCCCAGCCCCCACCTTCCGAAATCGGAGGTCTCAATGTTGGCAAGTATGTAGGATGGCATCAACAGAGGTCTTTCTTTATCTTGATCAACATCTTATTTGTCTTCAGGTCGACAGCTCAGTAAATATTAAAACGATGAAGCTGTGATTTTGGGTCATTTTGGGCCTTTTAATGATTCAAGTGTTTTTCTTCCTCATAACGATGTCAGACGTAAAGCATTCCCATGCCTCCATCTTTTCGGAGTATCCAACCTGTTTGTGTATTATTGGATTCGTCTTCCCAAAAGTTGCCATCCGCGTATTACCCGACCGGCTGGTTTCCTGAGACGGGGGTTGCCATAGCAACAGGTAGCCACGTAAGGCCCGGATGGCCAGTCAGGGCAGGGCGGACGTGAGCACGAAGAAGAAGTGATGGGAGGAGGATGAGGGTGGGGGTGCATGGCAAGCAGGCTATTAATAGAGCTTATCAGGAGCCAGCTGCAGAACACCGTGGTCTTGTGTTACCTCCACGTGGAGCAAAATGCACTTCGGATTGTTCAGCGGTGTCCTCAAGATGGTTATATTTGGAGCTTGGATTTTTAACGGGTCAAAGGTCCTAAGCTATGGTCACAGAAGAACATTCTGTCACATTTAATTTGTGACCACGAAGCACTCGCTTTACACTCAATGATGTAATAAAGCAAAAGTACCCAATGTGATTTTACCGTAAATCGGTCTAACGACAGCAAAAAAAAAAAAAAAATCAAAAGTTGGCGCCTACACCGTTAGCTTAATGCTAACTTACAATGGACGTGCCCATTGAGATGCTAAGGAAAATTAGCCTTTCGATCGTTTTGAATTTGTGCTAACAAATGAGATTTTTAACAAACGAAAATGTACATAACCAAATTGATTTCTACTCTAAAATCACATAACTGTGTGGGAATTATTATTGTGTGCGTGCCTGTTGCATTTCCATGGAGGCTCGTAGTGATACTTGCCAACCCTTCTGGATTTTCCGGAAAACCTCCCGGGACAAATTTTCTCCCGAAATTCAGGCGGAGCTGGAGACCTGAGTGAGGACAGCCTGTTTTCACGTCCGCTTTCCCACAATATAAACAGCGTGCCTGCCAAATGACGTTATAACTGTAAAATGATCAAGGGTTTCTTATGTGGGTTTATTGTTAGGCAGTTTCAGTAATGTCCTCCCAGCGCGGTAACAACACACAACAACAGCAGTCACGTTTTCGTCTACCGTAAAGCCGTCCGTCTGCCGTAAACAGCAATGTTGTGACACTCTTAAACAGGACAATACTGCCATCTACTGTACATGCATATGGTTAGAAAAATAGTGACAGAGAATAGAACAAGGATGGACAATTCAACCCTTAACTCAATGAGTAGATGAGTGTTATGTGTGTGTATATGTGTAAATAAATGAACACTGAAATTCAAGTATTTATTTTATTTATATATATAAAATTAAATAAATACATATATATAGCTAGAATTCACTGAAAGTCAAGTATTTATATATATATATATATATGTATATATATATATATATATATATATATATATAATGCTTGACTCTTAGTTTTCAGATTCATGTTGAAAAGGGTTTCAGTACTCTTGATAACAACTAGCCAGCTGAATTAGGTGAGTTTGAATAATACACAATGGTTGGTATTCAAGGATAAACACAAAATACAAAAAATTATACATGACAAACAGAAATGGCATCATTAAACAGTAAAAAAGTGAACATTATAAAGTGAAAATAATGCTGTAAACATTATTTTAAAAAAAGCAAAACACACAAACAACCTGACTGGGATAAAATGTCTATAACTCAGCTTCAATACTTGCTCTTGAACAAGTGTAAACTTAAAAAAAAAACTATCTACACATTCCTTTCAATTGTTTGCCCCAGTCAGGGGGGGTCAACACTTGAAGTCCAAGCATAATGGGGAGATTCTTTCTAACAAAGACGAACACTTCAAGATGCTAACGTGTAAGCCTGCTCCTGTGTTCATGAATGAGTGCTAAAAAGCCTCTCACTCTAAAGAGTCATTAAAATGTCTTACAACTTTACCACCACGCTTGACTTTATTGTGGCATGTTTTGCACTCCACCTCTTCATCTTTTTTGTTTTGTAGGGTAAAATAATCCCGCACAGCTGACATCACAGACCTGTGGATGTGTTGAAGGTGTGCTGGAAAATGCAGAACGGAGCGTAGGGAGCAGCAGAATAGTGGAATGTGGCGACTTGCATTGCAGCTCCCTCTATGTGTGTGTGAATGGGTAAATGTGGAAGTAGTGTCAAAGTGATTTGAGTATCTTGAAGGTAGAAAAGCGCTATACAAGTACAACCCATTTATCATTTATGTATTTAAATCGGTGTGTTGGAAAACACGGACCGGATTTAAAAAAAAAACTGGATCTGGATCTGCATTTAACCATGCCTTGCCGATATGCATTTTTTGGCAAATATCGGCGGCCGATCCGATTCAAATATCGAATCATGACAACCCTACTCCCAAGAATCGAATTGAATCAAATCATGTGGTTCCCAAGGATTCACAGCTAGACTAAACTTCCTGTATTGCAAAAATTTAAAAATGTTTGCACTTGTAGTGGCTCTAAATGTACTTGTGGCGGGCCTATGAATTCTGCCTAGCAACAAGTGCTACTTTTGTTTTTTTGTAAAAATGCTCCTAATCATTCAAAAGTAATGACCTTTTTTTTTCCCACATTGCTTTGGAAATAAACCCTCACACTGTCCTGT
This sequence comes from Nerophis ophidion, assembly GCF_033978795.1. Taxonomy (NCBI): domain Eukaryota; kingdom Metazoa; phylum Chordata; class Actinopteri; order Syngnathiformes; family Syngnathidae; genus Nerophis; species Nerophis ophidion. The sequence continues at coordinate 63,190,270 of NC_084620.1, forward strand.
TTTTATTTTATTTTACCAACACGCAGATTAGCACGTGTTTGATTCCCCCTGCAAACTTTGTATTCTTGTCAAAATGATTTCTAGGTGTTTTCCGTTGCCATCTTGTTGATCTCGCTGTCTCTCGCCTCTCCCACGCCGCAGGAATCGCCTCCATGACGGTGCCCGTGTACATCGCAGAGGCCTCGCCGCCGCACCTCCGCGGCCAGTTGGTGACCGTCAACACCCTCTTCATCACCGGCGGACAGTTCGTCGCCAGCGTCGTCGACGGCGCCTTCAGCTACTTGCAGCGCGACGGCTGGAGGTCAGACACGCACGCGGGAGAAATCCGCGAGACGATTCTTTTGTGTCGGACACACGTTTGTTTCGCCGTGACGTACGCGGCGTGATGCACGATATCATCGGCCGTGGTATCAAATGGCAAAGGGGCACTAAAGCAAAATGTCAAGGCATGCAGACTTCTGCACATTATGACCATGCAGTGCAGTCTCATCTCAACTACTTTTAAAGCCCATTTGCAGTGTTTGCATGCTGAGTTGGGAAATGTCAGAGTAGAGAAAGGCTGTCCTTTCTGCTTGATGTTGCAGACAAGAGAAATTCCGACATCTAAAATTGTTTTTCAAGGTACAGCTCTGATGCGAAAGAACATCACACAGTGTTTTATGTGTTTTGGCTCCCAGGCACGCTCTTGAGCAGGCGTTTTGGCTCCCAGGAGGGTACTTTAGCAAGTGTTTCGACTCCTTAAAGGGGGATTAAGTGTTTTGACTCCCGAAAGGGTACTTTAGCATGTTACTTAGTTCTTAGAGAGCACTTTAGCACATATATTGCCTCTTAGAGGGCACTCTAACTAGTATTTTGGCTCTTAGAGGGCACTTTAGCTAGTATTTTGGCTCTTAAAGGGCACTTTAGTTTGCATTTTGGTTCCTAAGAGAGCACTTTAGCAGGTGTTTTGGCTCCCATAAGGTTACTTTGGCACATATTTTAGTTCCTAGAGGGCACTTTAGCACATATTTTAGCTCCTAGAGGGCACTTAAGCAAGCGTTTCGACTCCTAAAAGGCTAATTAAGTGGTTTGACTCCCGAGAGGGCACTTGAGCACGTATCTTCGCTCTTAGAGGGCACTTTAGTTTGCATTTTGGTTCCTAAGAGAGCACTTTAGCAGGTGTTTTCCCAGAGGTTTCTTTGGCACATATTTTAGTTCCTAGAGGGCTATGGAGCTTGATTCACATACAATACATATCAAGCAGTTTGACTCCTAAAAGGTGACTTTGTTAAGTGCTTTGGCTCCCGGGAGGGCACTTTAGCACATATTTTAGCTCCTAGAGGGCACTTAAGCAAGCGTTTTGACTCCTAAAAGGCAAATTAATTAAGTGGTTTGACTCCCAAGAGGGCACTTGAGCACGTATCTTCGCTCTTAGAGGGCACTTTAGTTTGCATTTTGGTTCCTAAGAGAGCACTTTAGCAGGTGTTTTGGCTCCCGGGAGGTTACTTTGAGTTGGCACATATTTTAGTTCCTAGAAGGCACTTTAGCAAGCGTTTCGACTCCTAAAAGGTGACTTTATTAAGTGTTTTGGCTCCCAGGAGGGCACTTTAGCAAATATTTTAGCTCCTAGAGAGCACTTTAGCAAGCGTTTTGACTCCTAAAAGGTAACTTTATTAAGTGTTTTGGCTCTTAAAGGGCACTTTAGTTTGCATTTTGGTTCCTAAGAGAGCACTTTAGCAGGTGTTTTGGCTCCCAGGAGGTTACTTTGGCACATATTTTAGTTCCTAGAGGGCACTTTATCAAGCAGTTTGACTCCTAAAAGGTGACTTTGTTAAGGGTTTTGACTCCTTAAAGGGGGATTAAGTGTTTTGACTCCGGAAAAGGTACTTTAGCACGTTACTTAGTTCTTAGAGAGCGCTTTAGCACATATATTGCCTCTTAGAGGGCACTTTAGCTAGTATTTTGGCTCTTAAAGGGCACTTTAGTTAGCATATTGGTTCCTAAGAGAGCACTTTAGCAGGTGCTTTGGCTCCCAGGAGGTTACTTTGGCACATATTTTATTTACTAGAGAACACTTTATCAAGCAGTTTGACTCCTAAAAGGTGACTTTATTAAGTGGTTTGGCTCCCAGGAGGGCACTTTAGCACATATTTTAGCTCCTAGAGAGCACTTTAGCAAGCGTTTTGACTCCTAAAAGGTGACTTTATTAAGTGTTTTGGCTCCCGGGAGGGCACTTTAGCACATATTTTAGCTCCTAGAGGGCACTTTAGCAAGCGTTTCGACTCCTAAAAGGCTAATTAAGTGGTTTGACTCCCGAGAGGGCACTTGAGCACGTATCTTCGCTCTTAGAGGGCACTTTAGTTTGCATTTTGGTTCCTAAGAGAGCACTTTAGCAGGTGTTTTGGCTCCCAGGAGGTTACTTTGGCACATATTTTAGTTCCTAGAGGGCACTTTAGCAAGCAGTTTGACTCCTAAAAGGTGACTTTATTAAGTGTTTTGACTCCTTAAAGGGGGATTAAGTGTTTTGACTCCCGAAAGGGTACTTTAGCATGTTACTTAGTTCTTAGAGAGCACTTTAGCACATATCTTGCCTCTTAGAGGGCACTTTAGCTAGTATTTTGGCTCTTAAAGGGCACTTTTGTTTGCATTTTGGTTCCTAAGAGAGCACTTTAGCAGGTGTTTTGGCTCCCAGGAGGTTACTTTGGCACACGATTTAGTTCCTAGGGGGGACTTTAGCACACGTTTTGACTCCTAAAAGGTGACTTTATTAAGTGTTTTGGCTTCCGGGAGGGCACTTGAGCACATATTTTAGCTCCTAGAGGGCACTTTAGCAAATGTTTCGACTCCCAAAAGGCGAATTAATTAATTGGTTTGACTCCCGAGAGGGCACTTGAGCACTTACCTTGGCTCTTAGAGGGTACTTTAGCACATATCTTGCGTCTTAGAGGGCACTTTAGCTAGTATTTTGGCTCCTAAGAGAGCACTTTAGCATGTGTTTTGGCTCCCAGGAGGGTACTTTAGCACATATTTTTCTCCCAGAGGGCACTTTAGCAAGCAGTTTGACTCCTAAAAGGTGACTTTATTAAGTGTTTCGACTCCCGGGACAGCACTTTAGCACATATATTGCCTCTTAGAGGGCACTTTTGCACATATATTGCCTCTTAGAGGGCACTTTAGCTAGTATTTTGGCTCCTAAGAGAGCACTTTAGCAGGTGTTTTGGCTTCCAGGAGGTTACTATGGCACATATTTTAGTTCCTAGAGGGCACTTTATCAAGCAGTTTGACTCCTAAAAGATGACTTTATTGAGTGTTTTGGCTCCCGGGAGGACATTTTAGCACATATTTGTGCTCCTAGGGGGCACTTTAGCAAGCGTTTCGACTCCTAAAAGGCTAATTAAGTGGTTTGACTCCCGAGAGGGCACTTGAGCACGTATTTTGGCTCTTAGATGGCACTTTAGTTTGCATTTTGGTTCCTAAGAGAGCACTTTAGCAGGTGTTTTGGCTCCCAGGAGGTTACTTTGGCACATATTTTAGTTCCTAGAGGGCACTTTAGCAAGTGTTTTGACTCCTAAAAGGTGACTTTATTAAGTGTTTTGGCTCCCGGGAGGGCACTTTAGCACATATTGTAGCTCTTAGAGAGCACTTTAGCAAGCGTTTTGACTCCTAAAAGGCTAATTAAGTGGTTTGACTCACGAGAGGGCACTTGAGCACGTATCTTCGCTCTTAGAGGGCACTTTAGTTTGCATTTTGGTTCCTAAGAGAGCACTTTAGCAGGTGTTTTCCCAGAGGTTACTTTGGCACATATTTTAGTTCCTAGAGGGCACTTTATCAAGCAGTTTGACTCTTAAAAGGTGACTTTATTAAGTGTTTTGGCTCCCAGGAGGGCACTTTAGCACATATTGTAGCTCTTAGAGAGCACTTTAGCAATCGTTTTGACTCCTAAAAGGCTAATTAAGTGGTTTGACTCACGAGAGGGCACTTGAGCACGTATCTTCGCTCTTAGAGGGCACTTTAGTTTGCATTTTGGTTCCTAAGAGAGCACTTTAGCAGGTGTTTTGGCTCCCAGGAGGCTACTTTGGCACATATTTTAGTTCCTAGAGGGCACTTTAGCAAGCAGTTTGACTCCTAAAAGGTGACTTTATTAAGTGTTTCGACTCCTTAAAGGGGGATTAAGTGTTTTGACTCCCGAAAGGGTACTTTAGCATGTTACTTAGTTCTTAGAGAGCACTTTAGCACATATCTTGCCTCTTAGAGGGCACTTTAGCTAGTATTTTGGCTCTTAAAGGGCACTTTTGTTTGCATTTTGGTTCCTAAGAGAGCACTTTAGCAGGTGTTTTGGCTCCCAGGAGGTTACTTTGGCACACGATTTAGTTCCTAGGGGGGACTTTAGCACACGTTTTGACTCCTAAAAGGTGACTTTATTAAGTGTTTTGGCTTCCGGGAGGGCACTTGAGCACATATTTTAGCTCCTAGAGGGCACTTTAGCAAACGTTTCGACTCCTAAAAGGCGAATTAATTAATTGGTTTGACTCCCGAGAGGGCACTTGAGCACTTACCTTGGCTCTTAGAGGGTACTTTAGCACATATCTTGCGTCTTAGAGGGCACTTTAGCTAGTATTTTGGCTCCTAAGAGAGCACTTTAGCATGTGTTTTGGCTCCCAGGAGGGTACTTTAGCACATATTTTTGCTCCCAGAGGGCCCTTAAGCAAGCGTTTTGAATCCTAAAAGGTGACTTTATTATGTGTTTCGGCTCCCGGGACAGCACTTTAGCACGTATCTTGCCTCCTAGGGGGCACTTTAGCTAGTTTTTGGGCTCCTAAGATAGCACTTTAGCATGTGTTTTGGCTCCCAGGAGGGTACTTTAGCGCACATTTTTGATCCCAGAGGGCACTTAAACAAGCGTTTCGACTCCTAAAAGGTGACTTTATTAAGTGTTTTGACTCCCGAGGGGGCACTTGAGCACGTATTTTGGCTCTTAGAGGGCACTTTAGTTTGCATTTTGGTTCCTAAGAGAGCACTTCAGCAGGTGTTTTGGCTCCCAGGAGGTTACTATGGCACATATTTTAGTTCCTAGAGGGCACTTTATCAAGCAGTTTGACTCCTAAAAGATTACTTTATTGAGTGTTTGGGCTCCCGGGAGGGCAGTTTAGCACATATTTTAGCTCCTAGAGGGCACTTTAGCAAGCGTTTCGACTCCTTAAAGGCTAATTAAGTGGTTTGACTCCCGAGAGGGCACTTGAGGACGTATTTTGGCTCTTAGATGGCACTTTAGTTTGCATTTTGGTTCCTAAGAGAGCACTTTAGCAGGTGTTTTGGCTCCCAGGAGGTTACTTTGGCACATATTTTAGTTCCTAGAGGGCACTTTAGCAAGTGTTTTGACTCCTAAAAGGTGACTTTATTAAGTGTTTTGGCTCCCAGGACGGCACTTTAGCACATATCTTGCCTCTTAGAGGGCACTTTAGCTAGTATTTTGGCTCATAAGAGAGCACTTTAGCGGGCGTTTTGGCTCCCAGGAGGTTATTTTGGCACATTTTTCAGCTCCTAAAGGGCACATAAGCAAGCATTTTGACTCCTAAAAGGTAACTTTATTAAGTGTCTTGGCTCCCGGGAGGGCACTTTAGCACATATTTTAGCTCCTAGAGGGCACTTTAGCAAGTGTTTTGACTCCTAAAAGTGGAATTATTAAGTGTTTTGACTCCGGATAGGGCACTTTAGCATGAATCTTGGCTCTGAGAGGTCACTTTAGCACATATCTTGCCTCTCAGAGAGCACTTTAGTTGGCATTTTGCCTCCAAAAATAGCACTTTAGTAGGCGTTTTGGCTCCCAGATGGGTACTTTAGCACATATTTTTGCTCCTAGAGGGCATTTTGGCAAGAGTTTTGACTCCTAAAAAGGTGACTTTATTAAGTGTTTTGGATCCCGGGAGGGCACTTTAGCACGTAACTTGGCTCTTAGAGGTTACTTTAGCACATATCTTGCCTTTTAGAGGGCACCTTAGCACATATCTTACCTCTTACAGGGCACTTCAGCTAGAATTTTGGCTCCTTTAGCAGGCGTTTTGGCTCCCAGGAGGATACTTTGGCACATATTTTAGCTCCTACAGGGCACTTTAGCAAGAGTTTTGACTCCTAAAAAATGACTTTATTAAGTGTCTTGGCTCCAGGGAGGGCACTTTAGCACGTAACTTGGCTCTTAGAGGTTACTTTAGCACATATATTGCCTTTTAGAGGGCACTCTAGCACATATCTTACCTCTTACAGGGCACTTCAGCTAGCATTTTGGCTCCTTTAGCAGGCATTTTGGCTCCCAGGAAGATACTTTGGCACATATTTTAGTTCCTACAGGGCACTTTAGCAAGCGTTTTGACTCCTAAAAGGTGACTTTATTAAGTGTCTTGACTCCTGGGAGGACACTTTAGCACATATTTTAGCTCCTAGAGGGCACTTTAGCAAGCGTTTTGACTCCTAAAAGGTGACTTTATTAAGTGTCTTGGCTCCTGGGAGGACACTTTAGCACATATTTTAGCTCCTAGAGGGCACTTCCTTTTTTTTTTCTTTTTTTTTCTTTGTCATGAAAAAGGGAGGTTTTTGGGGTTGGTGCACTAATTGTAAGTGTATCTTGTGTTTTTTATGTTGATTAAATAAAAAAAATATACATATATAATTTTTTTTTCTAAATAAAAAAAATATTAAAATTTATAAAAAATTATTCTGTGGCCCGGTACCAAACGAGCCGCGGCCCGGTGGTTGGGGGCCACTGTCTTAGAGGATCTGCTCCAATTTTGTTGTTCTTTAAACCTGTTCACTGCAATAATGACAATAAAACTCTATTCTATTCTAATTGGTCCCAGAGACCCGCCATAAAAAATGTTGAAAAACAACTCATTTATATTTTTTTTCTTTCAACGTTTAAATCTCTTCAAAAAAAGTTTTCTTTGACAAAGGGGAATTATAAAACAAATGTAAAAAAAACAAAAAAACATGAACAAATATTAAAAACGTATAATCAACAGATCTAAATTTGAAAATAATACATATTGATTATGATTTTGGATTACAAACACCTTTTAGTCTGATTTTTTTTTAACTCTCGTTGTATATGTATATGTCAATAATTTATAACATTGATTTTGATTAATTATTATAATTTTTTGAACGCCTCCTTTAAAAAAACAGCAACATCGCAAGTTTTTTTCTCGATAGATTCCATCCATTTACTCCTTTATTCCTCTATTTAATGTTTTTTTTTTTTTCTTTGGTCACAGTATTTTTAGAATGTGCCGCAAGCCTTTTGAAAAATTAGCTGCGGACACTTTTACAGTAAGGCATGCTTTCCCCCTTCATCCATTCCATCCTCCTGCACCCTGCAAGCAGCCCCTTTCTCAGAACAAAACTGATTGTGCGCTTAAGTGGACGCAATTAAAGAGCCATTTTCCTCTCTGTGACCGTGTAGTGTTTCAGAGGTTTGCTTGTCTAGACACTGTAAATTGCATGTATGCCGCCCAATATGCAGTTTTTGCCTCATCCGTCACTTAGAATGAGTGTAAAAAATGCGTTATGAATGACGTTTCCTCATTTTTAAGTCAGAAAGAGAAAGAAAGTATACGGTATTATCTGCTCCCAGACGCTACACTGCAGCTATTCCTGGATTATTCAACTAATCCTACTCTTCAATGATTGAAACTTTTATTAGTATATTGCACAGTTCAGTACATATTCCGTAAAATTGACCACTAAATGGTAACACCCGAATACATTTTTCAACTTGTTTAAGTCGAGGTCCCAATAATCAATTCATGGTACAAATATCCACCCCAGCAGACGATGGCGTGGAACACCGCAGAGGCCACCACAGTGGATATGTTTATTTTACTTTTTATTCATAGCTGTATGTAGAAGTGTCTGGTTGTATCTGCTGCTTTAATGTCTTTGATGTCCTCTGTGTTCTTTGATGTTTGATGTTTCCCTCTTACACACATGTAAGAGGGATGTGTACTATAGCTATGAGTCGTTTTTTTTTGTTTGGTTTTTTTTCCCCCCTTGGCCTCAGTCTGCACCCCCACTCCAGGCCCCAGGCTAAGACCGATTTTTATTTTATTTTATTTTAATCTTTTATTCTTTTCTCCCCCCCCCCCCCCCCCCATTTACCTGTATGTCATCTTTTTTGTAAGGGGCGCTGGAAGCCGGCAGACCCGTCAGCGATCCTGTTCTGTCTCCCTGTAATGTTTGTCTGATCTTGAATGGGATTGTGCTGAAAATTGTAATTTTCCTGAAGGAACTCTCCTGACGGAATACATAAAGTACTATCTAATCTAATCTAATATACTATCAGCATAATACAGTCATCACACAAATTAATCATCATAGTATATACATTGAATTATTTACATTATTTACAATCCGGGGGGTGGGATGAGGAGCTTTGGTTGATATCAGAACTTCAGTCATCAACAAAGAAATGGACATTGAAACAGTGTAGGGCTTACTTAGTAGGATATGTACAGCCAGCAGAGAACATAGTGAGTTCACATAGCATAAGAACAAGTATATACATTAGAAGTACATTTGATTATTTACATTAAGTTATTTATAATCCGGGGAGATGGGATGTGAATGGAGGAGGGTATTAGTAAAGGGTTGAAGTTGCCTGGAGGTGTTGTTTTAGAGCACTTTTGAAGGAGGATAGAGATGCACTTACTTTTATACCTGTTGGGAGTGCATTCCACATTGATGTGGCATAGAAAGAGAATTAATTAAAGACCTACTGAAACCCACTACTACCGACCACACAGTCTGATAGTTTATATATCAATGATGAAATATTAATCATTGCAACACATGCCAATACGGCCTTTTTAGTTGACTAAATTACAATTTTTAATTTCCCGCGGAGTCGCGGAATGATGACGCGTGTGTGTGACGTCACGGACTGTAGAGGACATATTAGCTCAGCACCATTTGCGGTTAAAAGTCGTCTCTTTTCATCGCGCAATTAAACAGTATTCTGGACATCTGTGTTGCTGAATCTTTTGCAATTTGTTCAATTAATAATGGAGACGTCAAAGTAGAAAGACGGTGTCGGGAAGCTTTAGCCTTTAGCCACACAAACACACGGTGTTTCCTTGTTTAAAATTCCCGGAGGTGAAGCTTTACTATGGATCAGAGCGGTCAAGCGAACATGGTTCCCGACCACTTTCGGTGAGAAAATTGTGGTAAAAAGTCGCCTCTGAGCTTGCGCCGTCCATGCAGCTGCCGTCGACTTCCCTCAGAGACTGGCGTCAACACACCCCTCCGACTATCAGGTACTATTTAATCTCACTAAAACACTAGCAACACAATAGAAAGAGAAGGGATTTCCCAGAATTATCCTAGTAAATGTGTCTAAAAACATCTGAATCCGTCCCAATGAATCCGCCTTTTTTTGTTTTCTTCTAGTCCTTCACTGTCAATATCATCATTTACGAATCTTTCATCCTCGCTCAAATTAATGGGGAAATTGTCGTTTTCTCGGTCCGAATAGCTCTTGACGCTGGAGGCTCACACCGGTGACGTCATCATCTGCGACTTCCGGTACAGGCAAGGCTTTTTTATTAGCGACCAAAAGTTGCGAACTTTATCGTGGATGTTCTCTACTAAATCCTTTCAGCAAAAATATGGCAATATCGCGAAATGATCAAGTATGACACATAGAATGGACCTGCTATCCCCGTTTAAATAAGAAAATCTCATTTCAGTAGGCCTTTAAGACCTTTGTTTGATCGGAATCTGGATTTAACGTGTTTTGTGGAGCTCCCCCTGGTGTTTTATCCCCTCCTCCAAGTAGTTCAACATGTACTTCGGTATCAGGGAGGAGGAGCGGATTTTATAGACTAGTCTTTTTTTGATTGATTGATTGATTGATTGATACTTTTATTAGTAGATTGCACAGTTCAGTACATATTCCGTACAATTGACCACTAAATGGTAACACCCGGGCTTCACGGTGGCAGAGGGGTTAGTGCGTCTGCCTCACAATACGAAGTTCCTGCAGTCCTGGGTTCAAATCCAGGCTCGGGATCTTTCTGTGTGGAGTTTGCATGTTCTCCCCGTGAATGCGTGGGTTCCCTCCGGATACTCCGGCTTCCTCCCACTTCCAAAGACATGCACCTGGGGATAGGTTGATTGGCAACACTAAATTGGCCCTAGTGTGTGAATGTGTGTGTGAATGTTGTCTGTCTATCTGTGTTGGCCCTGCGATGAGGTGGCGACTTGTCCAGGGTGTACCCTGCCTTCCGCCCGATTGTAGCTGAGATAGGCGCCAGCGACCCAAAAAGGGAATAAGCGGTAGAAAATGGATGGATGGATGGATGGTAACACCCGAATAAGTTTTTCAGCTTGTTTAAGTCGGGGTCCACGTTAATCAATTCATGGTAGTCACACACAAGATTCTCACAAGAATGAGGCCAACATTCATTCACTGATGTTATAGAATTTATTAAAATGTATATTGTAATACGATGTAAGTTAAATTATCACCTCAACGGATAAAATAACAAAACGGTAAGATGCAAAGACTGAAGTCAACGTGACCATCGCCTTTGTAGTTAGAGTTCTTGGTTGACGGCGCCATGTGCACCCTGAACTCCATTGTAAAATTGTTTGATGCTTGAATCTACCATGTTCACATAGGGTAAGTTTGCGGTTTTGTTAGATTGATTTCGGCCATGGTGCCATTTTGTGTTGTTTATTACATAATTATAATATTTAAATGATGATAAATGAATGTGTTGTGGCAGTTGTGGATGTCACCAATGCGGCGGTTTGAGGCAGAAGGATTTAAATCAAGCCTTGACATCTCTCCCCTCCTCCGCCTCCCCAGGTACATGCTGGGCCTGTCGGTGGCGCCCGCTGTTCTCCAGTTTGTGGGATTCCTCTTCCTGCCCGAGAGCCCTCGTTGGCTGATCCAGCGCGGGCTGACCCAGAAAGCCCGGCGAGTGCTCAGCCAGATCCGGGGCAACCAGAACATCGACGAGGAGTACGACGGCATCAAGAACAGCATCGAGGAGGAGGAGAAGGACGGCGGAGGAGGTGAGAGCGAGAGCCGGGGTAAACGTTGATAAAACATGCGACGTGTGTGTGTGTGTGTGTGTGTGTGTGTGTGTGTGTGTGTGTGTGTGTGTGTGTGTGTGTGTGTGTGTGTGTGTGTTGGTGTTGAAGCGTACGTATGCACACAACACATGTTGACTCCTCTGTGCCAACAAACACTTCCTCTTGTCACGGCAAAGGCAGCGAGGCTTGCAGGCTAATACTCGCAAATTTGCACAATATTGTCGCGTCCAAATTACAAATAAGTTTGTCCAACAGGAGTGTCAAATGTACAGGCGCTGTTACGGCCCAAGAACAGGCTTAATCCGGCCAGCGGCCTGCAAGATGGGTTGAAGTATAAAATGAGCTGCAATTTTTTTTACTGAAAGAAACTGCTGTTCCATACGTGTCCACTGGATGTCGCACTAGTAATTCATGTTGCTTACCTCCTCTCCAAGGTTCTCATAGTCATCATTGTCACCGACGTCCCACTGGGTGTGAGTTTTCCTTGCCCTTATGTGGGCCTACCGAGGATGTCGTGGTGGTTTGTGCAGCCCTTTGAGACACTAGTGATTTAGGGCTATATAAGTAAACATTGATTGATTGATTGATTGATTGATGTATAGCCCACGTCACGCATGACAGTGTTTAAAGATGACGTGTCACGGTGTCGGTTTACTTAAAGCGCTTTCTGGATTGGCTGCCGCTACTCCAATCAGCGCAGGTGCCAGCAATCCGCCGCTCTTGTTGTGGCTGGCAGCAGACTGATGCAGTATCGATCCATAGTACCGTCTTTAATTGTAAATTATCACCTCAACGGATAAAATAACAAAACGGTAAGATGCAAAGACTTAAGTCAACTTGACCATCGCCTTTGTAGTTAGAGTTCTTGGTTGACGGCGCCATGTGCACCCTGAACTCCATTGTGAAATTGTTCTATGCTTAAATCTACCATGTTCACATAGGGTAAGTTTGCGGTTTTGTTAGATTGATTTCGGCCGTGGTTTTTGATTGATACTTTTATTAGTAGATTGCACAGTACAGTACATATTCCGTACAATTGACCACTAAATGGTAACACCCGAATAAGTTTTTCAACTTGTTTAAGTCGGGGTCCACGTTAACCAATTCATGGTACAAATATATACTATCAACATAATACAGTCATCACACAAGTTACTCATCATAGTATGTACATTGAATTATTTACATTATTTACAATCCGGGGGGTTGGGATGAGGAGCTTTGGTTGATATCAGTACTTCAGTCATCAACAATTGCATCAACAGAGAAATGGACATTGAAACAGTGTAGGTCTGATTTAGTAGGATATGTACAACCAGCAGAGAACATAGTGAGTTCACATAGCATAAGAACAAGTATATACATTAGAAGTACATTTGAGTTGTTTATAATCCGAGGAGATGAGATTTGAATGGAGGAGGGTATTAGTAAAGTGTTGAAGTTGTTGAAGTTGCCTGGAGGTGTTGTTTTAGAGCGGTTTTGAAGGAGGATAGACATGCACTTACTTTTACACCTGTTGGGAGTGCATTCCACATTGATGTGGCATAGAAAGAGAATGAGTTAAGACCTTTGTTAGATCGAAATCTGGGTTCAACGTGGTTTGTGGAGCTCCCCCTGGTGTTGTGGTTATGGCGGTCATTTACGTTAAGGAAGTAATTTGACATGTACTTCGGTGCCATTTTGTTTTGTTTATTACATAATTGTAATATTTAAATGATGATAAATGAATGTGTTGTGGCAGTTGTGGATGTCACCAATGTGGCGGTTTGAGGAAACACTCTTGCTTTGCTAAACGTTTTTGATGGTGAAGTGCCAACATGCGAAGATGAACAGGAAGTGCTTAAAGGCCTACTGAAACCCACTACTACCGACCACGCAGTCTGATAGTTTATATATCAATGATGAAATATTAACATTACAATACATGCCAATACGGCCGGGCCAGTTTACTAAACTGTGGGATGTTCCAAATAAGTGTTTGGTGAGCATTCCTCAACTTTATCGGTATTTATGGCCACCTTTCCCGAATTCTTTGTCACGTGTTGCTGGCATCAAATTCTAAAGTTCATGATTATTTGCAAAAAAAAAAAAAAAGTTTGTTAGTTTTAACATCAAATATGTTGTCTTTGTAGCATATTCAACTGAATATGGGTTGAAAATGATTTGCAAATGGTTGTATTCTGTTTATATTTACATCGAACACAATTTCCCAACTCATACGGAAACGGGGTTTGTATAATGAATAACTTTTTTAAAGTAATTTTCAGAACACTGTCAGCGTGTGTTATGGTTCTGGCAGTGGTTTAGAGCTATTAACCACTGATGTGACACAGAATGAACGGATTCCCAGTGAGCAGTAATCAGCCTTTTTGACGTTTCCCCAAGTGTGTCATCGAGGGGACATGAACACAGCTATCTGCGCTGTGACCAGTCGCCAAAGAGAGGCGTGGGGGTGGAGGGGGGGGGAGGGGGGGATCACTTTCATCCAGTATCTAATCAACCTTGACAAGTGAGAACACGGTGTGTCTGGCAGGAGTGCCATCCAAACATCCCCCTGGGGCCCGCCTGGCCTGCAGTGAAGAGGAACCTTCATCACACTCGTGCACACACGGGCTGCACACCCACTGTGTGCTCAGCTGTTTCATTTCAGCGTCTCTACTTGCAATTTGCATCCTCTCGGTTAGCCGTGTTGGAACATTTCAAACAGGATACAGTTGGCCAGTTTTCATGCGACTCATTAAACATTTGCATTTTCAAAGCGGAACACTATGCATTGTGTCTCCCACCGTTTGGGTTTTGCCTCGTAATTTAGTGCAGTGCGTAACATCCGGACTACAGAGCGCACCGGTTTGTAGAAGTTTATAACATTTTAGGGAAAAAACCTATTTGTTCATATAATAGCTGCACCGAGCCGCAGATATATGTGATGTGAAATTAGTTATTTACCCAGAAAGATTTTGCAAATATTTATGTACATGCCTTAAAGGGGAACATTATCACCAAACCTATGCAAGCGTCAATATATACCTTGATGTTGCAGAAAAAAGACCATGTATTTTTTTAACCGATTTCCGAACCCTAAATGGGTGAATTTTGGCAAATCAAACGCCTTTCTGTTTATCGGTCTTTTAGCGATGACGTCAGAACGTGACGTCACCGAGGTAAAACACCCGCCATTTTCATTTTCACATTACAAACACCCATCCTCAGCTCTGTTATTTTCCGTTTTATCGACTATTTTTCGGAACCTTGGAGACATCATGCCTCGTCGGTGTGTTGTCGGAGGGTGTAACAACACTAACAGGGAGGGATTCAAGTTGCACCACTGGCAAAAAATCTGCCGCCAGACCCCCATTGAATTTGTGTCTTCACATTTTACCGGCGTTGCTAAGACAGACATGGCACAGAGATGTATGGATAACCTGCAGATGCATTTGCAACTATTAAGTCAACGAAATCACAAAGGTGAGTTTTGTTGATGTTGTTGACATATGTGCTAATCAAGCATTTTGGTCAGGGCATAACTGCCAGCTAATCGATGCTAACATGCTACGCTAATCGATGCTAACATGCTATTTACGCTAGCTGTATGTACATTTGAAACGAGATACCCACATATAATGCGAAACAAACACTTACCAATCAACGGATTTAAGTTGCAAAAGTCCTGATCGTTTGGTCCGCACATTTTACCGGCGATGCTAATAAGGCAGCCATGCTATGGGCCACTTCATTAGGTACACCCATGCTATGGCCGAATAGCGTCAATAGCTATTCGCTCAATAGCTTCAATTTCTTCTTTAGTTTCGTTTTTGCTATCTGCCTCCATACTCCGACCATCTGTTTCAATACATGCGTAATCTGTTGACTTGCTTGAACCGCTGAAATCCGGGTCTGAATCCGAGCTAATGTCGCTATATCTTGCTGTGGTAACCGCCATGTTGTTTGTATTGGCAGCACTGTATGACGTCACAGGGAAATGGACAGTCGCATCGCAAATAGCGAAAATCAAGAACTTTAAAGCTTTTTTTAGGGATATTCCGGGAGGTGTAGAATTTAGAAAAAAAACTTTGAAAAATAAAACAAGCCACTGGGAACTGATTTGTATTGTTTTTAACCCTTTTGAAAATGTGATAATGTTCCCCTTTAATTAATAATTGCCAACCCTCACGATTTTCCCGGGAGACTCCCGAAATTCAGTGCCCCTCTCGAAAATCTCTCGGGGCAACCATTCTCCCGAATTTCCCCCGATTTCCATCCAGGCAACAATATTGGGGGCGTGCCTTAAAGCAGTGTTTTCAACCACTGTGCCGCGCGTGAGATACGATCTGGTGTGCCGTGGGAGATGATCTAATTTCACCTGTTTGGGGTAAAAAATATTTTTTGCAAACCTGTAATTGTAGTCTGCAAATGATGTGTCGGTGTTGTCTAGAGCATGGTCCCCAACCTTTTTGTATCCGCGGACCGGTCGACGCTTAATAATTTGTCCCGCGGCCCGGGTGGGGGGGTGGAGGGATGTCCTTTTTTTTTTTTTTTTCTTTGTCATGAAAAAGGGACGTTTTTGTCATGAAAAAGGGAGCTTTTTGTGCTTGGTGCACTAATTTTAAGTGCATATTGTTTTTTATGTTGATTTAATACATTGAAAAAAAAAATATATATATATATATATATATATATTTTTTTTTTAAATAAAAATTCATAAAAAATTCTTCTGCCCGGTGTTTGGGGACCACTGGTCTAGAGTAACCGTGTAATACTCTCCCATATCAGTAGATGGCAGCAGGTAGCTAATTGCTTTGTAGATCCTGTAAACAGCAGGAGACAGTGTGAAGGTAAAAAAGGTATTTAATGCTTAAAGAAAAAAATATACAAAAGGTGGGTGCCCCTAAGAAAAGGCTTTGAAGCATAGGGAAGGCTTTGCGGAACAAAACTAAAGCTGAACTACGAAGTAAACAAAACCAGAATGCTGGACGACAGGAAAGACTTACTGTGGAGCAAAGACAGCGTCCACTAGAGATGCGCGGATAGGCAATTATATAATCCGCATCCGCGTCACCAAAGTCGTCATCCACCCGCCATCCACCCGAACCAACTTTTTATTGGGACCGTACCCGCCCGCCAACCGCCCGCTGAATTTCATCAGAGGTTGGCCACCTTTACCAATCACAGAGCTATTCAAAACTGTCTCACAGTGTAATGTAGTCAATTGGAGCCGCTAACGTTCTCGCGACTATTCAATAGCGTTCATCCTGATGACAAGAATATGGGTGTGCTGTGAAGCCATTGCCTTAGACATCTTCAACAACATGTACGAACCGATTGTTTGTCCAGCAACATGTTGTGTACAGCCTCCGCAATCACACGTATGAGATTGAAAGGCATACTGGGTGATACAGAGTACACTGATGGTTGTGATATAAACAACTTTAACACTTACTAATATGCGCCATGCTATGAAGCCACACAATACAAGATTGACAAACACATTTCGGGAGAACATCCTCACAGTAACACAACATAAACGCAACACAACTAATACCCATAATCCTTTGTATTCATGACACTCCTGAATATATTTTACACCCCCGCGTCCCCAACCCCGCCCACCTTACTGACGCAGGGGGGGGGGGGGCGAGGTTTGGGGTGTATAAAATAGTCAGGATGTGTCATGAATACAAAGGAGTATGGGTATTTGTTGTGTTGCGTTTACGTTGTGTTACTGTGAGGATGTTCTCCCGAAA
>NC_084620.1:63212077-63219577 GCF_033978795.1 Nerophis ophidion
TAGCGGTGTAGCGTGCAAGGGCAGGAGTGGTAGAAGTGTCAAGAGATGGAGCTAACTGTTCACATTCAGACTTTACTTCAATCAATAACGGAGCAGCATCTCCTCATCTGGAAACAACAACAAGGCCGGAAATGTGTACCGTGAAAAACCGTCCGACCGGAACTCTCTAATAACTAAAGTTCCTTGGGTGAATAATGTAAACCCACTACATCGGTATGTTTTAGCACTTTCATGTCGAGTTTAGGGCTTCACGGTGGCAGAGGGGTTAGTGCGTCTGCCTCACAATACGAAGTTCCTGCAGTCCTGGGTTCAAATCCAGTCTCGGGATCTTTCTGTGTGGAGTTTGCATGTTCTCCCCGTGAATGCGTGGGTTCCCTCCGGGTACTCCGGCTTCCTCCCACTTCCAAAGACATGCACCTGGGGATAGGTTGATTGGCAACACTAAATTGGCCCTAGTGTGTGAATGTGAGTGTGAATGTTGTCTATCTGTGTTGGCCCTGTGATGAGGTGGCGACTTGTCCAGGGTGTACCCCGCCTTCCGCCCGATTGTAGCTGAGATAGGCGCCAGCGACCCCAAAAGGGAATAAGCGGTAGAAAATGGATGGATGGATGTCGAGTTTACTGACAGATATAAATAAGAACTTTACACTACTTTATTTTATAAATGGCAACAATGGAGGGTGAATATCCCATAACAAGAAGTTAGAGGAAAAAGAAGAAACTTATCGACTATGGTGTCGCCACGGACTACAAAGGTGGACGCACACTATTTTTCAGGAGTAATGCAGATCCCAAACCCCAGATCAGCAGGAAAGGTTTCTTTTGCATAATATTGCGAAACAAAGTGCCAGATAATGTCTTACCTTATACACACACCATAATAATACTTGTATGTTTAATGCGTCGACAATCCATCAAGCGGTGCGGCTTCATAGCATACCAAAGTCATACTAAAACATTTTGATAGATTTTTGAGCTCCGTGTGTAATGTTCTATATTTTCAATGAAACATATAAAATGTTGGTGTTGTTTACATGAGTTGTATTGCCATCATAGTGCTGACTACACTTATCTCCTATGTTTGACTGCCATCTACTGGTCACACTTATCATTAAACCATGTACCAAATAAAATTGTTTCGAAGTCGGTAAGCAAAACCAGAATTATTCCGTACATTAGGCAAAGCGGGTTATAAGGCGCACTGTCGAGTTTTGAGGGGGGGAAAAAACATTTTTAAGTGCGCCTTACAGTCCGGAAAATACGGTAAATATCAAGAACGCTCACAATACTGGACGGAAGCAATGTGATTTATCAAAGCTGTAAGTGTTCTGCAGAATATAACGTACGTCTAAAATGGCACAGTTACGCTTGTGCAGAAGCAATCCATCAGGGGAATGACAGACGGTGGATAGAGAAGCTTCTGTCGTGTGCGTGGCAACATGTTTGGTTTTTCAGGGGGGGGGGAAATATCAAGACAGATCATCCATTCAGCAATGCCATTTTTAAAGCAGATGATGAATGACAGTAAGGGCTGACTTAGAGCCAGCAGACACCAAAACAATACATTGCATTTTCTATTGTGTAGTCCCGATACCAATATTTTGGTACCAAAACAAAGGGGACCACAAAAAACTAATTTTGGGTTTTTTTCACTAGAAAAACTTATGATTACAAAAACAAAGTTTCTTATTGCAATCAAAAAACTATTTTGTCATTAAATAAATTAGCGGACATGTCTTTTAGTAGTAAGTAGGCAAAAAAAAAGGCTCCTAATTTGTCTGCTGTCGTATTCAGTAACATATTGTCAGCAACTTGAGGGTTGCGGGTACGATTCCCGCTTCCGTCATCCTAGTCACTGCCGTTGTGTCCTTGGGCAAGGCACTTTACCCACCTGCTCCCATTGCCACCCACACTGGTTTGAATGTAAAAATTTGATATTGGGTTTCACTATGTAATGCGCTTTGAGTCACTAGAGAAAAAGCGCTATATAAATATAATTCACTTCACTTCACATTTATCATTTTATTATTTTGTCAAAATTAGAATTGGTTATCTACTTGTTCATTTACTGTTAATATCTGCCTCTTTTCTGTTCGAACATGTTCTACCTAAACTTCTGCTGAAATGTAATCACTTATTATTCTGCGGTTTGATACTGATACTTTACACAAGCTTTGGATGATACTACAAATTTGGGTATGGATCCAATACCAAGTAATTACAGGATCATACATTGGTCATGATCAAAGTTGTCGTCTCCAGGGATTTATTTCCTAAATTTATATACAAATTAAGAAATATCAATTGTAGTATCAACTATATACAGCTGTTGTACTTGGTATCGTTACAGTCGATATTTGTGTAGATCCACCCATTTGTTTACATTTAGGAGTGCTAGCTTGCTGTTAGCGGTTAGCTAGTGCAGCCTCTTCTTGCAGGGAGGAGGATATTTGTAAGAGACATACTTTAGGGACGGCGTGGCGTAGTGGGAGAGTGGCCGTGCGCAACCCGAGGGTCCCTGGTTCAATTCCCACCTAGTATCAACCTCGTCAAGTCTGTTGTGTCCTGAGCAAGACACTGCACCCTTGCTCCTGATGGGTGCTGGTTAGCGCCTTGCATGGCAGCTCCCTCCATCAGGGTGTGAATGTGTGTGTGAATGGGTAAATGTGGAAGTAGTGTCAAAGCGCTTTGAGTACCTTGAAGGTAGAAAAGCGCTATACAAGTACAACCCATTTATTTATTTATTATTTATTTTTTGCCATGGAGGTGATGATTAGTGATTTGAAAGTAAGTTAAACACTGTGGAGGGACATTAGCCGCTAACTAGCACTGCTTGCAAAGCATTTTATTCAAAGGCGGTATCATACCTTTTTAAGTTCATCAGTACCGCAGTGCATTATTAGTACCAATATACCGTACAACCCTAATCTACAAACCCCGTTTCCATATGAGTTGGGAAATTGTGTTAGATGTAAATATAAACGGAATACAATGATTTGCAAATCCTTTTCAAGCCATATTCAGTTGAATATGCTACAAAGACAACATATTTGATGTTCAAACTGATAAACATTTTTTTTGTGCAAATAATCATTAACTTTAGAATTTGATGCCAGCAACACGTGACAAAGAAGTTGGGAAAGGTGGTAATAAATAAATGATAAATGGGTTGTACTTGTATAGCGCTTTTCTACCTTCAAGGTACTCAAAGCGCTTTGACACTACTTCCACATTTACCCATTCACACACACATTCACACAGTCATTCACACACTGATGGAGGGAGCTGCCATGCAAGGCGCCAACCAGCACCCATCAGGAGCAAGGGTAAAGTGTCTTGCTCAGGACACAACGGACGTGACGAGGTTGGTACTAGGTGGGATTTGAACCAGGGACGCTCGGGTTGCGCACGGCCACTCTCCCACTGCGCCACGCCGTGATAAAGTTGAGGAATGCTCATCAAACACTTATATGGAACATCACACAGGTGTGCAGGCTAATTGGGAACAGGTGGGTGCCATGATTGGGTATAAAAGCAGCTTCCATGAAATGCTAAGTAATTCACAAACAAGGATGGGGTGAGGGTCACCACTTTGTAAGCAAATTGTCGAACAGTTTTAGAACAACATTTCTCAACAAGCTATTGCAAGGAATTTAGGGATTTTACCATCTACGGTCCGTAAAATTATCAAAAGTTTCAGAGAATCTGGAGAAATCACTGCACGTAAGCGATGATATTACGGACTTTTGAGCCCTCAGGCGGTACTGCATCAAAAACCGACATCAGTGTGTAAAGGATATCACCACATGGGCTCAGGAACACTTCATAAAACCACTGTCAGTAACTACAGTTGGTCGCTACATCTGTAAGTGCAAGTTAAAACTCTGCTATGCAAAGCCAAACCCATTTATCAACAACACCCTGAAATGCCGCCAGCTTGGCTGGGCCCGAGCTCATCTAAGTTGGACTGATGCAAAGTGGAAAACTGTTTCTGTGGTCTGACGAGTCCACATGTCAAATTTAATTTGGAAACAGAGGACGTGGTGTCCTCCAGAACAAAGAGGAAAATAACCATTTGGATTGTTATAGGCACAAAGTTCAAAAGCCAGCATCTGTGATGGTATGGGGGTGTATTAGTGCCCAAAGCATGGGTAACTTATACATCTGTGAAGGCACCATTAATGCTGAAAGGTCCATACAGGCTTTAGAGCAACATATGTTGTCATCCAAGCAACGTTATCATGGACGCCCCTGCTTATTTCAGCAAGACAAGTGTTACAACAGCTTGACTTCGTAAAAAAAGAGTGCGGGTACTTTCCTGGCCGGCCTGCAGTCTAGAACTGTCTCCCATCGAAAATGTGTGGCGCATTATGAAGCGTAAAATACGACAGCGGAGACCCCGGACTGTTGAACGACTGAAGCTCTACATAAAACAAGAATGGGAAAGAATTCCACTTTCAAAGCTTCAACAATTAGTTTCCTCAGTTCCCAAACGTTTATTGAGTGTTGTTAAAAGAAAAGGTGATGTAACACAGTGGTGAATATGCCCTTTCCCAACTACTTTGGGACTTGTTGCAGCCATGAAATTCTAAGTTAATTATTTTTTTATTTTTTTTAAACAAAGTTTATGAGTTTGAACATCAAATATCTAGTCTTTGTAGTGCGTTCAACTGAATATGGGTTGAAAATGATTTGCAAATCATCGTATTCCGTTTATATTTACATTTAAAACACTCTCCCAACTCATATGGAAACGGGGTTTGTATATGAAAAGAATTCTTGCAACATGCATTTTTTGCAAATGGATCATTCCAGTGCACCATCGCAGTTAGTGTCATCGTCTCCTACACCGTCCTAAAAATGTGGTTCCGCTGTAGATGGCACCGCAGTGCTTCAATATTGCCCATAGAAGTTATAGGTATCTGCTGCATGTTCTACAACATAGCAAAACACCACAGTTTGGAGTATGGTGCCATCAATGTGGAGGTAAATGATTGTCTCCATGGTGAAAGTAAGGACCACACCAAACTCCTCGTTCAAATGGGGCGGTCTGCGCTTAAATACTTTACGCATGCTATTTAGCACTTGTTATTTGGGATCTTATCAGGCCCTTTATAAACCCCGTCTCCATATGAGTTGAGAAATTGTGTTAGATGTAAATATAAACAGAATACAATGATTTGCAAATCCTTTCCAACCCATATTCAGTTGAATGCACTACAAAGACAACATATTTGATGTTCAAACTCATAAACTTTATTTGTTTTTTTGCAAATAATAATTCACTTAGAATTTCATGGCTGCAACACGAGCCAAAGTAGTTGGGAAAGGGCATGTTCACCACTGTGTTACATCACCTTTTCTTTTAACAACAGTCAATAAATGTTGGGGAACTGAGGAAACTAATTGTTGAAGCTTTGAAAGTGGAATTCTTTCCTATTCTTGTTTTATGTACAGCTTCAGTCGTTCAACAGTCCGGGGTCTCCGCTGTGGTATTTTACACTTCATAATACGCCACACATTTTCGATGGGAGACAGGTCTGGACTGCAGGCAAGCCAGGAAAGTACCCGCACTCTTTTACTACGAAGAAACGCTGTTGTAACACGTGGCTTGGCATTGTCTTGCTGTAATAAGCAGGGGCGTCCATGATAACTTTGCTTGGATGACAACATATGTTGCTCCAAAACCTGTATGTACCATTCAGTATTAATGGTGCCTTCACAGATGTGTAAGTTACCCATGCCTTGGCCACTAATACACCCCCATACCATCACAGATGCTGGCTTTTGAACTTTGCGCCTATAACAATCCGGATGGTTATTTTCCTCTTTGTTCCAAATATGATTTGAAATGTGGACTCGTCAGACCCCAGAATACTTTTCCACTTTGCATCAGTCCATCTTAGATGAGCTCGGGCCCAGCGAAGCCGGCGGCGTTTCTGGGTGTTCATAAATGGGTTTTGCTTTGTGCAGCTTCGTGACTTCCCTCAGAGACTCTGGCGTCAAAACACCCATGGCCACACCCCTCCGACTTTAAGGTACTATTTAACTCACTAAAACACTAGCAACACAATAGGCAGGTATAGGATTTCTTAGAATTATCCTAGTAAATGTGTCTAAAAACATCTGAATCGCTTTTTTTTTTTAACTTATTTTTTTTTCTAGGCCTTCACTCTAAATTTCCTCATCTACGAATCTTTCATCCTCACTCAAATTAATGGGGAAATTGTCGCTTTCTCGGTCTGAATTGCTGTTGATCCTGGAGGCTCACATTATAAACAATGTGAGGATGTGAGGAGCCCTCACACCGGTGATGTCATCGTCTGCTACTTCCGGTAAAGGCAAGGCTTTTTTATTAGCGACCAAAAGTTGCGAACTTTATCGTCTATGTTCTCTACTAAATCTTTTCAGCAAAAATATGGCAATATCGCGAAATGATCAAGTATGACACATGGAATGGACCTGCTATCCCCGTTTGAATAAGAAAATCTCATTTCAGTAGGCCTTTAAATAGCTCTGCGCTCTATAGCCCGGAAAATATGGTACTCGTTACAAGAAAAACTAGTGGCGTTACAATTTTTTTCGAAAACTAACATCAAGGAGTGGTACACAGGACAAAAATAGTTAAGTAGGCTCCAAGTTTTATTGTAAAATGTGTAGTGAAGCCTACTCAGTGCGGGTTGGGGCGCTACCATGCTAATGAGGTAACGCTAATGGAAAAAAAACTACTTCGAAATGTCTCTTTTTCTGAGCAAAAAATGTGAGGATAAATTTAAAAGAGTAAAAGAAAATTCAGATTTATAAATTGGCTCCTGGGACACGATATTTTCAGAACGTCCATTTTTCTTAATAAGGGGCTTTTAAGGCTGCGTTGTGCGTCACCGTTGTGAAAATTCTTAAATCTCTCCCTCTGAGACATTTTGTTCAAATTATTACGATGTGACAAACCTACCAAACCCTCTATTTATGAATACAGTGTGCGTGTGTGTGCACATGTGTGTGTGTGTGTGTTCTCACCATGCCCCCATTGCTGGCATGTCCGTTACCATGGAGACAGCACTTTTCCTATCGCTTTTATCTCCTCTTTACCCCAGACATAACAATGATTAAGGTGTGTATCGACCTGCTCATTCTTCCAACACACACACACACTGAAGATACAAAAGCCCTTTAGGTCAAGGATTTAATTATTTCGGAAGTGCTCCTATAGAAATATTCCATATAGTTGTCTGTCATCACTTTGCTGACTGACTCATGGTGAGTCAGAAGGAAAAAGATCTGAGTGCCCTCTTGATTTTCTGGCAGAAGTGGATAAACTGCTGCTGATGAAGATGACGGAAAGGTTAGCGGAGGTTGCAAATGCTCCTATTTGTCCTGCGATTGCGAGCGCGGAGCAATATTGCGACAAACGTCTTGTCATTCTTCATGTGATGCTTGATAGTTCATTGATTTGTGAGGCTCAGGCTCCTTCAGTGCAATTGTGCTTGCAAGCAACACGGC
>NC_084620.1:63224577-63247077 GCF_033978795.1 Nerophis ophidion
TAGCTCGGTTGGTAGAGTGGCCGTGCCAGCAACTTGAGGGTTGCAGGTTCGATTCCCGCTTCCGCCATCCTAGTCACTGCCGTTGTGTCCTTGGGCAAGACACTTTAACCACCTGCTCCCAGTGCCACCCACACTGGTTTGAATGTAACTTAGATATTGGGTTTCACTATGTAAAGCACTTTTAGTCACTTGAGAAAAAGCGCTATATAAATATAATTCACTTCACTTGTTTTGCAGCCAGCAAGATCAGGACATCCATTTAAACTTACAGAAAAAGTAACATCTTCGATATGCAATACAAGGAAAGGCCTACTACAGGGGGATGACTTGGCGTGGTTGGCAGTGTGGCCGTGCCAGAAACATGAGAGTTCCTGGTTCGATTCCCAGCTTCTACCAACCTAGTCACGCCCGTTGTGTCCTTGAGCAAGACACTTCACCCTTGCTCCTGATGGGTCGTGGTTAGCGCCTTGCATGGTTTTGAATAGGAAAAATATAGTTTTTTAATCGAGAATCGCGTTGAATCGAAAAAAATCGATATATAATCGAATCGCGACCCAAGAATCGATAATTAATCGAATCGTGAGACACCCAAAGATTTGCAGCCCTAATACTAAGTCTGCTATACAGTATAATACTTGCAAATGCGACTCAGAAGTGCAAGAAATTAAACAACCGGAAAGCGCAGTCAAGCTTTAGAAAATAAATATTAAATGAAAAATTGCATTTTACTATTACACAAATGAACCTTTATCAACACATGAACACACGCCAAGAATTATTGAAAGTTGAAAATGGTAGCGGAAGATGAAATAATGTGCAGGTACCACTTGAAACCAGCGCAATGAAAGAAACATCATTATCCTGATGGATAATAGTCAAGAGCAGGAGGGCGGAGGTGAGACGTGATGCGTGCTCCTGCATGCGGAAACAAGCTCTAAATCTAAAGGATCTCGTCTCCTTGAAAGGTGTGTGTGTGTGTGTGTGTGTGTGTGTGTGTGTGTGTGTGTGTGTGTCACTCCTCAGTAGATTTCTGTGTAAATACACCACACCCCTTTTAAAGGCCCCAGAGCAGGTGTCTCCAAAGTGAAGCCCGCAGCTAATATTTTAACGGCTCGTTGCACATTCTAAAAATACTGTTTAAAAAAAAAAAAAAAAAAAAAAGAGAGAGAGATTTGAAAGTGGAATAAACGAGCAAACAGGTGAAATGTAACGGGAAAAAGTTGCAATGTTGACTAATAACATAAATGTTGTTTTTTTCTTTAAAATTGTCTATGCTTAAAAAATAATAAATAATCAAAATCAATGTTGTGATGAATTACTGACCTATTCAATGCTCCAATTGCTTTTATTTTTGGAGAAAATATTTCAAATGTTGTGTTATTCCGTTAAAGCAAAATGAATGTGACAAAAAGGTCACAAAAACATAACAAAATTTAAACTTATTATGGACGTATAGATCTGAAGTTGATCTACAGATTTATGGGTTGAAAAGTAAAACACTGTTTTTATTAAGTATGATCTATTTTGAGCCCTGCGATTTTTGATTGATTGATTGAAACTTTTATTAGTAGGTTGCACAGTACAGTACATATTCCGTACAATTGACCACTAAATGGTAACACTCCAATAAGTTTTTCAACTTGTTTAAGTCGGGGTCCACGTTAACCAATTCATGGTACAAATATATACTATCAGCATAATACAGTCATCACACAAGTTAATCATCATAGTATATACATTGAATTATTTACATTATTTACAATGATGAGATGATGAGATGATGAGCTTTGGTTGATATCAGTACTTCAGTCATCAACAGAGAAATGGACATTGAAACATTGTAGGTCTTATTTAGTAGGATATGTACAGCCAGTAGAGAACATAGTGAGTTCAGATAGCATAAGAACAAGTATATACATTAGAAGTACATTTGATTATTTACATTAGGTTATTTACAATCCGGGGAGATGGGATGTGAATGGAGGAGGGTATTAGTAAAGGATTGAAGTTGCCTGGAGGTGTTGTTTTAGAGCGGTTTTGAAGGAATATAGAGATGCACTTACTTTTACACCTGTTGGTGTTGCGATCTGCTGCTCAGATCTTCACATGTTTGTTTTTTTCATTCTCAGTCTGACCCGTTTATTTCCTGTTTTTGTCCATCACTATGGTTACACATCAGTCCACCTGTTAGTCTCGCCCCGCACACCTGCTACTAATTTTCACCCTCCTATTTAAGCTCACCTTTTCTGTTTACTCATTTTCGGATCCTAATTTGCCTACGAGCAACCGTGACGACTCATCAGTCTATGTATGTATTTTCTCGCTAGCTCTCATGCTAAGCCACTTTATATTCCAGCTTTCATGCTGAATGTTTTTGTTTACTCTTTTGTGTCCTCGTGCCAAGTTTTAGTTTTCCTTGTGTTTTATCCTAGCTTTCACGCTAGCGTTTTTTGTTTACCTTTTCTCTTTACACCAGTGTTTTTGTTCATAGCCTTTTATTATTAAATAAATACCCTTTAACTTACCTTGTGTTCATCGCTTCGACGCATCCTTGGGAAAACAACGCCGGCATTACCATGCCGAAGAAGAGTCATCACAGTTGGGAGTGCATTCCACATTCATGTGGCATAGAAAGAGAAATGAGGTGGCGACTTGTCCAGGGTGTACGCCGCCTTCCGCCCGATTGTAGCTGAGATAGGTACCAGTGCCCCCCGCGATCCCAAAAGGGAGTAAGCGGTAGAAAATAGATAGATGGATGGATGATCTATTTTGAACAGTTTTTTGAGTGGGACCCTTTTGTTACCCTCAGAAAAGTGTTTTTTTTATGCATTGTGTCAAAGAAAATGTTTTTTTATATGGCAAACATGAAAAAATATATATATAAATTTATTAACGACAGCTCTGAAGTTGATCAATAGTAGTGATTCTCAAACTGGGGCACAGAACACGAATCCAGCTGAGATAGGCTCCAGCACCCCCCACGACCACAAAAGGGACAAGCAGTAGGAAATGGATGAATGGACATTTGAGCTTTTAATGCACAACACGATGTGATATAAGACCAATCTATACTGACTGAAAAACATGAACAATCATATTAAACAAACCTCGTTTCCATATGAGTTGGGAAATTGTGTTAGATGTAAATATAAACGGAATACAATGATTTGCAAATAATTTTCAACACATATTCAGTTGAATGCATTACAAGACAAGATATTTGATTTTTTTTTGCAAATCAATCAATCAATCAATGTTTATTTATATAGCCCTAAATCACAAGTGTCTCAAAGGGGCTGCACAAACCACAATGACATCCTTGGTACAGAGCCCACATAAGGGCAAGGAAAAACTCACCCCAGTGGGACGTCGGTGACAGTGACTATGATTACTTTGAGAAACCTTGGAGAGGACCGCGTATGTGGGCAACCCTCCCCCAGGGGAGACCGAAAGCAATGGATGTCGAGCGGGTCTAACATAAAATTGTGGAAGTCCAGTCCATAGTGGATCCAACATACCGGTTAGAGTCCAGTCCAAAGTGGATCCAATATAGTAGCGTGAGTCCCGTCCATATAATAAATAACTTTGAATTTCATGGCTGAAACACATGCGAAAGTAGTTGGGAAAGGGCATGTTCACCACTGTGTTGCCTCACATTTTCTTTTAACAACACTCAATAAACGTTTGGGAACCGAGAAAACTAATTGTTGAAGCTTTGAAAGTGGAATTCTTTCCCATTCTTGTTTTATGTAGCGCTTCAGTCGTTCAACAGTCCGGGGTCTCCGCTGTCGTATTTTACGCTTCATAATGCGCCACACATTTTTGATGGGAGACAGGTCTGGACTGCAGGTGGGCCAGGAAAGTACACGCACTCTTTTTTTATACGAAGCCACGCTGTTGTAACACGTACTGAATGTGGCTTGGCATTGTCTTGCTGAAATAAGCAGGGGCGTCCGTGAAAAAGACGGCAGCATATGTTGTTCCAAAACCTGTATGTACCTTTTCAGCATTAATGGTGCCTTTACAGATGTGTAAGTTACCCATGCCTTGGGCACTAATGCACCCCCATACCATCACAAATGCTGGCTTTTGAACTTTGCTGTTAAGATCCGTACTCCGATCTTCCCATATTATAGTTTGTTGCATTTTTATTCACTCCGTCGTTCTACCCTCATACTTCCTGTTTAGTCATTAGCATGGTTACTCATCAGTTCACCTGCTGCTCACGGCCCCGCACACCTGCTACAGATAATCACCGTCACTTTATAAGCCGTCCTCTTTTGTTTGTTCAGCCTGGGATCCAAATTTGCTTTCACGCAACAAGTTACGCCTGCACTCTGTCATCGTATGTATATTCTCGCTAGCTTTTCACGCTCAGCCATTTGTTTATTCCAGCTCTCATGCTATATGTTTTGTTTTACTCTTTAATGTGTCTATGTGCCAGTTTAGCTCTCATTTTTGTACATCCTAGCTTTTATAATAGCTTCTTTGGTTTGCCTTTCTGCAGCATCGGGTGGACATCGGGGGCGGTACCTCTGGATTGGCAGACCGGGGTGGTGGTTCCTCTCTTTAAGAAGGGGGACCGGAGGGTGTGTTCCAAATATCGTGGGATCACACTCCTCAGCCTTCCCGGTGAGGTTTATTCAGGTGTACTGGAGAGGAGGCTACGCCGGATAGTCGAACCTCAGATTCAGGAGGAACAGTGTGGTTTTCGTCCTGGTCGTGGAACTGTG
The DNA here is from genome assembly GCF_033978795.1 of Nerophis ophidion. NCBI lineage: Eukaryota > Metazoa > Chordata > Actinopteri > Syngnathiformes > Syngnathidae > Nerophis > Nerophis ophidion. Next base: position 63,229,311 of record NC_084620.1, read on the forward strand.
GACCAGCTCTATACTCTCGGCAGGGTTCTTGAGGGTGCATGGGAGTTTGCCCAACCAGTCTACATGTGCTTCGTGGACTTGGAGAAGGCATTCGACCGTGTCCCTCGGGAAGTCCTGTGGGGAGTGCTCAGAGAGTATGGGGTATCGGACTGTCTTATTGTGGCGGTCCGCTCCCTGTATGATCAGTGTCAGAGCTTGGTCCGCATTGCCGGCAGTAAGTCGGACACGTTTCCAGTGAGGGTTGGACTCCGCCAAGGCTGTCCTTTGTCACCGATTCTGTTCATAACTTTTATGGACAGAATTTCTAGGCGCAGTCAAGGCGTTGAGGGGATCTGGTTTGGTGGCCGCAGGATTAGGTCTCTGCTTTTTGCAGATGATGTGGTCCTGATGGCTTCATCTGACCGGGATCTTCAGCTCTCACTGGATCGGTTCGCAGCCGAGTGTGAAGCGACCGGAATGAGAATCAGCACCTCCAAGTCCGAGTCCATGGTTCTCGCCCGGAAAAGGGTGGAATGCCATCTCCGGGTTGGGGAGGAGACCCTGCCCCAAGTGGAGGAGTTCAAGTACCTCGGAGTCTTGTTCACGAGTGGGGGAAGAATGGATCGTGAGATCGACAGGCGGATCGGTGCGGCGTCTTCAGTAATGCGGACGTTGTATCGATCCGTTGTGGTGAAGAAGGAGCTGAGCCGGAAGGCAAAGCTCTCAATTTACCGGTCGATCTACGTTCCCATCCTCACCTATGGTCATGAGCTTTGGGTCATGACCGAAAGGATAAGATCACGGGTACAAGCGGCCGAAATGAGTTTCCTCCGCCGTGTGGCGGGGCTCTCCCTTAGAGATAGGGTGAGAAGCTCTGCCGTCCGGGAGGAACTCAAAGTAAAGCCGCTGCTCCTTCACATCGAGAGGAGCCAGATGAGGTGGTTCGGGCATCTGGTCAGGATGCCACCCGAACGCCTCCCTAGGGAGGTGTTTAGGGCACGTCAAACCGGTAGGAGGCCACGGGGAAGACCCAGGACACGTTGGGAAGACTATGTCTCCCGGCTGGCCTGGGAACGCCTCGGGATCCCCCGGGAAGAGCTAGACGAAGTGGCTGGGGAGAGGGAAGTCTGGGCTTCCCTGCTTAGGCTGTTGCCCCCGCGACCCGACCTCGGATAAGCGGAAGAAGATGGATGGATGGATAGCACCAGTGTTTTGTTTCATAGATCCTTTTCGTTAAATAAATTGTTTATATCTTACCTTTGCCGTGTTCACTTGTTGACGCATCCACGAGGGAATCGAAACCGGCATCACAATGCCGAACAGGCGTAACATTTGCGTCGATAACAGTCTGGATGGTTCGCTTCCCCTTTGGTCCGGATGACACCATTTCCAAAAACAATTCGAAATGTGGACTCGTCAGACCACAGAACACTTTTCCACTTCGACGCTGGGTTTTAAAGTTCTTTTGGAGGGCGTTGAAGGCTACATTAGCCAACTATTCCAAGCGTTCATTATCATCTTTAAAATCCTTTATAAACGTCACATGTGTCACATTGATCCATCCCGATGGTGCTTGTTAACAACTCACATTTTGCATGTTTGTTACACTCAGCAAGCTTTTTTGGTTAAAAGAATGCTAAAAAAAAAAAAAGAACCAAGTAGTTGACTATCTCGCAAACTCTCTGAGTCTCGTTGCTCCCTTGAAGCAGTGCGTTAATAATTGAGCAAGTCGGACTCACCATGATTCCCCAGATGTTGCACGTCAGAGAGCCTGCATGGTTGGATGAATATCGAGCCAACTCACCACGCCACATCTAACAAAAGTATTTTGGGGTCGCCAGCAGTGTAATCCCAGATTCCTGCCAGCAACAACATGGCTGGGATTTAAACAAAACATAAGCGTATGTGGAAAAAAAATAAAAAATCTAAATCTGAATTGCTTTTTGCAGTACTTTAACAAATGACTGGAAAACATATTTTATTCCTAAATCCGTCATTTCTATTCAGCGCCAGTCTTGACCCCCCTGCTCTTCAATATGGGCGAGTGTGATTCTGCTCTGATGAAACAGCGAGGGAGCGGTGAGGCAGGAAGACGAGTGGGAGAAATTTTTCGAGAGCGACACGTCGCCCGCTAAGATTCCCGCCTGTGATTACGCCCGAAGTGGAACTGTAATCTCTGCAAGTCTCCCTTCCTTGGCTGTTGTTAAGCATCAGCGTCCTTTATTTAACCTTCGTCTTTATTTAACCTTTGTCCCGTTTTAGTTTTTAAATGCATAAAAACACCACATACATTTATTTTTTTGCATCAAAGCTTTTTGACTTTGTCAGGAACCTCTTTGTCAACAAAATAAAACATTTAAATTTTTTTCACTAAATTATAAAATGCTCTGGTAGAAATTATGCCCTTGGTGTTGTTAGGGTCGGTTTCGACCCAGTTATAAAAATAAGATGATAAAGCAATGATAAGAGCCAAAACCAAACACACTGACAGCCAGCTCTTCTTCCAATCATGTGAGCTTTAGTGGATTCTCATTTTTTACCTTGTTATCCTGTACAAAAACAAACAAAAGACGGACACTAAAAGTGTCACTTTTTGCCACTCTGATTTTGTTTTTTATTAGTTTTGGAACTAGTAATCTATTTCTCTTGGTTTCATTTGCTTGATTGGTTGTTGTTTGTTTGATGTTGGATTTCTGTTGCTGAAAAAAATACTTTTTTGCCTTTTTCTTGAAGTAAATATATATGGGTCAAAATTGACCCGTAACACCATAGATGTTACTATAGTTAAAATTCTTAAAATGAAAAAATAAATAAAACACATTTATTTAAGAGATGTGTTCTAATACCCCTTAGTAATAGTTAGGTAACACAACAACCATTTTTTTATGTATATGATTCTCTTGAGGTTCGTTTTGCCATTTTTAAAAATTTAAATCGAGGGGTATACTGACAAAAAAAGGCCCAATGGCCCAAACCAAAAATATTAAAACCAATATTTTCAAGGATAAGGAAGCCTAACGAGGTAACCAAGACATGAGAAACTAATTGGATGATAGATCATTGTTTTTAGTGTATTTTACAGCTGATTTAAGACATGGGTCAAAACCGACCCGTTAACATAAGAGATGGTAACAGAAAGCTAACACAAGAGGAAGGTTAAAGGCCTACTGAAACCCACTACTACCGACCACGCAGTCTGATAGTTTATATATCAATGATGAAATATTAACATTGCAACACATGCCAATACGGCCGGTTTAGTTTACTAAATTGCTATTTTAAATTTCCCGGAAGTTTCTTCTTCAAAACGTCGCATTATGACGTGTACGTGTGATGTCACGGGTTGTTAGGAAATATGAGCGCTGCACACACACACAGCTAAAAGTCGTCTGTTTTAACGGCATAATTACACAGTATTTTGGAGATCTGTGTTGTCGAATCTTTTGCAATTTGCTCAATTAATAATGGAGAAGTCAAAGTAGAAAGATGGAGTTGGGAAGCTTTAGCCTTTAGCCATACAAACACACGGTGATTCCTTGTTTAAAATTCCCGGAGGTGAAACTTTACTATGGATCAGAGCAGTCAAGCAAACATGGATCCCGACCGAATGTCAACCAGCAGGTTTCGGTGAGAAAATGGTGGTAAAAATTCGCTTCTTACCGGAGATCAGCTGAGCTTGCGCCGTCCATAAAGCTGCCGTCGACTTCCCTGAGACATTGGCGTCAACACACCCGTGGACACACATCTCCGACTATCAGGTACTGTTAAACTCACTAAAACACTAGCAACACAATAGAAAGATAAGGGATTTCCCAGAATGATCCTAGTAAATGTGTCTAAAAACATCGGAATCCGTTCCAATGCAATCGCGTTTTTTATTTTAACTTTTTTTTTTTTTTTTTTCTAGACCATCGCTATCAATATCCTCAAACACGAATCTTTCATTTTTGCTCAAATTAATGGGGAAATTGTCGTTTTCTCGGTCTGAATAGCACTTTTTGTTGGAGGCTCCCATTATAAACAATGTGAATATGTGAGGAGCCATCATGTGACATCATTGTCTGCGAATTCCGGTAAAGGCAAAACTTTTCTGTTAGCGACCGTGTTGTAACACGTGGCTTGGCATTGTCTCGCTGAAATAAGCAGGGGCGTCCATGATAACGTTGCTTGGATGACAACATATGTTGCTCCAAAACCTGTATGTACCTTTCAGCATTAATGGTGCCTTCACAGATGTGTAAGTTACCCATGCCTTGGGCACTAATACACCCCCATACCATCACAGATGCTGGATTTTGATCTTTGTGTCTATAACAATACGGATGGTTATTTTCCTCTTTGTTCCGGAGGACACCACGTCCACAGTTTCCAAATATGATTTGAAATGTGGACTCGTCAGACCACAGAATACTTTTCCACTTTGCATCAGTCCATGTTAGATGAGCTCGGGCTCAGCGAAGCCGGCGGCGTTTCTGGGTGTTCATAAATGGGTTTTGCTTTGTGCAGCTTCGTGACTTCCCTCAGAGACTCTGGCGTCAAAACACCCGTGGCCACACCCCACCGACTTTAAGGTACTATTTAACTCACTAAAACACTAACAACACAATAGGCAGATAAGGGATTTCCCAGAATTATCCTAGTAAATGTGTCTAAAAACATCTTAATTGCTCTCACTTGCCCTCGACTTTTTTTTTTTTTTAATTTCTAGGCCTTCACTCTAAATTTCCTCATCTACAAATCTTTCATCCTCGCTCAAATTAATGGGGAATATGTTGCTTTCTCGGTCCGAATAGCTCTTGCTGCTGGACGCTCACATTATAAACAATGTGAGGATGTGAGGAGCCCTCACACCGATGACGTCATCGTCTGCTACTTCCGGTACAGGCAAGGCTATTTTATTAGCAACCAAAAGTTGCGAACTTTATCGTGGATGTTCTCTACTAAATCTTTTCAGCAAAAATATGGCAATATCGCGAAATGATCAAGTATGACACATAGGATGGACCTGCTATCCCCGTTTGAATAAGAAAATCTCATTTCAGTAGGCCTTTAAGAAAACATTTGACTATTCGTTTAACACATAGGTGTCCAAAGTGCGGCCCGCCACACATTCTGCAAAAATTGCAAAATTGATAGTATTGCAAAATGAAAAATAAAAACATTTAAAAAAGTGGAATGAGGTGAAATCTAATGAGAAAAAGTGGCAATGTTGACAAAAAGCTGCCATGCAGGCAGTTTTTTTTTCCTTTTGTCTTTATTTGCTTTTTTTTTCCATTGGTCAAACAAAAAGACAAAAAAATCTGTTATAATGAATTATTACTTAAAAATGATCACTTTAAAATGTTTTATGTCGAAAAAAATATTGCATATGTTGTGTGGTTGCCATATAAAAACATCAAAGTTGTGACTAAAGAGCATAAAACAAACAAGTATTGGGGTCTCATATGTTATCATCTAAACAACGTTATCATGGACGCCCCTGTTTATTTCAGCAAGACAATGCCAAGCCACATGTTACAACAGCGTGGCTTCGTAGTAAAAGAGTGCGGGTACTGTCCTGGCCCGCCTGCAGTCCAGACCTGTCTCCCATTGAAAATGTGTGGCGCATTATGAAGCGTAAAATACGACAGCGGAGACCCCGGACTGTTGAACAACTGAAGCTCTACATAAAACAAAAATGGGAATTAATTCCACTTTCAAAGCTTCAACAATTAGTTTCCTCAGTTCCCAAATGTTCATTAAGTGTTGTTAAAAGAAAAGGTGATGTAACACAGTGGTGAACATGCCCTTTCCCAACTACTTTGGCACATGTTGCAGCCATGAAATTCTAAGTTGATTATTATTTGCAAAAAAACATAAAGTTTATGAGTTTGAACATCAAATATCTTGTCTTTGTAGCATATTCAACTGAATATGGGTTGAAAAGGATTTGCAAATCATTGTATTCCGTTTATATTTACATCTAACACAATTTCCCAACTCATATGGAAACGGGGTTTGTATGTTGTATAAGGGGTAATTAGAGTACAGAGTACAATTAGCATTTTATAAGTGGATACCATGGCAACCAATGTAGACGTAATCGGATCATAGTCAATGGAAATTAGTGTAGAACCTCTTCCGTAATTCTTCATAGCAGCGCAGTGAAACAAACTGTAAGCTAGGACGGTTTAGTGACGTGCATATATTGTACTGACCTAACATATACTGTATGAAGGATAATAAAGTACATTGTACAATTAGAGCCCTTTATGAGTGGAAACCATGGCAACCAATGTAAATGTAATCAGATCATAGTCCATGGAAATTAGTGTAGACCCTTGCCTGTAATTCTTAATTGTAGCACAGTGAAACAAAATGTAAGTTAAGATGTTTTAGTGACATGCATTTGTTGTACTGACCTAACATATACTGTATAAGGGATAAATAAAGTACTGCGTACAATTAGAGCAGTTTATGAGTGGAAATCATGGCAACTATTGTACTGCATAAACGTAATCCGATCATAGTCCATGAAAAATTAGTGTAGAGCAGGGGTCACTGGTAGCCCGTAAGGACCAGATGAGTGGCCCCCTGGCCTGTTCTAAAAATAGCTCAAATAGCAGCACTTACCAGTGAGCTGCCTCTATTTTTTACATTTTATTTATTTACTAGCAAGTTGGTCTCGCTTTGCTCGACATTTTTGATTCTAAGAGAGACAAAACTCAAATAAATTGTGAAAATCCCAAGAAAATGTTTTGAAGACTTGGTCTTCACTTGTTTAAATAAATTCTATTTTTTTTTTTACTTTGCTTCTTATAACTTTTAGAAAGACAATTTTAGAGAAAAAATACAACCTTAAAAATGATGTTAAGGATTTTTAAACACATACGTATACCTTTTTACCTTTTTAAATTCCTTCCTCTTCTTTCCTGACAATTTAAATCAATGTTCAAGTAATTTTTTTTTTTATAGTAAATAATAATAAATACATTTTTATTTAATTCTTCATTTTAGCTTCCGTTTTTTCGACGAAGAATAATTGTGAAATATTTCTTCAAACATATGATTGAAATTTAAAAAAAATATTTCGGCATATCTAGAAAATCTGTAAAATCAAATTTAAATCTTATTTCAAAGTCTTTTGAATTTCTTTTTAAATTTTTGTTCTGGAAAATCTAGAAGAAGTAACGTTTTGTCTTTGTTAGAAATATAGCTTGGTCCAATTTGTTATATATTCTAACAAAGTGCAGATTGGATTTTAACCTATTTAAAACATGTCATCAAAAATATATATTTATTGTAAGAAATCATTAAATGATCAGTGTTTCCAAAAAGACAAAAATCCTTAATTATTAATAATAAAGTTAAAGGTAAATTGAGCAAATTGGCTATTTCAGGCAATTTATTAAAGTGTGTATCAAACTGGTAGCCCTTCGCATTAATCAGTACCCAAGAAGTAGCTCTTGGTTTTAAAATCAATCAATCAATCAATGTTTATTTATATAGCCCTAAATCACAAATGTCTCAAAGAACTGCACAAATCACTACGACTACGACATCCTCGGAAGAACCCACATAAGGGCAAGGAAAACTCACACCCAGTGGGACGCCAGTGACAATGATGACTATGAGAAACCTTGGAGAGGACCTCAAATGGGGGCAACCCCCCCCCATCCCCCTCTAGGAGACCGAAAGCAATGGATGTCGAGCGGGTCTAACATGATACTGTGGAAGTTCAATCCATAGTGGATCCAACACAGCCGCGGGAGTTCAGTTCAAAGCGGATCCAAGACAGCAGTGAGAGTCCCGTCCACAGGAAACCATCCCAAGCGGAGGCGGATCAGCATCGTATAGATGTCCCCAACCGATACACAGGCGAGCGGTCCATCCTGGGTCTCGACTCTGGACAGCCAGTACTTCATCAATGGTCATCGGACCGGACCCCCTCCACAAGGGAGGGGGGGGACAGAGGAGAAAAAGAAAAGAAGCGGCAGATCAACTGGTCTAAAAAGGAGGTCTATTTGAAGGCTAGAGTATACAAATGAGTTTTAAGGTGAGACTTAAATGCTTCTACTGAGGTAGCATCTCGAACTGTTACCGGGAGGGCATTCCAGAGTACTGGAGCCCGAACGGAAAACGCTCTATAGCCCGCAGACTTTTTTGGGGCTTTAGGAATCACTAATAAGCCGGAGTCTTTTGAACGCAGATTTCTTGCCGGGACATATGGTACAATACAGTCGGTAAAAAGGTGGGTGACCCCTGGTGTAGAACCTCTCCTGTAATTCTTCAGAGAAGTGCAGTGAAACAAAATACAAGTTTTAGTGACATTATTGTTTTTTTCCCAGCAACTGTGAGACTTCATTACGATGCTTTGCTGTATTATCTCTTCTCCGCCGCCATATAGTCGCTTTCAATATCTCATTTGATTAAATTACTGCAGGGTGGTGCTATACTGAGGAAATGAAGCGGTGTGTGTGTGTGTGTGTGTCTTTTGTGAATCTCATTCATGCGCTTCTTTGTTGGAAACAAATTAAGAACACACATCCTGGATGATCGATAGAGTTGTGTGTTTGTAGAGTAAATGAAGCTCTTCTTCTCGCCGGATGGTTGATCCCGGCCCATAAATCCTGATAGCCCTGACGGCTAATCCGATCACGGCCCCTTGCGCTCATTCTCCAGGAATCAACGGATCAAACTCCACCAGGTTAGGGCCAAAGGAAATGGCCCGGGCCATAAACGCACCGCTTCCTCTTTCACCGTCTGCGGTCACAGCACTTCTTCTTTATATTCCGGCTCGGCCTTAAAACTATACTCCAGCGTGCTCGTGGGAAATATTTGCGGAAAATAACAATGGCATTTTCAAGTTATAAAGCTGACTAACACATGTTTGTACGACAGCTATGATATATCAGTGCAATATTGCTCTTTTGATAATTGATCTTTTTCCCAACATTTTCTACTGCTGTGAATGCGCTTTTAACTCCAAAAAACATCAGGAAGGTGTTGGATGTGGTTTTGACCTAAATGATCCATGTTTTACGATTTTTAACGCTACTCAGCATTTATATTAAAGGGGAACATTCTCACCAGACCTATGTAAGCGTCAATATATGCCTTGATGTTGCAGAAAAAAGACCAAATGTTTTCTTAACCGATTTCCGAACTCTAAAAGGGTGAATTTGGCGATCTAAACGCCTTTCAACTGTTCGCTGTCGGAGCGATGACCTTTCACCCGTGACGTCACAATCAGAGGTGGGTAGTAACGCGCTACATTTACTCCGTTACATCTACTTGAGTAACTTTTGGGATAAATTGTACTTCTAAGAGTAGTTTTTATGCAACATACTTTAACTTTTACTTGAGTATATTTATAGAGAAGAAACGCTACTTTTACTCCGCTCCATTTATCTACAATCAGCTCGTTACTCGCTACTTTTTTTTTTTTATCGATCTGTTAATGCACGCTTTGTTTGTTTTGATTTTGTCAGACACGCATTCAAAGTAGGAACTACGCATGCCTGCGTTTCACCAATCAAATGCAGTCACTGGTGACGTTGGACCAATCAAACAAAACCAGGCGGTCACGTGACCGCCACACGTCAAATCCGACCTAAAAATGTTGAAAACCCTATTGGGGTGTTACCATTTAGTGGTCAATTGTGCGGAATATGTACTGTACTGTGCAATCTAATAATAAAAGTTTCAATCAATCAATCAAAAGTGTAAAGGAAAAAAGACACTTTTTATTTCAACCGTACTTCCCGTCAAAAGCCTAAAGACTGATTACACAGTTCCTGTCTTCACAATAAAAGCGGCGCTCCATCGCGCCTGCGCTAACAAAATAAGAGTCTCCGAAAGCCAGCGCAAACAAGCTAACAAGCTACGGAGTTTGCCGCCAATGTATTTCTTGTAAAGTGTATAAAAACGAATATGGAAGCTGGACAAATAAGATGCCAAAAACCAACGACTTTCATGTGGTATTGGACAGAAAGGAGGAACTTTTTTTTTCCTCCATTTGAAAATGTGGACATTATGAGCACTGTCTGATTCCAATCAATACAAGTCATCAGAATCAGGTAATACACCAACTTATATTCTTGTCTTTATGAAAGATAGGAATCTATGTGTTAAACATGCATGTATATTCATTAAAACACCTTTCACATGTCAACAAAAACGGCAAAATAAATAACTATAAATTATATACTGTATGTATATCTATATCTATATCTCTCTCTATATATATATATATGATATGTGTGTGTATGTATATATGAGGTAGATCACCTCGACTTGGTCATTTATTAAGTAATTGATTTACGTTGAAAAACATATTGGGGTGTTACCATTTAGTGGTCAATTGTACGGAATATGTACTGTACTGTGCAATCTACTAATAAAAGTATCAATCAATCAATCAATCAATCAATCGATGAATGCCTACTGAGCCTATGGTGCTGTTAAGTTATTGTGGCTCAATTTTCCTTAATATATTTTTTTTTATGTATTATTATTTAATATGTATTATTGTTTTAGTTGCTTAAGAGATATTCCTGGCTATGAATTTGCTCATTGCTATTTTTATGTTTTTGTGCATTATTTGTTGCTGTAATCATTAAACGAACAGGTTACTCATCAGTTACTCAGTACTTGAGTAGTTTTTTCACAACATACTTTTTACTTTTACTCAAGTAAATATTTGGATGACTACTCCTTACTTTTAATTGAGTAATAAATCTCTAAAGTAACAGTACTCTTACTTGAGTACAATTTCTGGCTACTCTACCCACCTCTGGTCACAATGGGAAGCAATCCGCCATTTTCTCAAACACATTACACACACAAGTCAAATTAGCTCTGTTATTTTCCGTTTTTTCTACTGTTTTCCATACCTTGGAGACATCATGCCTCGTCGGTGTGTTTACATGGAGTGTGCATCGATTAGAATGGCATGCTAATCGATGCTAACATGCTATTTAGGCTAGCTGTATGTACATATTGCATCGTTATGCCTCATTCGTAGCTATATTTGCATCCAGCCTTTCCCTCCACCCACATTTAATGCCAAACAAACACTTACCAATCGACGGATTCAAGTTGCACCAGTGTCAAAAGATGCGAAAGTCCCTCGTTTGTTCTGCACATTTCACCGACGACAGCGATGGCACAGAGATGTGTGGATATCCTGCGACACTAAAAACCGATGCATTTCCAACGATAAAGTCAACAAAATCTCAAAGGTGAGTTTTGTTGATGTTATGTGCTAATCAGACATATTGGCTAACAACATGACTGCCAGCTAGTCGATGCTAACATGCTATTTAGGCTAGCTGTATGTACATTTGTAGCTATATTTGCATCCAGCCTTTCCCTCCACCCACATTTATTGCCAAACAAACACTTACCAATCGACGGATTTAGGTTGCTCCACTGGTCAAAAGATGCAATCGTTGGTTAGAAGGCGATCGCCGAATAGCTTTGATAGCTATTCGGTCGATAGCTTCAGTTTCTTCTTCAATTTCGTTTTCACTATCTGCCTCCACACTCCAACCATCCAAATCTCACGTACCCCTTGGCATACCTTCAAGTACCCCCAGGGGTACGCGTACCCCCATTTGAGAACCACTGCTCTAAGGGACACAATTGAACTTCTATTTAAGCTTCAGAAAAAGGCGATAAGAATTATACAGTATGCCCCATATAGAGTGCATACCAATGATCTGTTCATAATCAATCAATCAATGTTTACTTATATAGCCCTAAATCACTAGTGTCTCAAAGGGCTGCACATAATGAGTAATTTTCTTAAACTACATGATATAATCCAATACAGTAGCCTTCAAGTTATGTTTATGGCCTCACAAAGGGCTCTACCTGCAAATATACAGAGTCTTCACGATTTTACCGGGAGACTCCTGAAGTTCAGTGGCCCTCCCAAAAATCTCCCGTGACAACCATTCTTCCGAATTTCTCCCGATTTCCACCCGGACAACAATATTGGGGGCGTACCTTAAAGGCACTGCCTTTGGCGTTTTCTTCAACCTATCATCACGTTCATACAAACACCAAGTCACATAATATATGCGGCCTATACCCGCACATAATTGAACGCAAGGCTTACTTGATCAATAGCCATATAGGTCACACTGAGGGTGGCTGTATAAACAACTTTAACACTGTTACAAATATGCGCCACACTGTGAACCCACACCAAACAAGAATGACAAACACATTTCGGGAGAACATCCACACCGTAACACAACATAAACACAACACAAGAAATGCTCAGAAACCCTTGCAGCCCTAACTCTTCCGGGACGCTTCAATACACCCCCTCCCCCGCTACCACCAAACCCCGCCCACCTTTATTAGCTTGTGGAAAAAGTTCATGTTGATATTTACCTCAGAAGGCTGCAAATAGGAAAGAGGCATTACATTTTTTATTTAAATTTAATTTAATACACCATTGATGTTTTTTCGTTTGTTTTTTGATTTTGCACTATTAAGTTATATTAGCGTTGCTCGTTCTATATTCAGTGTTAAAGCAAATCAAAGTAGCAAACTGAGCAATAATTAACGTTTTATTCATGCACTTTCTCTTGCTACTTCAAGGCTGGAATGTTTGATTCATTCATTGTTGTTATTTTATTTCCAAATTTATTATTAGCCTGTGGAAAAAGTTTATTTTGATATTTACCTCAGAAGGCTGCAAATAGAAAAGAGGCATTAAATGTTCATTTACATTGTATTTGATATGCTATTGATATTTTTTAATTATTATTTTTATTATTATTTGAAACTCAATTTTGCATGTCACTATAAAGTTATATAAGCCTTGCTTGTTCAGTATTCAATGCAAAACTTGTTTGGGTCCCTATTAAAAGGTTAATTTGTTCAACGTTGGCCCGCGGCTTTGTTCAATTTTAAATATTGGCCCACTCTGTATTTGAGTTTGACACCCCTGGTCTACATGAACTCAGGAGTGTCCTGAAATTCAAACATAACATGGTAAATTCCACCATTCAAGGCTCAATGTGAGCGGAGAGATGATACTGTCTTCTAGCCTAAGAGTGTTCAATCTTGCGGTAAAAAATGTGTTGTTGGGAAAACTATCAAAAACATGACTAGTTGTTTAGACCATCTCAACTGTGGGACACAGGTGCAAAATAGCTCACTGCGGAATAAGGGACATAACACACCAGACAAGGCTTCAGAAGACGAAAGATAAACAGGCAAAATGGAGCTAATCTCAAGGTGGCTCAAAGCTATTGACAGTGTTTTCCAGCATATGTTGTTTTTGTTCTGAAATTGCTGTTAAAACTTGGACTATATAAACAACATATATAACCAACATATAAGTTTATTGTAAATTAGGGGTGGGACATGGATAAGCATTCTTGCTTTTTTTCCCATGTCTGTCAAATTACAAAGAGTTGATGAAGTGTTGCTATATACTAGGGGTGTGGGACAAAATCGTTTCGAATACGAATCGCGATTCTCAAGTTGTGCGGTTCAGAATCGATTCTCTTTTTTAAAAAAAAAAAATTTATCAATCCAACAAAACAATACACAGCAGTACCATAACAATGCAATCCAATTCCAAAACCGAACCTGACCCAGCAACACTCAGAACTGCAATAAACAGAGCAATTGAGAGGAGACACAAACACGACACAGAACAAACCAAAAGTAGTGAAACAAAAAATAATATTATCAACAACAGTATCAATATTAGTTATAATTTCAGCATAGCAGTGATTCAAAATCCCTCATTGACATTATCATTAGACATTTATAAAAAAATTGCTTACACTTGCATCTCATCTCATAAGCTTGACAACACACTGTGTCCAATGTTTTCACAAAGATAAAATAAGTCATATTTTTGGTTTGTTTAATAGTTAAAACAAATTTACATTATTGCAACCAGTTGATAAAACATTGTCCTTTATAATTATAAAAGCTTTTTTTTTTTTTTTAATCCACTATTCTGCTAGCACAGGGGTCGGGAACCTTTTTGGCTGAGAGAGCCAAGAAGCCAAATATTTTAAAATCTATTTTTCCTAAGAGCCACAACTAAACGCGTGCATTTTTAAGTAAGACCAACATTTCCAGAGTATAATAGGTCTCTTATTCTTTGTAATAATATTGGGCGGCATAGCTCGGTTGGTAGAGTGGCCGTGCCAGCAACTTGAGAGTTGCAGGTTCGATTCCCGCTTGTGCCATCCTAGTTACTGCCGTTGTGTCCTTGGGCAAGACACTTTACCCACCTGCTCCCAGTGCCACCCACACTGGTTTAAATGTAACTTAGATATTGGGTGTCACTATGTAAAGCGCTTTGAGTCACTTGAGAAAAGCGCTATATAAATATAATTCACATTCACATTATTCTGAAGCTAGCTGTGGAAGGGGCGTGGCCTGCGGGCCTGCAGCAAAGGACCGGCCTCGAAATCAGCGACAGGTGCGTAGACGGCCCACCTGGGCCTTGTTATCTAATCACCTGTCGCTCTGTTATAAGCAGCAGCCAGGAGGAGAGACAGGGTTGGGGCTGGAGCTGGAGCCAGAGGGCGAATGAGGACGAAATAGAAAAAGACAATTGCTGGAAAGCAACTGAGAGACTAATTGAAAAAAAAAAACAATATTTTAACCCTAAAACAGGCTCTCATGTCGGTGCTTGGTGGTCTGAAGAACCCCCAGGAGGGCAAGCCCAACACTAACCAATAATAAATTAATTACTTCTTACCAGTAACGCAACTTCTTGAACATAAAAATGCATGAGAATGTTTTATATTTTGAATGTTATTTTCAACACTATGATTACAAGTGGAATTATTCATTACTTATCGTGTTAAGCAATGTCAGCTCAGATTTATCCGAGAGCCAGATGCGGTCATCAAAAGAGCCACATCTGGCTCTAGAGCCATAGGTTCCCTACCCCTGTGCTAGCATGTCAGCAGACTCTGGTAGATCCTGCTGAAATCCTATATATCGAATGAATACAGAATCGTTTTGAATCGGAAAAATATCGTTTTTGAATCGAGAATCGCCTTGAATCGAAAAAATCGATATATAATCGAATCTCGACCCCAAGAATTGATATTGAATCGAATCGTGGGACACCCAAAAATTCGCAGCCCTACTATATACTGTATGTTTGCCGGAATAAATAAATTAAATTCATTAATTAATTCAAACTTAGTTTTGCTTAAAACGCAGTGTTAAAAATCCGTTAAGAATATGCATGGTGAAAGTGATCAGTTGAAAAGGGCTGAATGGGTTCTTTCTCAGCAATCATTCCATTCAAGGGACTCTGAATGGCTGGTGCAGTGAGTGGGTGAATTCCCAAAAAGCCGGCTTTCATCATTTCCGAATCGATCAAAGATGATGGTATTTGCTTAAATAGTCTAGAGCGCGTGTTAAATCGGGCTTTTCTTTTGCTGAGCCGCTCCCACACACATCCGCTCCCCAATTAACGCCTGCTGGTTCGTGGATGCACATGCATTCTCTCTCACAACGTGATCCTTTGGAGCTGTGCACACTGTGAGGCGTGCACGAGTGTTACCTGCGCTTGAGATCTCTAATCCTGTTAACACTCCTACTCCCAATGGCACACCGGAGATCAGCCTGAGATATCCGCATATCTGGAAAAACAAGATAGACAAAAGCCAGCTTATCAGACCTTCTAGGAATTCACAATGTTGCGATTGCACCAACTCTTGCAAATTCCACCAATCGCAAATTAAATTACGCACGGCCTCGCATCTTTTTCCAACCAATCATCCATCCATCCATTTTTCTACCGCTTATTCCCTTTCGGGGTCGCGGGGGGCGCCGGCGCCTATCTCAGCTACAATCGGGCGGAAGGCGGGGTACACCCTGGACAAGTCGCCACCTCATCGCAGGGCCAACACGGATAGACAGACAACATTCACACTCACATTCACACTATAGGGCCAATTTAGTGTTACCAATCAACCTATCCCCAGGTGCATGTCTTTGGAGGTGGGAGGAAGCCGGAGTACCCGGAGGGAACCCACGCATTCACGGGGAGAACATGCAAACTCCACACAGAAAGATCCCGAGCCTGGATTTGAACCCAGGACAGCAGGACCTTCGTATTGTGAGGCAGACGCACTAACCCCTCTGCCACCGTGAAGCCCTCCAACCAATCAATCCAGCAAATTGCGCACAACTGTCCACACAGCAAAAAAAAATGTCAGATTTAGCAATATGAAAAATTCCTATCATTATTATTGTGACTAAAATAATCCTTAATATACTGATATTGGGGGCTTCACGGTGGAAGAGGGGTTAGTGCGTCTGCCTCACAATACGAAGGTCCTGAGTAGTTAGGGTTCAATCCCAGGCTCTGGATCTTTCTGTGTGGAGTTTGCATGTCCTCCCCGTGACTGCGTGGGTTCCCTCCCACCTCCAAAGACATGCACCTGGGGATAGGTTGATTGGCAACACTAAATTGGCCCTAGTGTGTGAATGTTGTCTGTCTATCTGTGTTGGCCCTGCGATGAGGTGGCGACTCGTCCAGGGTGTACACCGCCTTCCACCCGATTTTAGCTGAGATAGGCGCCAGCGCCCCACCGCGAACCCAAAGGGAATAAGCGGTAGAAAATGGATGGATGGATGGATACTGGTATTGTTGAATACCCTCAAAATGTACTTACTTATACATACACTGAAATCTTTAAACCGGTGGTCCCCAACCTTTTTGTATCCGCGGACCGGTCAACGCTTAATAATTTGTCCCGGGGCCCGGGGGAGGGCTTTTTTTTTTTTTTTTTTAAATTTTCTTCTTTGTCATGAAACATGAAAAAGGGACGTTTTTGTCATGAAAAAGGGAGGTTGTTGTGGTTGGTGCACTAATTGTAAGTGTATATTGTGTTTTTTATGTTGATTTAATAAAAAAATAAAAAAATAATACAATTTTTTTTTTTTTTTTTTTTTCTGAATTTTTTTTTTTTCTGAATTTTTTTTTCTGCGGCCCGGTACCAATCAGGCCACGGCCCGGTGGTTGAGGACCACTGCTTTAAACCATCCATCCATCCATCCATTTTTCTACCGCTTATTCCCTTTGGGGTCGCGGGGGGCGCTGGCGCCTATCTCAGCTACAATCGGGCGTAAGGCGGCGTACACCCTGGACAAGTCGCCACCTCATCGCAGGGCCAACACAAATAGACAGACAACATTCACACTCACATTCACATTTAATAGCTGGCCACCATTACAATTCCCCAAGCTACAGAACGGGTCAAAAAAGGAGTCCGGACGCATATGTGTTAAAAAGAAAACAAAATATCGCCATTAAAGGAACTTTATAAATAACGTGTTATCTTTGACAGCCCGATTTTAAATATGTTTATCTGTTGTTTTAATGTGTGAAGGTTTTATCGTGTTTTTAATCAAAAATAAAATGCACCACTTCCGGTATGTGTGACGTTACGCGAGGTCTTTCAGTATGTTGGACTATCCCTGTCCTAGAGGGACTGGCTGATGTTGTCAGGGTTGAACCCAGATCGGCAACATGAACATTAACCTAAGGTCTTGTTTTTACACATCTACCGTATTTCCTTGAATTGCCGCCGGGGGCCTAATTAATTTAAAACCTCTTCTCACTCCTGCACTTACCAAAGGCATGCGGTAAAAGTAAGCATGCGCTAATTATTTTAAAACCTCTTCTCACTCCTGCACTTACCAAAGGCATGCGGTAAAATTAAGCATGCGCTAATTATTTTAAAACCTCTTCTCGCTCCGGCACTTACCAGAAGCATGCAGTAGAAATTTGAGTGTGATG
>NC_084620.1:63252077-63439577 GCF_033978795.1 Nerophis ophidion
TATATATTATATGATTGTGAAGGGGGCGTGGCCTGGGGGTCTGCAGCTGAAGGGGTGTGGCCTCGAAGTCAGCGACAGGTGCGTAGATGGCCCTGGTGGGCCTTGTCATCTTATCACCTGTTGCCCTGTGTAAGCAGCAGCCGGTAGGAGAGAGGTTGTTAAAGCTGGCGTGAGAGCGAGAGTGTGCCTGACACGGACAAAAAGACACTTGCTGGAAAGCAAACGGGTGTAATATTAAAAATAAAAACTCTATTGTAACCTTGATCCGGGCTCTCATGGCGATGCTTGGTGGTCACGGTAGGGCAACCTTCACAATGTTTTATGCTCTTTTTCAAAGAAAACTTTGGTTTTGATATGGCAGACACAAAAAATATGCAAACATTGTTCATAAACATATTTCAAAGGGGAATATTTGATATGAAGGAGATGGAGCCTTGAATAGGTCAATAATTTCCAACAGCTTTGATTATGATTCATTATTATTTTGTGAGTAATGACAGGATTGTAAAGAAAATTACACTGAAGGTGTAGCACAAGGGCCCCACTCTTAAAAGCGTTTTAAAGTCATAAATTATTTTTCATTCACTCTCAGTGCGTTAATCTCTACATCAACTTCAAATTTATCCATTGATTTTATTATTATTATTATTTTTTGCTCTTTGTCATGGAAAACCTTGGTTTTTAATATGGCAAACACACAAAATATGCAAAAAAATCCCTCAAAATATATTTCAAAGTGGAATAATTAACGTGAACTAATTGGAGCTTTGAATAGGTCAATAGTTCATAACAGCATTAAATTTGATTTACAATACATGTCTGAGTGATGAAAGGATTTAAATAACAAATAAACCAAAGTTCTTGGGGATCCAAAAGGGACAGACCTATAAAAATGTAAAGTTTTCGTTTTTTTCTTTACTTTTAATGCTTAAATCTCTACATCCACTTCAAGTCTATCCATTTATTATCCTTTTTTTTTTTTTTCTTAACATTTTTAATTTGTTTTATGTCCTTTTTGTGAAAGAAAACAGTTTTCTTAATATGGCAAGCACATAAAGTATGCAAAAATTTCCCCAAAATATATATTTAAAGGCGAATATTTGATGTGAAGTAACTGGTGCCTCGAATACGTCGATAATTCATAACATTATTGGTTCATTATTATTTTTTAAGTACCAAATAAAAAACAAAACAACAACCTGCATTGCAGCTCTGTTATCAATGTTAACATTTCAACGTTTTCTCATTACAGTATATCTGTTTGCACTTTTATTACACTTCTTAGGTTTATTTTGAATGTTTTTAATAACGTATTTTTCGGATTATAAATCGTACCGGCCAAAAATGCATAATAAAGGACAAAAACATATATACGTCGCACTGGAGTATAAGTCGCATTTTTGGGGGAAATTTATTTGATAAAACCCAACACCAAGAATAGACATTTGAAAGGCAATTTAAAATAAATAAAGAATAGTGAACAACAGGCTGAATAAGTGTACGTTATATGAGGCATAAATAAGCAACTGAGAACGTAACATATTATGGTAAGAGTCATTCAAATAACTATAACATATAGAACATGCTATACTGTACGTTTACCAAACAATCTGTCACTCATAATCGATAAATCCGATGAAATTTTCTTCCTCGATGTCGCTTCTAAACAACTCTGCCAACTCCAAAGGTATGCGCCGCTTCCTCTTGACGTTTTCTGCTGCATATTTCACTACATCCAGCTTGTAATCTGCAGTACATGATCTCCTTTTCAGTGCCATTTTGGTTCAGCCCTTTTCAGTTTTTATAAGTTACCGCCAACGATGAAATGATATATTTTAATAGCTACGGCAGTAGCATGTAGCATTCGGCATTCCATGACCCACAATGCACTTCTGCCATGACCCTCCCCCGCCGAATTCTGTGTGACAATTGATGACATTTTCTTCGTCTCTTCCGCGAATGAGATAAATAATAATATGTGATATTTTACGGTAATGTGTGTTACGATTTGGTGAGTCATAGTGAGGCGGGAGTGAATTGACGTCATTGTGAGTGACAGGGGAGGCGGGAGCTTGTGCGGGGCTAAGAGAGCTAATAGCAAAGTGACTGGAAGCGGGAGAAGTGAGCAAACTACCAACCCTTAGTGAGGAGTCCTGGGTTGTAGCGATGGAATACATGGTCGGATATGAGGCTTGGTGGGGTCGGAGCTCTGGGAGGTCTTCGGCGAGGCGACGTGATGCTGGCTGTTTCCTGTTACGAATTGGTGGACGCATTGCGATGCGCGGAGGTGTCGGCCCCAAGATGCCAAAGACGGGGGGAGCAAGCAGGAGTGAAAGTAGGAACTAGATTTAACAATCAAACACAACAAAACACTTGACGAAGGAAAAGAAAAGGCGTACCACCGCACGGAAAGCTAAATGCTATTTGTAACAAGGGGTAGAGTTCAAAAGTCCGTAAGCAGCGCGAGCCAAGCGCGCGGAAAGCTAAGCTAAAACTTAGCAGAGTGAAAACAATGAGGAATAACAATCGTAACTTGTTGCGTGAGCAAACGAAACAGCCAGGCCGAACTAAGGTAACAGGTGGGCTTAAATACAGAGAACATAATAACAAACCGGTGTGTGAACGGAGCGTGCAGGAGGAGCAATCTAAGTTGTCATGGTGACCATACAAAACAAGGAGGTGCGCTAACAAATGGGATCGGTAGAGTCCAAAACATGATCAAAACATAGTAGGACAACACAAAAAGAACTCAAACAGACTAGATGTGTTAACAATGTGTTAATAATTTCACACATAAGTCGCTCCGGAGTATAAGTCGCACCCCCGGCCAAACTATGAAAAAAACTGTGACTTATAGTCCGAAAAATACGGTAATAGTGTTTTTTGAATGTGCCGTGAAAAAGTTAGCTGCGGACCGCAAATGGCCGCCGGGCTATATTCGTACTCATACTCTAATCCAGGGGTGCCCATTACGTCGATCGCGAGCTACCGGTCGATCTCGGAGGGTGTGTCAGTCGATCACAAGCCAGGCATTAAAAAAATAGACATAAAAATGAGCAATCATCAATCTTCACCAAGACTTCACTTTCGTAAATTGTTTGACATTTTCTGCACCCGAGGATCTTGTGAGATGACGCTGGCTTCTGCGAGTTCATTATTAAGAAAAAAATCACTGACAGGACGGACGGAGCAAAACACTTTTTATTTCAACAGACTCTTGGGCCGTACCTGCTGTCAAAACTCTAAAGACCGACAGCACAGTTCCTGTCTTCACCATAAAAGACCCGTTTCATCCTGCCTGTGCTAACAAAATAAGAGTCTCAGAAAGCTAGCAAGCTACGGAGTTTGATTCCAATGTATTTCTCCCCCGCCCTCAGCGATTGCTCCCTCTCCTCGCTCGCCCACACAATCACTAACGTCACTCACCTGCTGTCAACACATTAAAGGGCCACACACACATTTGCTACTCTCATAACAAAGTGTTTAAAAACGATTATGCAAGTTGGACAAACGAGATGCCAAATCCGACCACTTTCATGTGGTGTTGGACAGAAAGGAGGACTTTTATTCTCCTCCATTTGAAAATGCGGACGTGTGATAGCAAAATTACTTGTACTGGTTTTAATTGATGATGTTCTTTGAACGGGTCGCCAAAAGTTTTTTATTGGGCTCAGGAATCTATTTTCTGATCAAGCTCTGTCTCCTGTGTCTTTGATGTAACATGTGGAGTTTAGTTGACCTGGGCATATGTGTCATCTATTCTTGACCCCCAACAGAGCTAAATTGTTCCCCTTTCCTGAGTGAAACCCCCACCCCCTCCCCTTCTGGGCAAACGGCACCCTCTCCTTCTTCACAGGACTTTGGGTATTCATTCCACTGGTGTACTGTATGTAAATGAGCATGGAGGGTGGGACTTCTGAGAATGTATTATTGTCACATCAAATTCTAAAGGAGTTAGAACAAGCTGGAACGAATGGATGTGTCGTTCTGGTTTGGTCTCGCTTTGCAAAGCTTCTTATTGTTTGTTACTTTAATAAATCATTTTAAAGCTATTTGTCACTAAAGGATCGTCTTTAAGAAATTTCCACGACAGACGTTATCAGCACCATTGTCTGATTCCAATCAATGCAAGTCATCAGAATCAAATACACCAACTTATAGTCTTGTCTTCATGAAAGAAAGGAATCTATGTGTCTTAAACATGCTTCTATTATCATTAAACACCTTTAACTTGTTAACAAAAATGTCTCTTTCATAAATAAATGAATAGAAATTAGAAATATGAATGAGGTAGATCTCCTCGACTTGGTCCATTGAAAAGTAGCTCGCCAGCAGAAAAAGTGTGAGCACCCCGTCTAATCCATGATCTTTGTACTGTATCGTATTTTGTCTATCCAAATTAATCATTTTAAAGAATGGATCCTGCTGTTCAATCAATCAATCAATCAATGTTTATTTATATAGCCCTAAATCACAAATGTCTCAAAGGACAGCACAAACCATTACAACTACGACATCCTCGGAAGAACCCACAAAAGGGCAAGGAAAACTCACACCCAGTGGGCAGGGAGAATTCACATCCAGTGGGACGCCAGTGACAATGCTGACTATGAGAAACCTTGGAGAGGACCCCTCTAGGGGACCGAAAGCAATGGATGTCGAGCGGGTCTAACATGTTCCTTATGTTTTGATCGCAAATTCTGCGCCTAACTGAGGGTGCACTGATAAGCAGCATCCTTTTTCAAATGGGACTTTTTTAAAAATAGTGTTCGTATTTATTTAAAGTTTTTCATTACTTTTCACCTTCAAGTTAATGGAAAAAAAAACGCAGACTGAAATTTGCCTTCCCGTTGTAACACACAGACGGGCGCACATACCTTTGTGGCGCTCCATTAAATCACAAAGCATTTCATAACGCATCACCCACTGAGGACCAGCGGTGGCTGGGATGAAGCAGAGCACCTTTTTTTTTTTTTTTCCTGTTTTGTTCTTGTTATCTTTCCATCTGTCTCTGCTCTGCGCCCCTTGGAGATGAACTATATCACCAGACTCTGTAAACAAACTGGGGATGTGTGCTGTTGCTTGGCAACCGCCGGAGCAAAAGCAATAGGCTAAGTGTGTGCTCGTACATTTGGGCGTTTTACAGGCACACACACGTGTGTGTGTGTGTGTGCTTGCATATATCCCTGCCTTATAGTGCTTGCGAGATGAGATCCCCCTGACAGGTTATCTGAGAAGGATTTGGTAGATGTGACACATTGTTTGTGTCTTATTAAATACATTGACTGTGGGCTTATTTGACTGAACATTTCTCTTCATCTTAACCAGCCGGATAAATAGCAACAGTCCCAGCTCAGGAACCACTTTCTCATTGCATCTGGCGTTAAAAAGTAAAAGTTAAATGGGTTTTACTTGTATTGTGCTTTTCTACCCCTTAGGCAGAGTTGGGAGAGTGGCCATGCCAGCAATCTGAGGGTTCCTGGTTCAATCCCCACCTTTTACAGTTGTGATCAAAATTATTCAACCCCCACACAATTTGTGTTTTAGCAAGTTGGACATTTATTCCGTATTTTGTTTATAGTCATATCAAATAAAAATGTGTCAAATAGACAAGTGCAACTTAAATTATAACACTGTATTTTACTTTTTTCTTAATATCTCATTGACAAAATTATTCAACCCCTTGAGATCATAACTCTTAAGAACAGAATTTGAATAAGGTATTTTCAATCCGGTGTTGAAAACACCTGTAGATGTGATTAGAACCATAACCAGCAACAATTAAACTGATTGAAAAAGACTGTAGATGGTCAATGGTGTATTTGCAACATGGTGAAGTCCAGGGAGTGGTCAAAGAAGTCAATAGAAGAGGTAATTTCTCTTCATAAGGATATGGATGTAAGAAAATAGCAAAGACATTATACATTCTAAGAGACACAGTTGGGAGCATAATTCGCAAGTTTAAAGCTAAAGGCACAGTGGAAACACTACCTGGGCATGGTAGAAAGACGATGCTGTGTGCGTACAGTGGTGAAAAACCCCCGGGTAACAGCTGAGGAACTACAACAGGACATTGCAGAGGGGGGAACGCAGGTTTCGTCCCAGAGAATAAGGCGCGCACTATGAGATGAAGGGCTCCATGCCAGAACTCCCAGGCTCACTCTACTTCTGACTACCAGGCACAAGAAAAATAGACTCCAGTATGCAAAAAATCATCTGGACAAACCCCAAAGGTTTTGGGAAACTGTTCTATGGAGTGATGAGACAAAAGTGGAACTCTTTGGGCCTATGAATCAACGTTATGTCTGGAGGAGAAAAAAATGAAGCTTTCAAAGAGAAGAACACCTTGCCTACTGTTAAGCATGGTGGGGGGTCAATCATGCTCTGGGACTGTTTCTCTGCCTCAGGTACCGGGAATCTCCAGCGCGTTCAAGGCATTATGAATTCTATTTCCTAGCAGGATATATTAGCTGCAAATGTCATGAAGTCAGTGACGAAGCTGAGGCTTGGGAGACGTTGGACCTTCCAACAGGACAACGATCCCAAGCATACCTCCAAATGCACTGCAGAGTGGTTGCAGAAGAAGGGCTGGAAGACTCTGGAGTGGCCTTCACAGTCACCAGACCCAAATCCTATAGAAAAGCTGTGGTGGGACTTGAAGAAGGCAGTTGCAGCACACAAGCCCAAGAATATGAATGAACTGGAGGCCTTTGCCCAAGAGGAATGGGCTAAAATACCTGTAGATGGTTGCAAGAAGTTATGTATCACCTTTGAAGGATGTCATTACTGCCAAAGGGTGTTCTACTAAGTACTAAAGATGCATGTAACTAGGGGGTTGAATCATTTTGTCAATGAGATATCAAGAAAAATTTCCTTTTTTGGTATTTTGTAAATACAGTGCCCCAAGTGGAGGAGTTCAAGTACCTAGGAGTCTTGTTCACGAGTGGGGGAAGAGTGGATCGTGAGATCGACAGGCGGATCGGTGCGGCGTCTTCAGTAATGCGGACGTTGTACCGATCCGTTGTGGTGAAGAAGGAGTTGAGCCGGAAGGCAAAGCTCTCAATTTACCGGTCGATCTACGTTCCCATCCTCACCTATGGTCATGAGCTTTGGGTCATGACCGAAAGGATAAGATCACGGGTACAAGCGGCCGAAATGAGATTCCTCCGCCGTGAGATAGGGTGAGAAGCTCTGCCATCCGGGAGGAACTCAAAGTAAAGCCGCTGCTCCTCCACATTGAGAGGAGCCAGATGAGGTGGTTCGGGCATCCGAACGCCTCCCGAGGGAGGTGTTTAGGGCACGTCCAACCGGTAGGAGGCCACGGGGAAGACCCAGGACAAGTTGGGAAGACTATGTCTCCCGGCTGGCCTGGGAACGCCTCGGGATCCCCCGGGAAGAGCTAGACGAAGTGGCTGGGGAGAGGGAAGTCTGGGCTTCCCTACTTAGGCTGCTGCCCCCGCGACCTGACCTAAGATAAGCGGAAGAGGACGGATGGATGGATGGATGGACAGTGTTACAATTTAAGTTGCATTTGTCTATTTGACACATCTTTATTTAATATGACTATAAACAAAATACGGAATAAATGTCCAACTTGCTAGAACACCAAAATTTGTGTGGGGGTTGAATAATTTGGATCACAATTGTACCATCCTAGTCACTTCACCCTTGCTCCTGATGGGACCTGGTTAGCGCCTTGCATGGCAGCTCCCGCCATCAGTGTGTGAATGTGTGTGTGAATGTGGAAATACTGTCAAAGCGCTTTGGGCTCCTTAAAAAGAGGTAAAAAAGCGCTTTACAAGTACAACCATTTACCATTTATTTTACTCCACATTTTATGTTGTTTTGGTGATAATATTTTTTCAAATGATCTGCCGGCCGCACTTTGGACACCCCTGATCTCCAGCATCACAGCCAGAGTCCTCCATCTTCCTCTAATAATCAATTTTCCTTCAGGTGTACTGTATTATTCATGCATATTTCAATTATTCATCCACTTCCGTCCGGCCACACACACGTGCTAATAATCGCTTGCCTCCAGCATGACCGCAATGTGCCCTCGGACTTTTAAAGCACACACAAAGACGGATGCATATAGTATGATGGAGTTTAGCTGAAACATAGTCCGAGGCGCGCCTCTGCATTTCAGCGGATCTTTGGGTCTCAAACGCTCATGTTTCTTCCTTAATTGGGTGGCTCAGGTGCACGGAAATGGAGGAGAAGTGTCAGGAGAGGCTGACATGGGGAGAGAAGAGCGACAGAGAGCCTGCAAATTCGCCAATCCATGTGAGCTGTCTGCCTGGTCATTAGAAAGCCTCCCCACTGAGGTCTTTGCCGCACTAATCCCGCATCACTCATGCGGCCGGGACCATTGGTCTTTGGCGGAATGAGAAAGGCCGCACCATCACTTCCTGTAGTATTTTGCCCGTCTGGTTTATAGGTGAAAAAAGGCATCCAAGAGGAGGCCGAGTAAAAGATAAACATGATGATAGTCTTTGCGTGATCGGATGGAGGATGAAAAGATTTTATAGAAGCATTAAGTTGTCAAATTTATTGCATCAGAAAAACAACTATTTTTAAGGGGATGGGGAGTTGGTTTTACAGGATGATGGGTCGCAAACTCCAATAGTATAAATAATGTTATGGCTTGCAAGGGGAGTGACAGCAAACAGGCCTACTGAAATGAGATTTTCTTATCTAAACGGGGATAGCAGGTCCATTCTATACGTCATACTTGATCACTTGCTGAAAGGATTTAGTAGAGAACATCGACGATAAAATTCACAACTTTTGGTCGCTAATAAAAAAGCCTTGCCTGTACCGGAAGTAGCAGACGATGTGCGCGTGACGTCACGGGCTGTAGGGCTCCTCACATCCTCACATTATTTATAATCATAGCCACCAGCAGCAAGAGTGATTCTGACCGAGAAAGCGACGATTTCCCCATTAATTTGAGCAAGGATGAAGGATTCGTGGATGAGGAAAGTTAGAGTGAAGCACTAGAAAAAAAGAAAGAAAAAAAAAGGTGACGGTGTGGGAGCGATTCAGATGTTATTAGGGATAATTCTGGAAAATCCCTTATCTGCTCATTGTGTTACTAGTGTTTTAGTGAGATTATAAAGTCATACCTGAAAGTCGGAGGGGTGTGGTGACCGCCAGTGTCTCGAATGGAAGCCAAGAAAGTCACAGCTGCCTCTTTGACAGCTGCTGCAGAAGGACGCAAGCTCCGCTCATGTCTCCGGTAAGAGCCGACTTAATATCACAATTTTCTCACCGAAACCTGCCGGTTGACATGTGGTAGAGAAACATGTTTGCTTGACCGCTCTGTTCCATATTAAAGCTTCCCAACAAACAAAGAAACACCGGCTGTGTTTTGGTTGCTAAAGGCAGCTGCAATCCACCGCTTTCCACCAACAGCATTCTTCTTTAGGGTCTCCATTATTAATTGAACAAATTGCAAAAGATTCAGCAACACAGATGTCCAAAATACTGTGTAATTATGCGATTAAAGCAGACGACTTTTAGCCGTGAGTGGTGCTGGGATAAAATGTCCGCTCCAACCAATAACATCACAAGCACGCGTCAACATAAGCATCATCATTCCGCGACGTTTTCAACAGGATACCTCGCGGGAAATTTAAAATTGCAATTTAGTAAACTAAACCGGCCATATTGGCATGTGTTGCAATGTTAATATTTCATCATTGATATATAAACTATCAGACTGCGTGGTCGGTAGTAGTGGGTTTCAGTAGGCCTTTAACATATATAGTGAATATATAAATATATATATATAATACTAATTATATTAAACAATACTAATAAACTATAGAATGGTGTGTGTCAAAAACCCAAGAGTGTGTATGGTGTAAGACTATGTGAAGTATTTAATTGGAGCGTTTTACCATAAGTGTTGGAGACGTGGTGCTGTCAGACAAGGGCGAGGCAGGCAGGATTGTTCAGGGGCGGAAGCGAAGTCGAAAGGCAGGAGTGAGTCCTCGTTGTCCGGGGGCGAGCAAGGAGTCGAGGAACAAAGGGGGTAGTCAGAGAAAGAAGGATATGCGCAGCTCACTTTGCAGGCGACGGAGGGAACTGCAGGGACACGGGAGAAGACAAAGGACGAGTCAAGCCACGGAGAGGAAACAAAAATAGAGCATAGAGCTTCGCTTACGGTTCACCATATGAGAACTAAGCTCCCGCGCCGATCCTTGGGTCCACTGGTCCTTTTTTGAGGTTGCCCTCATCAGCACCGGGTGAGCAGATTCGTAAGTGAGTGCAGGTTTGTCGCTGGGTGGGCGTGCTGCGCTCAGCGGGGGAGTGTCCGGGTGCGCTGTCAGCGGGTCCTCTGGGTGGTCCCGCAGCGGAGGAAGACGCTGACAGCGCGTGTGCCGCAACAAATAATGAGGATACAGTATTGACCCGGTGTAATATAGGATGACTGGCAACTGGTTGTTGATTGTACTTTGACAAAGAGGATTTTTGAGTTTCCTGACAGTTGTGTTGAGGTATGTGCTTTACTGTACTGGATCTCTCCAGGTCACTGGTGTGTATGTGTGTGCGTGAGTGACGGGAAGAAAAGCTCACTTGCGCAAAAGTTGTCTGACGCCCCATAATGGATTGTGTGCAATTATACTGGCAGTAATCTGTTGGTAGTGTTTAATATATTTTAGGCTGTTCATATATTAATGTTGTTATTGTTATTTTGTGTACACTACAGTGGGGCAAAAAAGTATTTAGTCAGCCACCGATTGTGCAAGTTCTCCCACTTAAAATGATGACAGAGGTCTGTAATTTTCATCATAGGTACACTTCAACTGTGAGAGACAGAATGTGGAAAAAAAATCCAGGAATTCACATTGTAGGAATTTTTAAGAATTTATTTGTAAATTATGGTGGAAAATAAGTATTTGGTCAACCATTCAAAGCCCAAAATCTCACGATACATGGCCCCATTCATTCTTTCCTTAACACGGATCAATCGTCCTGTCCCCTTAGCAGAAAAACAGCCCCAAAGCATGATGTTTCCACCCCCGTGCTTCACAGTAGGTATGGTGTTCTTGGGATGCAACTCAGTATTCTTCCTCCTCCAAACACGACGAGTTGAGTTTGTACCAAAAAATTATATTTTGGTTTTCATCTGACCACATGACATTCTCCCAATCCTCTGCTGTATCATCCATGTATCCATTTTGGTATATTTTGTTACTGTTATTGAAAATGACAATTGTTGGTGTGCTCACAATATAAAAACATATAATGCATATTAAAATGATGATCTTATAACAATTAACATAATTATTTGAAGTTTTTATATAAGCTGTATTTTTCATTTGCACTTTAATTTTATTGATAGTCTAGCTAAGAAACATTCATGATTATTTTGTTTATTTTAACACAACATAATTGTATGTAAATGTATTAAAATGATGATCTTATACTAATTAACATATTTATTTGAAGCTTTTATACAACTTTTCTTTTCTTTTTGACAGTTAAACATCTAAATAGGCTCGGGGCCCAAAAAATATCTGTTTCTTAGTGAATTACTTGGTTGTAATGCACTTTTCCACCACTTGTAGCAGTAATGACAATATCAAACAAGCAGAAGAAGTCTGGAGTTGGTCATGGAGAATCATCTTAAGCGCAAGAATTACGACTAAAGTTGTGAAGCTGTATTTTTCATTTGCACTTAAATTTTATTGATAGTCTAGCTAAGAAACATATTCATGATTATTTTGTTTATTTTAACACAACATAATTGTATGTAAATGTATTAAAATGATGATCTTATACTAATTAACATATTTATTTGAAGCTTTTATACAACTTTTCTTTTCTTTTTGACAGTTAAACATCTAAATAGGCTCGGGGCCCAAAAAATATCTGTTTCTTAGTGAATTACTTGGTTGTAATGCACTTTTCCACCACTTGTAGCAGTAATGACAATCTCAAACAAGCAGAAGAAGTCTGGAGTTGGTCATGGAGAGTTAGCTTAAGCGCAAGAATTATGACTATAGTTGTGAAGCTGTATTTTTCATTTGCACTTTAATTTTATTGATAGTCTAGCTAAGAAACATATTCATGATTATTTTGTTTATTTTAACACAACATAATTGTATGTAAATGTATTAAAATGATGATCTTATACTAATTAACATGATTATTTGAAGCTTTCATATAACTTTTTTTTTTTTTAACAGTTAAACATCTAAATAGGCTCGGGGCCCAAAAAATATCTGTTTCTTAGTGAATTACTTGGTTGTAATGCACTTTTCCACCACTTGTAGCAGTAATGACAATCTCAAACAAGCAGAAGAAAATATTGTAGCGTCCCGGAAGAGTTAGTGCTGCAAGGGGTTCTGAGTATTTGTTCTGTCGCGTTTATGTTGTTACGGTGCGGATGTTCTCCCGAAATGTGAATTTTTGTTTGGTGTGGGTTCACAGTGTGGCGCATATTTCTAACAGTGTTAAAGTTGTTTATACGGCCACCCTCAGTGTGACCTGTATGGCTGTTGACCAAGTATGCGTTGCATTCACTGGTGTGTGTGAAAAGCCGTAGATATTATGTGACTGGGCCGGCACGCAAAGGCAGTGCCTTTAAGATTTATTAGCGCTCTGTACTTCTCCCTACGTCCGTCTACCACTCTGTACAGCGGCGTTTTTAAAAAGTCATAAATTTTACTTTTTGAAACTGATACCGATAATTTCCGATATTACATTCTAAAGCATTTATCGGCCGATAAATGCAATCTCTACAAATAACGGTTTGAATTGGTCGAAGCTATCGGGTACTGTTATTACTGACGGACGGTGTGAGAAAACCTTCGTCTCCATGGCAACATCTCGTGTCGCTTCCACTCATTTGCCGCTTTTCCACTAGTGCAGGGGTAGGCAACCCAGAATGTTGAGCCATTTTGAAGCTAAATAACACAATGCTGTCAAGCAGCATTCATATAAAACTTGCGGGCCGCACTAACATTAAACTTTCATACAAAGGTGGGGGCCGCAAAACAACGTCTCGTGGGCCGCAATTGGCCCGCGGGCCGTGTGTCTGAGACCCCTGCTCTATATGAACAGGGCACGCTGCTATTTCAAGGGCCTGCTGCTGAAACGCTAGTCAAAGATCCTCCACATCAGTGTTTCTCCACCATAGGCTCGGGGCCCAAAAAATATCTGTTTCTTAGTGAATTACTTGGTTGTAATGCACTTTTCCACCACTTGTGGCAGCAATGACACTATCAAACAAACAGATGAAGTCTGGAGTTGGTCATGGAGAATCATCTTAAGCGCAAGAATTATGACTAAAGTTGTGAAGCTGTATTTTTCATTTGCACTTGAATTTTATTGATAGTCTAGCTAAGAAACATATTCATGATTATTTTGTTTATTTTGACACAACATAATTGTATGTAAATGTATTAAAATGATGATCTTATACTAATTAACATAATTATTTGAAGCTTTTATATAACTTTTCTTTTATTTTTGACAGTTAAACATCTAAATAGGCACAACTCTCAACCAAAAGGAAAAGAAAACCTTTCCTGTCACTATTGGCCACGCTCCTGTGATGTCTGTATGAATGTTTGCAGGACAACATGAAACACATTAGCCTGGCATCTGTTCAACACCAGCGTTCTGTCTTTTTGTTCAAATATTTGTTTATTCTTATTCATCTTCACAAGCCCACCAAAACATCCTAATCGTCGCCTATCACCTCCCCGCTCACGGACGTTCACGTTTTTAATCAAGAGACGATGTCGTTATCGTTCCAATTTACACGCCTGCACTCGAAACACCCGCCCAAGCATCTTCTTTGCTGAGCGACAGCAGATGCCATTAATGAAGCTGTTTTTCACCAAGTACCACCTCAGAAAGCACTTGGCTCTCCAAGTACCACCATGATGACCGACATAAAAATACAGTAGCGCAGTAGGCCTAAATATTCGTTAAAAATATGGCAGAGGTTTTATTCAACAAGTGTGTTTAATATTTTTGGCCATTGTAGCATCTCACATGGTTTGAACAGTAACACTGTATTTAAATATGTAATTAATTGGTTCTCTGGCGTACCACTAGATGGAGCTTGCCTACCACTAGTTTAAGAAACACTGCTATACAGTATATGACAAAAGCACACTGCTTTTTCTGATGTCCAAGATGCTTTACATGTTTTTTTCTTTAAGGGTCCGCTGCAAAAAACACAAGTCAAAGATCCTCTATGTGGCAGGTTCATACTGTTATTTTTTTAAAGGCCTGTTGCATGACACTAGTCAAAGATCCCCTATATGGCAGGATCACACTATTATTTTTAAAGTGCCTGCTACGAAAACACAAGTCAAAGATCCTCTATACCACAGGAATCCACAGCTATTTTTTAAGAACCCAGTGCTTAAAACGCCAGTCCAAGATGCTTTACATGATTTATTCTTTAAGGGTCTGCTGCAAAAAACACCAGTCAAACATCCTTTATATGGTATGACCACGCTATTATTTTTAAAGGGCCTGCTACAAAAACATTAGTCAAAGGTCCTCTATATGACGTAGCATGCTGCTGTTTTTAAGGACCTGTTGAAAAAACACAAGTCAAAGATCCTCTATATGGCAGGTTCATACTGTTATTTTTTAAGGGCCTGTTGCATGACACTAGTCAAAGATCCCCTATATGGCAGGATCACACTATTATTTTTAAAGTGCCTGTTACGAAAACACAAGTCAAAGATCCTCTATACCACAGGAATCCACAGCTATTTTTTAAGAACCCAGTGCTTAAAACGCCAGTCCAAGATGCTTCACATGATTTATTCTTTAAGGGTCTGCTGCAAAAAACACCAGTCAAACATCCTCTATATGGCATGACCACGCTACTATTTTTAAAGGGTCTGCTACAAAAACGCTAGTCAAAGATCCCCCTAAATGGCAGGATCACGCTGTTATTTTTAAGGGTCCTGCTACAAAAAAAACGCTATAATGCTTTACATGACAGTTATTCTTTTAGGGCCTGCTACAAAAACACTAGTCAAAGGTCCTCTATATGACGTAGCGTGCTGCTGTTTTTTAAGGGCCTGTTGCAAAAACACAAGTCAAAGATCCTCTATATGGCAGGTTCACACTGTTATTTTTTAAGGGCCTGTTGAAAGACACTAGTCAAAGATCCTCTAAATTGCAGGGTCACACTGTTGTTTTTAAAAGGGCCTGTTGAAAGACACTAGTCTAAGAGCCTCTATATTGCATGGTCACACTGTTATTTTTAAAAGGGCATGCTACAAAAACACTAGTCAAAGATCTTCTATACCACAGGAATCTACAGCTATTTTTAGGAACCCCGCGCTTAAATGTCAGTTAAATATTCTCTTCGTGACAGTTATTCTTCAAGGGCCTGCTACAAAAAAGCTGGTCAAAGCTCCTCTATATGGCAGGATCACACTACTTTTAAAGGGGCTTCTACAAAAACATTAGTCAGAGATCTTCTATACCACAGGAATCTACAGCTATTTTTAGGAACCCCATGTTTGAATGTCAGTCAAAGATGCTTTACATGACAGTTATTTTTTAAGGGCCTGCTACAAATCCACAGGAATCCACAACTATTTACTTAAACACCAGTCAAATATGCTTTATATGACAGTTATTCTTTAAGGGCCTGCAGAATAGGCTAGTCAAAGATCCTCTAAATGACAAGGTGTGTTCGTAGGATTAAATACTAAAAGTAATGTATTGTATTTAAAGATAGAATATATCACCTGAGGACAATTTCCTATCCATCCATCCATTTTCTACCGCTTATTCCCTTTCGGGGTCGCGGGGGGCGCTGGCGCCTATCTCAGCTACAATCGGGCGGAAGGCGGGGTACACCCTGGACAAGTCGCCACCTCATCGCAGGGCCAACACAGATAGACAGACAACATTCACACTCACATTCACACACTAGGTACAAACTATTTATTATGTTTAATTTAAAAAAATATATACAACTTTAAAGAAGCATTTTTGAGCAGATACAAGTTTGTAAATAATGGACATAATTGGTCGTAATCAATAAATATGCCAGAGGGAATTACCCGTCACTTAACGTCACTTAAAGTCTGGTGTTTGTGTTCAGGTGTTTCCAGGTGAACTTGAAAACTGACGTCTTGTAATTAGCGGCCAGAGGTGGGTAAAGTAGGCAGAAATTGTACTCAAGTAAGAGTACTGTTACTTTAGAGATTTATTACTCATTTATTGGGTAGTCACCCAAATGTTTACTTGAGTAAAAGTAAAAAGTATGTTGTGAAAAAACTACTCAAGTACTGAGTAACTGATGAGTAACCTGTTCGTTTAATGATGACGGCAACAAGTAATGCACAAAAACATAAAAGGAGAAATGAACAAATTCAGAGCCAGGAATATCTCTTAAGCAACTAAAATAATATATATTAAATAATACATATTTGGTTTTACACTGTATTGAAAAAAAATGTGAAAATGAATTTTACCTTTGCAACCTCATTATACTATTGGCTAAGTTTTATATTCATAAATGTAAGTTTCTAAATACCCGACCTGTTTTTTGTGCCTTTAAAAAAGATTTGGAACTCTACATTAAAACACTCTACCTCTAACAACCAAAAAGCTGTGAAAACGATGATGCTGTGTTCCAAATTTAAGTTATTTACTGAGATTGAGTGAGCCTATGGCTTTGCACTTTGTTTATTATATATATATTTATATTTTTTGCATTCTATTTTAGTTACTTTGAATTTACAACCCCCTGGCGCTGTTTTGTACGGTTTTTATACTTACTTAGATTATTATTTTCAACTGTTTGTAAATGTTGAAATTGATAAATAAAGGTTTGGATATAAAAAAAAAAAAATGTGCAGTTAATCATGTGACCGCCTGGCTCTGTTTGATTGGTGAAACGGACTCAAACGTCACCAGTGACTGCATTTGATTGGTGAAACGGAGTCAAACGTCACCAGTGACTGCATTTGATTGGTGAAACGCAGGCATGTGACGGATCCTACTTTGAAGGTCTGTCTGACAAACCAAAACAAACAAAGCGTGCATTAACAGATCGATAAAAATCAGTAGCGAGTAGCGAGCTGAACGTAGATAAATGGAGCGGAGTAAAAGTAGCGTTTCTTCTCTATAAAAATACTCAAAAGTAAAAGTAAGTTGCATTAAAACTACTCTTAGAAGTACAATTTATCCCAAAAGTTACTCAAATAAATGTAACGGAGTAAATGCAGTGCGTTACTACCTGTCAGGCTTGCCCCTGACAGTTTGTCTATGTTTTAATTTTTCCCTCTGCATTTGTCTTTGTTTCCTCTGTGTAGTGTTTCCTGTCAGCGCTCTTATTTTGTCTGTGTTTCTCCCTGGGCGCTGTTTTCCCTCAGCTGCGGTTGATTGGCACCTGGCCACACCTGGTGTCAATCAGCCCGATTCCTATTTGTACCTGCTCTGCTCCTCCAGTCAGTGCTGGATTATTGTCACGTATTGCATGTCGCTTCTGTATTGTATTGTCGCTCCTGTCGTGTCGTTGTAAGCTATAATTCGTTAGATGTTTGTAGCTTACTGTTTTTTGTTCCCCGCTTCCTATTTTGTCTTTGTACAACACGTAACGGCTTCTGTTCCCTGTTCTGTTTATGCTAGCCTCCATGCTTAGCCTTTTGTTTTTGCTAGCTTCCATGCTAAGCTCATTTTTGTTTGTTATCCGCCTCGTGCGCACTTTTTGTTGTACCCCTTTTGTTTGTTCTTGTTTAGTTTAAAATTAAATCATGTTTTCTTATTCAATGCCTGCCTCCATCTCTCCATCTTGGGGTTCGTCACAAACTAACTCTGACACTACCCACCTCTGTTAGCAGCACAAAATGACCATTATTGATACTGGTATCTTCATTATTCTGCTTGCCTGTGTATCGGCTGGGGACATCTCTGCGCTGCTGATCCGCCTCCGCTTGGGATGGTTTCCTGCTGGCTCTGCTGTGAACGGGACTCTCGCTGGCTCCGCTGTGAACGGGACTCTCGCTGCTGTGTTGGATCCGCTTTGGACTGGACTCTCGCGACTGTGTTGGATCCATTATGGATTGAACTTTCACAGTATCATGTTAGACCCGCTCGACATCCATTGCTTTCCTCCTCTCCAAGGTTCTCATAGCCATCATTGTCACCGACGTCCCACTGGGTCAATATTGTCACCGATGTCCCACTGGGTGTGAGTTTTCCTTGCCCTTATGTGGGCCTACCGAGGATGTCGTAGTGGTTTGTGCAGCCCTTTGAGACACTAGTGATTTAGGGCTATATAAGTAAACATTGATTGATTGATTGATTAGTGTTTTTGCTGTTAGCACTGTGTGTGTGTGTGTGTGTGTGTGTGTGTGTGTGTGTGTGTGTGTGTGTGTGTGTGTGTGTGTGTGTGTGTGTGTGTGTGTGTGTGTGTTGAAGATGCAACAATCAATCTAAAACTAGGCCACTTCCCAAGTTAATCTCCCGCCCTTGGACGAACGCGACAATTTCCTGCCTATTTCACGATATCATCCATCATTTACTGATTTACTCCTTTCTTTTCTGCGTATCAAACTGGCGTCCATCCTTGCGTTTTCTCCCTGCTTTACTCTAAATCCGTGCAGTAGTTCACATCTCACATGCGTCAACCCCAGTTTATTTTCCTTTCATTTCGTTTTGATGAAGCGGATCAAAAACGTTGTAAAAGGTGATTAATTAGGACTGTAAATGACTTTCCCCCAACATGTTATGATCACTCTCGTTCGTCTCAATCCTGCCTGCCGCTGCCTCGTCGGGTCTGTCTGCTGTCATTGTGCTCAATTTAAAGGCCTACTGAAACCCACTCCTACCGACCACACAGTCTGATGGTTTATACATCAATGATGAAATATTAACATTGCAACACAAGCCAATACGGCCTTTTTAGTTTACTAAATTGCAATTTT
Source organism: Nerophis ophidion (assembly GCF_033978795.1). Lineage (NCBI taxonomy): Eukaryota > Metazoa > Chordata > Actinopteri > Syngnathiformes > Syngnathidae > Nerophis > Nerophis ophidion. The sequence goes on from NC_084620.1 coordinate 63,271,010, forward strand.
AAATTTCGCGCGGAAGTATCATGCTAAAACGCATTGTAGAGGACATTTTGGTCCAGCAACGTTCACAGCTATAAGTCGTCTCTTTTCATCCCATAATTCCACAGTATTATGGACATCTGTGTTGCTGAATCTTTTGCAATTTGTTCAATTAATAATGGAGACGTCAAAGAAGAAAGACGTAGGTGGGAAGCGGTGTATTGCGGCCGCCTTTAGCAACACAAACACAGCCGGTGTTTCCTTGTTTACACTCCCGAAAGATAAATGATAAATAAATGGGTTGTATTTGTATAGCGCTTTTCTACCTTCAAGGTACTCAAAGCGCTTTGACATTACTTCCACATTTACCCATCCACACACACATTCACACACTGATGGAGGGAGCTGCCATGCAAGGCGCCAACCAGCACCCATCAGGAGCAAGGGTGAAGTGTCTTGCTCAGGACGTGACGAGGTTGGTACTAGGTGGGATTTGAACCAGGGACCCTCGGGTTGCGCACGGCCACTCTTCCACTGCGCCACGCCGTCCCATGACAGTGAAGCTTTACTATGGAACAGAGCGGTCAAACGAACATGGTTCCCTACCACAATGGTCCCCAACCATCTGTGGCCCGATTGGTACCGGGCCGCAGAATAATTTTTTATTCATTTTTAGTAAAAAAAATTTTTTAAATTGTATTTATTTTTTTTATTCTTAATAAATCAACATAAAAAACACAATATACACTTACAATTAGTGCACCAACCACAAAAAACCTCCCTTTTTCATGACAAAAACATCCCTTTTTCATGACAAAGAAAAAAAAAATAAAAATAAAAATATATATATATATATGGCTCCCCCCTCTCCCCCAGGCTGCGGGACAAATTATTAAGCGTTGACCGGTCCGCGGATACAAAAAGGTTGGGGACCACTGCACTACCACATGTCAATCAGCAGGTTTCGGTGAGAAAATGGTGGTAATAAGTCGGCCCTTTCCGTAGACATGAGCGGAGAGCTTGCGTCGTTCCTCCTGCGTCTGTCAAAGAGGCAGCTGTGGACTATCTGGCCTCCTCCCACCGGCCGCGCCCAACCGTCGGATGCTTCCGTGGTGGAAAAAAAAAAAAATCTCACCCCGGCTCCACTGGCTGCCTTCGCCTCGTCGAGAAACGTGGCTTCCCTCGGAGACACTGGCGGTCACCACACCCGTGGCCACAGCCGTACATGTACGACCATATAATCTAACTAAAACACTAGTAACACAATAAGCAGATAAGGGATTTTCCAGAATTATCCTAGTAAATTTGTCTAATAACATCTGAATCGCTCTGCCGTCTAGTTTTTTTTATTTTCTTCTAAACTTTCACTCTCACTTTCCTCATCCACGAATCTTTCATCCTGGCTCAAATTAATGGGGAAATCGTCACTTTCTCGGTCCGAATCGCTCTCACAGCTGGTGGCCATGATTGTAAACAATGTTCGGATGTGAGGAGCTCTACAACCAGTGACGTCACGCGCACATCATCTGCTACTTCCGGTACAGGCAAGGCTTTTTTATTAGCGACCAAAAGTTGCGAACTTTACCGTGGATGTTCTCTACTAAATCCTTTCAGCAAAAATATGGCAATATCGCAAGAATGGACCTGCTATCCCCGTTTGAATAAGAAAATCTCATTTCAGTAGGCCTTTAACTGCCTCCTGTCTGTGTGGATTCGGCAGGTACTACAGCGCCACCATCCTGCAGATGTCTGGCGTGCGGGATGACCACCTTGCCATCTGGCTGGCCGGCCTCACCACCCTGACTAACTTCCTGTTCACGCTGCTGGGGGTGTGGCTAGTGGAGCGAGTGGGCCGACGGAAGCTCACGCTGGGCAGCATCGTCTGTAAGACACACGCAAAACACGCACCCTTGAAACGTCCTTTTTTTTTTTTGGATTGATTTGTTGTCGTTTTTCGGGTGGGTAGGCACGTGTCTCAGCTTGTGCGTGCTCGCCGTGGGCTTCCTGCTGTCAGCGCAGCACAGTCCTCCTGTCACCTTCCACCCGTTGGAGCCCGCCAAGGCCAACACAACCTGCTTCAAATATCAGTGAGTACACGCTCCAGTGTTAATTTTGTTGACGAAAAATGTTCGTCATAGTTGTCGTCAACGACCTGTTTTTCTGACTAAAACGAGACAATGACTAAATAAAAAACAATTAACGTGAACTAAGACGGCGACGAGGTGTATTGACATATTCGTCAACGAATAAAAACGAGACGAAAATGTCTGCCAGAGACGAGATCCAATCGGAACTCGTTTCGTTAGGAAGAGGCGGGAGTAGTTGGGAAGAGAACCAATCAGAGCGACGTTGTAAGGAAGTTACGTAAACGTAGTTTGCGTTTGAGACTAACCCGGGAATGCAAAAAAAGTAAACAATATCTCATTTTGAACTTTACATTAAAACACTCTCTACCTCTAACAACTACAAAGCTGTGAAAACGATGATGCTGTGTTCCAAATTTAAGTTGTTTAATGAATCTGAATGAGCACTTTGTTTAATATATCTATATTTTTTTGTATTCTATTTTTGTTATATTTAATTTACAACCCCCTGGCACTCTTTTGTACTGTTTTCATAATGTTTTATATTGTTGTTTGACTTACTGTTTGTAATTGTTGAAATTTATAAAAAAACATTTATAAAAAAAAAAAAAAGTAAACAATATCTCAACAATAAAGACATATGTTCCATCCATCCATCCATTTTCTACCGCTTATTCCCCTTTGGGGTCGCGAGGGGCGCTGGTGCCTATCTCAGCTACAATCGGGCGGAAGGCGGTGTACACCCTGGATAGGTCGCCACCTCATCACAGAAGACATATGTTACCAAAAAAAAACCCGGGAATGCGCTGCTGAAGACAACACGTCAACGCCGGGGAGGAAGAGGAGAGAGGATATATGGGGAAATGTTATATTTGACGTCAAAGATAACAAGACGCAGTGTAAGAAATGCAGCGCGAGGATTACGGGGGAAAAACCCAACAAACTTGAAGCGACATTTACAGCCGAATCACCCCGAAATCCACACACAGGTAAGCATTTTCCACAACATACAATTCACCATGGCCGGCTCTACGCAGGGGCAAGAGGGGGCAGAGCCCCCTTAAATAAATGTCTTGCCCCCTCAAATCAAAATTTGAGAAAGCAAATTTGAGTAAACTCACAAAATTACTACATTACAAGTTGACAAAATGATCTGCACTAGCGGAAAAATCAGCCGAAAAAGGGAGACACACGATATAGTAGTGTCGGCTTCCCTCTCATCCCTCCCTCCGCTGTGCATGTATTCACCATTCCACAGGCTGCGCAGCAGACACACACCCGCATACACCCCTCAGCCCTCAGCAAACATCCAATCACTGTTGCAGTATGAATGTAAAAGAAAAGGAAAAGTTGTCTACGTTTATTATATACTTGTTAGGATGGGTGTATTTGTGTAGTCTTATCTGTCATAAACACGTTTATCGTCGCGGACTTTCGGTGCCACGGAGTTCCTTTTTTTTTTTTTTTTTTTTTTTAACAACTTGACGAGAGCAGTGACAGCGGAGGCTCTGAGCAGCAGTGGTTTGGAAGGCAGAGAGCCTCCACTGTCCCTGTAACAAGCTACAAATCATTTATGATGCTGTTAATGACGGTAAAAATGAAACATATCCTGCTTAGCAGTCCTCCTCTGCTGTCCTCTGTTCAGAGCGGAGTCCTTAGCAACGGCCCGTTTTACTTAGCAACGGTCTAGCAATCGACTGCTGCAATTCTTTTTCTGTTGTTTTTCTTGTAAGTCTACATAGTCAACCTTTAATGTTTCAATCTACATTTTGTAATAAACTAATTATAAGTTTCATTTGATATGACCAAGACACCTAAAAACAAAAACACAACCGTTTTCATCAATTTACAAGCAAGTGGGCAACACACATACATTGGAGTGAATGAATTTTGTGCCCATTAGAGTGCCCGAGTCCACTGCATGTGACATACTGAAGACAAGTGACCTGGGTCTGACAGACCCCTACGTAAAGCCCCGCCCCAGGCTGTAGTCCTGTACTGTTGTTGTTTTTCTTCATGTAATCACAGCGGGTTTTTTCTGTTGTTGTTCAAGCTTCCTTATTTTCTGCTCCAGCTTCCAGCAGCTCACAAAGAGAAAGTTAATGCTCTGTAATGCATCCATTTTTCAGAGCATTTAAAAAGTCTAGTCCTGCTCCTGCATGTAGTTGTAGCAATGATAGTTTGAGATTCTTTTTTTAATCATTATTCATCAGACTACCTTTCAGTTTTGTAAATATTGACTGTAGTGTGTGAAGTCCTACTTTGGGTCAAAATTTATTTGAGAGTTAGGCCATCCAGTTAGGATACATGTTATGTTGTTGGTTGATAAAATCTGGATGAATAATGTTTTATTTTATTTTATTCATTTATTTTTATTTTTCAGTTTCCCCCCCTGAGGGATTGCCACCTTATTGTGGTCAGGGGGTTTGCGTGCCTCAGTGACCGTAAGAGCTATACCAGCAGGAGCTTAGTCTTCAGGTGGGACACCCAAGTTGGACATGTCTGAAGGTATAGAGGCCTGACAAAGTGCAATCCACTACTCCAGGTTGGGGTTGGACACATAGCTAAAGACCCATTTTAATGAAGAAAGCATCGTTACTATAAGGACAGAAAAAAAAAGTGCTGGAGCATGATGTGTACACATGATGCCCCCTTCACATTTCTGACTGCCCCCTCATATAAAAGCATGCCTAGAACCGCCCCTGCAATTCACTCGACGTTATCCCGTTTATTGCACGGCTTACTCGTGAAATACTAAATTTGAGACATGATTTTCATCAAAATACGACTTGTATCGGTGATTCTTCCGCCGTTTTGCTTTGAATTTCAGAAATTGAAGTGAAAGTTTACATATTACCCTTTAGTCGACTAAATCTACTGTAGTTTTCGTCGACTATAATCTTATGATATTTCGTCAACTAAAACTAAAACAATTTAAATAACTAAATTATGAGTAAAACTAAATTACATTTTAGTCAAAAGACTAAAACTAAATCAAATTTTGCTGTCAAAATTAACACTGACACGCACAACACCTCCGTTTGGGGACCAGCACGTACGGCAGGGGTGTCCAAAGTGCGGCACGCAGCTAACTTTTTTACGTTCTAGAAATACTATTAAAAAAAACATTAAAAAAGTGGAATAAAAGAGCAAACAGTTCCTTGAATTGCCGCCGGGGCGCTAATTAATTTAAAACCTCTTCTCACCATGAATTGATTAACGTGGACCCCGACTAAAACAAGTTAAAAAACTTATTCGGGTGTTACCATTTAGTGGTCAATTGTACGAAATATGTACTGAACTGTGCAATCTACTAATAAAAGTATCAATCAATCAATCAATCAAAAAATCTATGTATCATATTGGTTTGGAAAATGAATAATATCAAAATGGGCCCCGCATGTTTAGATTTTACTGTGTGCGACCCTAAGTGGGAAAACTTTGGACACCCCTGATTTAGCAGGATAGGCCAATACATCAGCAAGTCTATTTTTTACAGTACAGTAGTCATCAACTTGAGAGTTCGCCTACTTAAGAGTGTTTTGAGATAAGAGCTGTCTCTTGGCTAATTATGTTTTACATTGCAAGTTACAAGCATCCCTGCTATTAGCTGGCTTAGCAAAGGTCACAGTGATCCCCAAAAGATGAGCCCAGAACAATTGCGGGGATTAGCTTTTAGCTAGAGAGCGACAGAGCTTTGTTTTTTTCCTTCCATGGGAGGGAAGAAAGTGAGTGTGAAGGACAGTGCTTGAGATGCTACTCATATTCTTAAAGAAATAAATCATCAAAAACATGACAGTGTGTCTCCAACGCAATTTAAGCGTATCATTGCTAGTCTGCACCATGCTGAAGTAGAATGAGTCTAACGCCGGCCAAACATGTTAAAATAACATCAAAACAGCAGACATGTATCCATGAAAGTATGCAAAAGGTGCTGATGGTGTGTTTGGCGCAGAGCAGCTGTAAGGAAATACTGTACCTTATCATTAGATTATTTTTAAAAAAAATACTGTAGTTGTTTGTCGTAAATTCTGTTCTATTGTTTTATGCAACATTTCTTACGTTAAATGTGTTTTTGTTAAAATGTTTGTCACAGGTCAAGTTAAATTGATTTCAATTCATTTCCATCGAAGATCTTGATTTGAAGTGTTTTGAGTTAAGAGTTCCGCCACATACAGTTGTGATCAAAATTATTCAACCCCCCCACACAATTTTAGTGTTTTAGCAAGTTGGACATTTATTCCATATTTTGTTTATAGTCATATCAAATAAAGATGTGTCAAATAGACAAATGCAACTTAAGTTGTAACACTGTGTTTTACAAAATACGAAAAAAGGACATTTTTCTTAATATCTCATTGACAAAATGATTCAACCCCCTAGTTACATGCATCTTTAGTACTTAGTAGAACACCCTTTGGCAGTAATGACATCCTTCAAAGGTGATACATAACTTCTTGCAACCATCTACAGGTATTTTAGCCCATTCCTCTTGGGCAAAGGCCTCCAGTTCATTCATATTCTTGGGCTTGCGTGCTGCAACTGCCTTCTTCAAGTCCCACCACAGCTTTTCTGTAGGATTTAGGTCTGGCGACTGTGAAGGCCACTCCAGAGTCTTCCAGCCCTTCTTCTGCAACCACTCTGATGTTGATTTGGAGGTATGCTTGGGATCGTTGTCCTGTTGGAAAGTCCAACGTCTCCCAAGCCTCAGCTTCGTCACTGACTTCATGATATTTGCAGCTAATATATCCTGCTAGGAAATATAATTCATAATGCCTTGAACGCACTGGAGATTCCCGGTACCTGAGGCAGAGAAACAGCCCCAGAGCATGATTGACCCCCCACCATGCTTAACAGTAGGCAAGGTGTTCCTCTCTTTGTAAGCTTCATTTTTTTCTCCTCCAGACATAACGTTGATTCATAGGCCCAAAGAGTTCCACTTTTGTCTCATCACTCCATAGAACAGTTTCCCAAAACCTTTGGGGTTTGTCCAGATTATTTTTGGCATACTGGAGTCTATTTTTTCTTGAGCCTGGTAGTCAGAAGTGGGGTGCGCCTGGGAGTTCTGGCATGGAGGCCTTCATCTCGTAGTGTGCGCCTTATTGTCTGGGACGAAACCTGCGTTCCCCCCTCTGCAATGTCCTGTTGTAGTTCCTCAGCTGTTACCCGGGGGTTTTCACCACAGTACGCTTCAAATACCGGACAGCAGTTGCACACAGCATCGTCTTTCTACCACACCCAGGTAGTGTTTCCACTGTGCCTTTAGCTTTAAACTTGCGAATTATGCTCCCAACTGTGTCTCTTGGAATGTGTAATGTCTTTGCTATTTTCTTATATCCATATCCTTTCTTATAAAGAGAAATTACCTCCTCTCTTGACTTCTTTGACCACTCCCTGGACTTCACCATGTTGCAAATACACAATTGACCATCTACAAAAAGCTGAGCGTCAGTCTTTTTCAATTGTTGCTGGTTATGGTTCTAATCACATCTACAGGTGTTTTCAACACCTGATTGAAAAGACCTTATTCAAATTCTGTTCTTAGAGTTATGATCTTCAAGGCGTTGAATAATTTTGTCAATGAGATATTAAGAGAAATGACACTGTTTGGTATGTTACGAAATATAATTTTGCAATTCAAGTTGCATTTGTCTATTTAATGCATCTATGACTATAAACAAAATACGGAATAAATGTCCAACTTGCTAAAACACCAAAATTGTGTGGGGGTTGAATAATTTTGATCACAACTGTAACCAATTAAGTTTGTAAGTTGAGGTACCAATGTATACCCTCTCAAGGGACGTTATCGTAGAAATTAAACCAGGGTATGATTCCGAGTAGTCCGTGTACAGCTTGTCGAGCAGTAAAAATATATGTGCTGATCATAAGTTTACACACAGCCAGGGTTGTCTAAACAGCTGGCGACACAAGGAAGCAGCAAACGTGTCCTGCCCAGTGGTGACAACATCACGGGCTGTTTCTGCGCAAGTGCTGCCAGCACTGGGGAGCTGTGGTTCACTGGAAAATAATGACACAATTTAGACATTACAGTTGCGATAAATATTACAGAAAGATCCTGCAAACTAGAGTTGTCACAAGTTTCGACAAGCCAAAAATGAGCACTTCTGATTTGTCCTAATGGCAGGGTTGTATAACAGTGGGTTACAACCAGTGTTCGGAAAATGACTTTTAAAAATAAATTTATATTTACATATTACTTTGACAAAATATTAATTGAATTAGTAACATAATTACTCTTTGATAAGTGTAAATAATTACTAGGGAAAGTCATTATTGCATTATTTAAAAAGAAAAAGAAAATCTGGCATGTACAGATGAAAGACGTTTCATGAAAGCAGTGTGTGAGTGTGTGCTTGTTGCTGAGTGATGTTTGCGAGAGAGCCAGACAGAGCAGCATTAGCTCAGCTGTGTTTTTTCGCGCTTGCGGGACGGCAGGTCCGTCCAATCTTTTCGCTGGACTGTGTCAAAACAATTAAAATACTCTTATGTTAAAAATATGAGGTACACAACACAGTAGGACAGAATATTTGGTACATCCCAAATGATAGGTACTCTTGCAGACAAAATGTTAGGGACATTTGCGGTCCAAATATTGGGTATATTAGGTATGGCATAAATATGAAACACACACAAGGCAAAAACTATTAAAATACAGTTGTGGCAAAAAATTTGGTTCCTGTGTGGCCAAAAGATTTGGCACACCCCAAACAACAGGTACCCTTGCAGACAAACTATTAGCTACCTTTTGTGGCCAAAATATGAGGCACACGTTAGGCCAAAACTATTAAAATACACTTATGGTGAACATATAAGGTGCATATGTGGCCAAAATATTTGGCACACCCCAAATAATAGGTACTCCCGTGGACAAAATATTAGGCACATTTGCAGGCAAAACTATTAAAATACACTTGTGGCAAAAATATTAGGTGCATAAGTAGCCAAAATATTTAGTGCATCCCAAATAATAGGTACTCCCGCTGACAAAATATTAGGTATGGCATAAATATGAGGCGCGTTTGAGGCCAAAACTAGTAAAATACACTTGTGGCAAAAATATTAAAGGCAATACTGAAACCCACTACTACCGACCACGCAGTCTGATAGTTTATATATCAATGATGAAATATTAACATTGCAACACATGCCAATACGGCCAAGTTAGTTTACTAAATTGCAATTTTAAATTTCGCGCCGAAATATCCTGCTGAAACGTCTCGGTATGAAGACGTGTGCGCGTGACGTCATGCATTGTAGAGGACATTTTGTTCCAGCATCTTTCCCAGCTATTGAGTCGTCTGTTTTCATCGCAAAATTCCACAGTATTCTGGACATCTGTGTTGCTGAATATTTTGCAGTTTGTTCAATGAACAATGGAGACATCAAAGAAGAAAGCTGTAGGTGGGAAGCGCTGTATTGCGACCGGCTTTAGCAACACAAACACAGCCGGTGTTTCATTGTTTACATTCCCGAAAGATGACAGTCAAGCTTTACTATAGAACAGAGATGTCAAGCGAACACGGTTGGATTGGACCACACACACACAAAGTACAGTGTATTATGCAGCGATCATTTCGAAAGATTGTGTTTCAAAGAGGGTCCTTTGCGGAAGGGCAGAGATGGGCATGGCCGCCACCCGTCGACTGGTGCTGAAAAAAGTTGCGGGGCCGACCTTCAGGTTGTACAGGTACGACCATATAATCTCACTAAAACACTAGTAACACAATAAGCAGATAACGGATTTTCCAGAATTATCCTGGTAAATTTGTGTAATAACATTTGAATTGCTCCCACTGTAGTCTTTTTTTTTTTTTTTTTTAGTCCTTCACTCTCACTTTCCTCATCCACGAATCTTTCATCCTCGCTCAAATTAATGGGGAAATCATCGCTTTCGCTGCTGGTGGCCATGATCGTAAACAATGTTCAGGTGTGAGGAGCTCCACAACCCGTGACGTCACGTGCACATCGTCTGTTACTCCCGGTACAGGCAAGGCTTTTTTTATTAGCGACCAAAGGTTGCGAACTTTATCGTCGATGTTCTCTACTAAATCCTTTCAGCAAAAATATGGCAATATCGCGAAATGATCAAGTATGACACATAGAATAGACCTGGTATCCCCGTTTAAATAAGAAAATCTAGTTTCAGTAGGCCTTTAAGTGCCTGTAAGGCCCAAAGATTGGGTACACCTCAAAGACAAAACATTAAAGGCCTACTGAAATGAGATTTTCTTATTTAAACGGGGATAGCAGGTCCATTCTATGTGTCATACTTGATCATTTCGCGATATTGCCATCATTTTTTGCTGAAAGGATTTACTAGAGAACATCGACGATAAAGTTCGCAACTTTTGGTGCTGATAAAAAAGCCTTGCCTTTACCGGAAGTAGCAGACGATGACGTCACAAGAGTGAGGGCTCCTCACATCCTCACATTGTTTATAATGTGACCCTCCAGCATCAAGAGCTATTCGGACTGAGAAAACGACAATTTCCCCATTAATTTGAGCGAGGATGAAAGATTCGTGGATGATGATATTGATAGCGAAGGACTTGAAAAAAAAAAAATAAAAATAAATAAAAAGCGACGGCTCCGGGCGGCGGCAGTGTGAGCGGTTCAGATGTAATTAGACACATTTTACTAGGATAATTCTGGAAGATTAATAGTGTTTTAGTGAGATTATAAAGACATACCTGGAGGTCAGATGGCTGCGGTGAACACGCAGTGTCTCAGAGAGGAGCCAAGCTCACAGCTGCCTTTTAAACAGCTACTGCAGGAGGACGAACAATCCAATGATGTCTCCGGTAAGATAAATATCACAATTTTCCCATCCAAAAACCTGCTGGTTGACGTAGAGAAAAATGTTCGCTTGACCGCTCGGTGTTAAAAACAAAGAAACACCGGCTGTGTCTCGGTGCTAAAGGCAGCTGCAATCCACCGCTTTCCACCAACAGCATTCTTTTTTATAGTCTCCATTATTAATCGGACAAATTGCAAAAGATTCAGCAACACAGATGTCCAAATTACTGGGTAATTATGCGATGAAAAAAGACGACTTTTAACCGTAACTGGTGCTGAGCTAATATTTCCTGACAGTCCGTGACGTCACGCGCACGCGTCATCATTCCGCGACGTTTTCAACAATAAAACTCTGCGGGAAATTTAAAATTGCAATTTAGTCAACTAAACCGGCCGTATTGGCATGTGTTGCAATGTTAAGATTTCATCATATACAATTGAGTTTTAAGGTGCGTATTTTGCCAAAATATTTGGTACGCCCCAAATAATAGGTACTCCTGCAACCAACCCGTCCATCCATCCATCATCTTCCGCTTATCCGAGGTCGGGTCGCGGGGGCAACAGCCTAAGCAGGGAAACCCAGACTTCTTTCTCCCCAGCCACTTCGTCTAGCTCTTCCCGGGGGATCCCGAGGCGTTCCCAGGCCAGCCGGGAGACATAGTCTTCCCAACGTGTCCTGGGTCTTCCCCGTGGCCTCCTACCGGTTGGACGTGCCCTAAACACCTCCCTAGGGAGGTGTAGATTCCTAAAGTAGCCTTAAGCTTGACGCTCCTCTACTATCACATTCACTCCGCTTGCTGGGGCAACAACAAAACAAAACTCCAGATGTTCTTCTTCGTTTGTATGGTTTACTTGTGATCTTAATCATTCAAAACATAAGACAGTCACGATGTGGGAACAAATGAATGACAAAATAAAGAGAATTTGTTGCAGTACTAGTTAGAAAAAGTATGAATGAGAATAAGTATGAGTGAGGTCAAAAAACTGTGTGTCTCCATTCCACCGCACCTGACAGCCATTACCCATGACACCTTGCGTCCAAAAACCCCCTTACCACACAGATCCTTCCGCCATATATGCACTTAAAACAGTTACATCATCAAATCATTTTGACAAATGTAATAATTAAAATTAAAGTGAGCTTTATATAATTACTCTAAGCATTCAATATACAAATTTTTTTATCATGCAAATAAAGTAAATAGTCCCATTTTGACTGAATAAACATAAAGCACCTTCCATAAAATGTAAATTAATTTAAACAGCATTTAGGCTCCTACAGGAGGCGTTCGGGTGGCATCCTGACCAGATGCCCGAGCCACCTCATCTGGCTCCTCTCGATGTGGAGGAGCAGCGGCCTTACTTTGAGTTCCTCCCGGATGGCAGAGCTTCTCACCCTATCTCTAAGGGAGATTCCCGCCACATGGCGGAGGAAACTCATTTCGGCCGCTTGTACCCGTGATCTTATCCTTTCGGTCATGACCCAAAGCTCATGACCAAAGGTGAGAATGGGAACGTAGATCGACCGGTAAATTGAGAGCTTTGCCTTCCGGCTCTACTCCTTCTTCACCACAACGGATCGGTACAACGTCCGCATTACTGAAGACGCCGCACCGATCCGCCTGTCGATCTCACGATCCACTCTTCCCTCACTCGTGAACAAGACTCCTAGGTACTTGAACTCCTCCACTTTGGAAAGGGTCTCCTCCCCAACCCGGAGATGGCACTCCACCCTTTTCCGGGCGAGAACCATGGAGGTGCTGATTCTCATTCCGGTCGCTTCACACTCGGCTGCGAACCGATCCAGCGAGAGCTGAAGATCCTGGTCAGATGAAGCCATCAGGACCACATCATCTGCAAAAAGCAGACACCTAATCCTGCGGTTACCAAACCGGAACCCCTCAATGCCTTGACTGCGCCTAGAAATTCTGTCCATAAAAGTTATGAACAGAATTGTTGACAAAGGACAGCCTTGGCGGAGTCCAACCCTCACTGGAAATGTGTTCGACTTACTGCCGGCAATGCGGACCAAGCTCTGGCACTGATCGTACAGGGAGCGGACCGCCACAATAAGACAGTCCGATACCCCATACTCTCTGAGCACTCCCCACAGGACTTCCCGAGGGACACGGTCGAATGCCTTCTCCAAGTCCACAAAGCACATGTAGACTGGTTGGGGAAACTCCCATGCACCCTCAAAAACCCTGCTGAGAGTATAAAGCTGGTCCACAATTCCACGACCAGGACGAAAACCACACTGTTCCTCCTGAATCCGAGGTTCGACTATCCGGTGTAGCCTCCTCTCCAGTACACCTGAATAAACTTTAACGGGAAGGCTGAGGAGTGTGATCCCACGATAGTTGGAACACACCCTCCGGTCCCCCTCCTTAAAGAGAGGAACCACCACCCCAGTCTGCCAATCCAGAGGTACCACCCCCGATGTCCACGCAATTGTTCCGGTGGTATGGAATAAGTATGGAGAAATTCACGACTGACAACTCTTGCGCGAATGAACAGCAATGAAAGCCAGCTTGTCCCCACGCCGACCTGCGGTCCCAAAGTAACAAATTGTCTGCAACAGTTGCTGTCCCCCTTTGCAAGTGTCAACAAGCGGCGAGTAATGGAGGCGTGCGGCGTCTCTTGTTGTCTTCTGACAGGTGGCGGTCATTGTTTGTGGTGGAGTGAAGTCAGTCACGCCGCAAGCACTCATCCCTTCAATTTGCCAACCACCTTCATCTCTGCACAGTCCATTAGTTGTCAGGATGAAAGAGTACCCTTACGTACAAAGTCAGAGTAAATTGTCGCAAAAAGGCAATCACTCCACCCTCGTGTGCGCCTTTTTACTTTGTTGGTGTTTTATCACGGACCACAATGAGGATAATTGGACGGATCCTGTCGATGAAAGTGACTTTTTGTTTCCCCCCCGTGTGTGCGTTGAACTCAGGCTGTGTGAGCCGTGCATGCTGGACCCGGCCTGTGGTTTCTGCTACCGGGAGAACGGCTCGGCACCGCTCACCTCCTCCTGCGTCCCCGTCAATAAGGCCTCCACTGAGCAGGCGGCGTGGGGCAGGTGAGTCACAGGATGCCCGCGGGAGGGTTACTCTTTAAGACTGCCGTGTCCATTTTTCCGTGCCGTTGCAGGTGTTCCAACTCCAGCCGGATGAGGGAGCACACCTACTGGGCCTACAACTACTGCCCCACCTCCTTCTCCTGGCTGGTCTTGTTGGGATTGATGCTCTACTTGGCCGCTTTTGCACCTGGTAGGAGATGACCTACAGTGGAGGGGGAAAAAAGTATTTAGTCAGCCACCGATTGTGCAAGTTCTCCCGCTTAAAATGAGGACAGAGGTCTGTAATTTTCATCATAGGTACACTTCAACTGTGAGAGACAGAATGTGAAAAAAAAATCCAGGACTTCACATTGTAGGAATTTTAAAGAATTTATTTGTAAATTATGGTGGAAAATAAGTATTTGGTCAACCATTCAAAGCTCTCATTGATGGAAGGAGGTTTTGGCTCAAAATTTCACGATACATGGCCCCATTCATTCTTTCCTTAACACGGATCAATCGTCCTGTCCCCTTAGCACAGGGGTGTCGAACTCAAATACAGAGAGGGCCATCCATCATCTTCCGCTTATCCGAGGTCGGGTCGCGGGGGCAACAGCCTAAGCAGGGAAACCCAGACTTCCCTCTCCCCAGCCACTTCGTGTAGTTCTTCCCGGGGGGATCCCGAGGCGTTCCCAGGCCAGCCGGGAGACATAGTCTTCCCAACGTGTCCTGGGTCTTCCCCGTGGCCTCCTACCGGTTGGACGTGCCCTAAACACCTCCCTAGGGAGGCGTTCGGGTGGCATCCTGACCAGATGCCCGAACCACCTCATCTGGCTCCCGGATGGCAGAACTTATCATCCTATCTCTAAGGGAGAGCCCCGCCACACGGATATACAGAGAGGGCCAAAATTTAAAACTGAACAAAGCCGCGGGTCAGGGTTGAACAAATTACCCTTTTAGGTGGTAGCGTGTATTGTAGCGTCCCGGAAGAGTTAGTGCTGCAAGGGATCCTGGGTATTTGTTCTGTTGTGTTATGGTGCGGATGTTCTCCCGAAATGTGTTTGTCATTCTTGTTTGGTGTGGGTTCACAGTGTGGTGCATATTTGTAACAGTGTTAAAGTTGTTTATACGGCCACCCTCAGTGTGACCTGTATAGCTGTTGACTAAGTATGCTTTGCATTCACTTATGAGTGTGTACAAGCTGCTTATATCATGAAACTTGGCTGGCACGCTTTTTTTTAAGTAGGATAATTGGACGTGACGACAGGTTGTAGAGAATGTTAAAGGCATTGCTTTTAAGGCACTGGCCCCAATATTGTTGTCCGGGTGGAAATTGGGAGATATTCACGAGAATGGTTGCCCAGGGAGATTTTCGGGAGGGGCACTGAACTTCGGGAGTCTCCCGGGAAAATCAGGAGGGTTGGCAAGTATGAGCATTAGCGGTGAATGCGGTGTTACAGCGGCACCGCCTCTGTATAATACCGGCGGGCCAGCTCTAATGTTAATTTGATATTGCCTCCAGGGCCAAATGAAATTACATGGCGAGTTTGACACCCATGCATTAGCAGAAAAACAGCCCCAAAGCATGATGTTTCCACCCCCATGCTTCCCAGTAGTTATGGTGTTCTTGGGATGCAACTTAGTATTCTTCCTCCAAACACAACGAGTTGAGTTTATACCAAAAAGTTATATTTTGGTTTCATCTGGCCACATGACATTCTCCCAATCCTCTGCTGTATCATCCATGTTCTCTCTGGCAAACTTCAGACGGGCCTGGACATGCACTGGCTTAAGCAGGGGGACACGTCTGGCACTGCAGGATTTGATTCCCTGTCGGCGTGGTGTGTTACTGATAGTAACCTTTGTTACTTTGGTTCCAGCTTTCTGCAGGTCATTCACCAGGTCCCCCCGTGTGGTTCTGGGATTTTTGCTAACCATTCTCATGCTCATTTTAACCCCACGGGATGAGATCTTGCGTGGAGCCCCAGATCGAGGGAGATTATCAGTGGATAATTTCTCCCACAGTTGATTTTTTCTCACCAAGCTGCTTGCCTATTGTAGATTCACTCTTCCCAGTCTGATGCAGGTCTACAATTCTTTTCCTGGTGTCCTTCGACAGCTCTTTGGTCTTGGCCGTAGTGGAGTTCGGAGTCTGACTGTTTGAGGCTGTGGACAGGTGTCTTTTATACAGATAACGAGTTCAAACAAGTGCCATTAATAGAGGTAACGAGTGGAGGAAGAGCTTCTTAAAGAAGAAGTTACAGGTCTGTGAGAGCCAGAGATCTTCCTTGTTTGAAGTGACCAAGTACTTATTTTCCACCGTAATTTACAAATAAAGCATGGAGTCCTCCATTAGTGTGACCGCTCTCACTCCCTCTCCCCAAAGACTCAACATGTGCCTCACACCTTCTGATCTTTTGCTGTTGTGGGGCATTTCTTGACAGGTATGGGCCCCATGCCCTGGACCATCAACTCTGAAATCTACCCGCTGTGGGCGAGGAGCACCGGCAACGCGTGTGCAGCAGGAGTCAACTGGACCTTCAATGTTCTGGTCTCGCTCACCTTCCTCCACCTGGCCCAGTTCTTCACTTACTATGGTGAGAGCCTTTTGACTGTGACCCAATTATCTGGCTGCCTCAAGTTGCACATTTTCAAATTGCAAAATAAGAGCTACAATATGTCCTTAAAAATTAGGTACATATGAAGCCAAAATATTAGGTACACGTCTGGCCAAACTATTACGTACACTTGTAGCGAAATATTAGGTACACTTGTAGCCCAAATATTAGGTACACGTGTGGCCTAAATATTAGGTACACGTGTAACCAAAATATTAGTTACCATTGTAGCCGAAATATTCGTTAAACTTGGAGCTGAAATATTAGGTACACCATCCATCCATCCATTTCCTACCGCTTATTCCCTTTGGGGTCACAGGGGGCGCTGGTGCCTATCTCAGCTACAATCGGGCGGAAGCCGATGTACACCTTGGACAAGTCGCCATCTCATCGCAGTATTCGGTACACTTGTAGCCAAAATATTAGGTACACTAGTAGCAAAATATTAGGTACACTTGTAGCCAAAATAATAGGTACATGTGTGGCCGGAATATTAAGTACACATGTACAGTAACTAAAATATTAGGTACATGTGTGGCCAAAATATTAGGTACACATGTACAGTAACTAAAATATTAGGTACATGTGTGGCCAAAATATTAGGTACACATGTACAGTAACTAAAATATTAGGTACATGTGTGGCCAAAATATTAGGTACACATGTACAGTAACTAAAATATTAGGTACACTTTTGGCCAAAATATTAGGTACACATGTACAGTAGCTAAAATATTTGGTACATGTGTAGCCAAAATATTAGGTACACTTGTAGCCAAAATATTAGGTACAAATGTGGCCAAAATAACAGGTACACATGTACAGTATCTAAAATATTAGGTACATGTGTGTCCAAAATAACAGGTACACATGTACAGTAGCTAAAATATTAGGTACACATGTACAGTAACTAAGATATTAGGTACATGTGTGGCCTAAATATTAGGTACACTTGTAGCCAAAATATTAGGTACACATGTACAGTATCTAAAATATTAGGTACATGTGTGTCCAAAATAACAGGTACACATGTACAGTAGCCAAAATATTAGGTACACATGTACAGTAACTAAGATATTAGGTACATGTGTGGCCTAAATATTAGGTACACTTGTAGCCAAAATATTAGGTACACATGTACAGTATCTAAAATATTAGGTACATGTGTGGCCTAAATATTAGGAGCCCCTTGTGGCCAAAATATTAGGTACACATGTACAGTATTTAAAATATTAGGTACATTTTGTCTTAAATATTTGGTTCACTTGTGGCCAAAATATTAGGTACACGTGTACAGTAGCTAAAATATTAGGTACTTGTGTGGCCTAAATATTAGGTACACTTGTAGCCAAAATATTAGGTATACATGTACAGTAACTAAAATATTAGGTACATGTGTGGCCTAAATATTAGGTACACTTGTAGCCAAAATATTAGGTACACATGTACAGAAGCTAAAATATTAGGTACATCCATCCATCCATTTTCTACCGCTTATTCCCTTTTGGTGTCTTAAATATTAGGTACACTTGTGGCCAAAATATTAGGTACACGTGTACAGTATCTAAAATATTAGGTACATGTGTGTCTTAAATATTAGGTTCACTTGTGGCCAAAATATTAGGTACACGTGTACAGTAGCTAAAATATTAGGTACATGTGTGGCCTAAATATTAGGTACACTTGTAGCCAAAATATTAAGTACACATGTAGACTAAATTATAGGTACACGTTTATTATAAATATAAGGTACACACATTTTCTAAATATTAGGTACACATGTGGCCAAAATTTTAGGTAAACATGTACAGTAACTAAAATATTAGGGACTTGTGGCCTAAATATTAGATACACTTGTGGCCAAAATATTAGGTACACGTGTACAGTATCTAAAATATTAAGTACATGTGTGGCCTAAATATTAGGTACACTTGTAGCCAAAATATTAGGTACACGTACAGAAGCTAAAATATTAGGTACATGTGTGTCTTAAATATTAGGTACACTTGTGGCCAAAATATTAGGTACACGTGTACAGTAGCTAAAATATTATGTACATGTGTGGCCTAAATATTAGGTACACTTGTAGCCAAAATATTAAGTACACATGTAGACGAAATTATAGGTACACGTTTATTATAAATATAAGGTACACAAATTTTCTAAATATTAGGTACACATGTGGCCAAAATTTTAGGTAAACATGTACAGTAACTAAAATATTAGGGACGTGTGGCCTAAATATTAGGTACACTTGTAGCTAAAATATTAGGTACTTGGTCTTGTGGCCTAAATGGTAGGCGCTCGTGAGGCCAAATATTAGGTGCACCCCAAATAAGAGGTTCCCCTGCAGACAGCATATTAGGTACCTCTTTATACCAAAATATGAGGCACATCCCATATAATAGGTATTAATAATAGGTGCCTCCTCTGGACGCACCCAGGCAAAAACTATTAAAATACAGTACACTTGTGGCAAAACTATTACAGTAGGTGCACATGAGGGGGGGAACATTTGATACACCCCAAATAATAGCTACTCCTACAGACAAAATATTAAGTACACTGGTCGCCAACATATTGGGTACCTTTTATAGCTGAAATGTGAGGCACACAAGAGGCCAAAACTATTAAACTACACTTGTGGCGAAAATATGATGTTCAAGTGAGGCCAAAACATTTGGTACACCCTAAATCAGGGGTGTCCAAACTTTTTCCACTGAGGGCCACACATAGAAAAATTAAAGCATGCATATTTTTCATTTTCTAACCATAACAAAATATATGGATTTTACCTTTAGGGATCCCGGGGACCATAAAGGGTCTCAGTTATTAAAATGTTAAAAATAAGTCATTTATTTAACGCTTACAGTAAATCTCTATATCAACTAAAAAAAAAGGTTTTATGGCTTTTCCGTCAAAAAAAAAAAAAATGTTATAGTAAAACTGAAATATGCAGTATTTAGTAACTAGAGCCCTAAAAGATCAACAATGCAGGACACCATTGATTTTAATTCTTTATTATTTTTGAGTAATCACAGTGAAAAGATAAATAAAATACCACTAAATATATTTGGGATCCAAAAGGTGCCCCACTCATAAAGTGATACACTTTTATTAGGGTTTTTTTTAATTTTTTTTATTTCAACACTTACATTACGAGATCAACTTCAGATATATCTGTTGATTTTACGTTTAAGCTATTATTTTGTTTGTTTTATGCTCCTTTGTCAAAGAAAACTTTGTTTTTATATGACAACTACACAATATATGCAATATTTATCACATAAAACATTTTAAAGTGAAATATTTGAACTAATTGGAGCTTTGAAAATAATTCATTATAACATGGATTATTTTTTCTTTTTTTTGAGCAATGGCAAAAAAATTTAAATAAATAATTGATTGTTTGAAACTTTTATTAGTATATTGCACATTACAGTACATATTCCGTACAAATGACCACTAAATGGTAACACCCGAATAAGTTTTTCAACTTGTTTAAGTCGGGGTCCACGTTAATCAATTCATGGTAAAATGAAGACAAAAGGAAAAAAAAACAGCCTGCTTTGTGTCAAAGTTGCATCTTTTTCCCGATAGATTTCACCTCATTCCAATATTTTAATGTTCTTTTTTATTTTTGCAGTACTATTTCCAGAATGTGTTGGGGGCCAGTAAACAATTAGCTGCGGGCCGCACTTTGGGCACCCCTGCTCTGACTGATAGGTACAAAATATTAGGTACACTTGTGGCTGAAACTATTAGACAAACTTGCTAAAATAACATGAGCTCAAACTTGTTAAATGCACTCGCTGATGAAAATATGTACAACAAATAAAAACAGGCGCTTGTGCAGCCAGTGTTTTGAGTACATTTGCCTAAAAAGTCAGTCGAATGGGCACAGATCGGTAGGTTGTGAGTTCAAATCCCGGACAAATCATACCAAAGACTATGACAAAGGGACCCATTACCTCCCTGCTTGGCACTCAGCATCAAGGGTTAGAATTGGGGGTTAAATCACCATAAATGATTCCCGGGCGTGGCCACCTCTGCTGCTCACTGCTCCCCTCACCTCCCAGGGGGTGATCAAGGGTGATGGGTCAAATGCAGAGAATAATTTTGCCGCACCTAGTGTGTGTGTGACAATCATTGGTACTTTAACTTTAACACATACACCCACATTACGATAATAGATGCGTCCTAAATATTACTTCCATATGAACACTCCAAAATATTACGTGTCAGCTTCTCCGCGCTCACACGCAATTTTTTCCACAAGAGTTTAAAATTGATGTCCTCCCGGTGACATGTCACCGCCGCCAACTGCGAGGAGCTCGCACCTTCTTCCTCAAGCTGTCCTCGCCGCCTCCTCAGTCGACAGCAGGCTCCGCCCCCCCCCCTCTTTCTTCCTCCTCTTGCTCGCACAGGAAGGAATTTGACCTTTCATGGCGCTGCCCATCGACCCGTCGTCGTGACGATGGTGGAGACACCAGATTAAAAACATTCTACTGCAGGTCGGCAGGGAGCAGGACACACATACACCTTCCCCTTTTATGCTTTTTAATACAGCTGCACACACACATGTGAAAATGACCATTGTGCTTGTTTAATTATCAGTACCTCCGAGAATTGTGGCTAATTTTTACCAATCGATTTTTTCTCTCCGCGTTTTTTTTTCTTAAAGGGGAACATTATCACAATTTCAAAAGGGTTAAAAACCAAAAAAATCAGTTCCCAGTTTTTTTCAAAATTTTATCGGTCCCGGAATATCCCTAAAAAAAAGCTTTAAAGTGCTTTATTTCCCGCTCTCCGCGAAGACGCTATCCATTTTCCTGTGACGTCACACAGTGCTGGCGAATAGCACAGCAAGATATAGCGACATTGGATGGGATTCAGACTCGGATTTCAGCGGCTTAAGCGATTCAACAGATTACGCATGTTTTGAAACGAATGGTTGGAGTATGAAAGTATTGAAGAAGAAACTGAAGCTACTGACGCTATTCATAGCCATAGCATGGCCGAATAGCTGCGTTAGCATCGCCGGTGAAATGTGCGGACCAAACGATCAGGACTTTCGCATCTTGTGACACTTACCAATCCGTCGATTGGTAAGTGTTTTTTTCGTTTTAAATGTGGGTGGAAGGAAACGTAATATCGTTGCAAATGCATCTACAGGTTATCCATACATCTCTGTGCCATGTCTGCTTTGGCACCGCCGGTAAATAGCATGTTAGCATCGATTAGCGTAGCATGTTAGCATCGATTAGCTGGCAGTCACGCCGCGACCAAATATGTCTGATTAGCACATAAGTCAACAACATCAACTAAACTAGTGTTTGTCCTTTGGCTTACCCATCCATGCATTTTTTTTTACCACTTTCGGCGTTGCAGAGTTGGGGTTATGGTGGGGTTTGCCGGAGCATATTCCTACTGTACTCGTAAATATTACAAATACTTTTAGATTGATATGACCAGTTATAGACAAAGCAGGGTTTGATCTTTATACATCAAGTCACACTTTGTAATGGGAGGTCGGGGGTGGGCAGGCCATTTCATTTGCATACCGTATTTTCCGGACCACAGGGCCCACAGGATTATAAGGCGCACGGTCTGAGTGGGTCCATTCAGGTCTTTTTTTTCATAAAAAAGGAGCATTAAAGGGGTAATTTTCTTTCTAAATGTAAAACACTTCCTTGTAGTCTACAAAACATGTAATGGTGGTTCTTTGGTCAAAATGTTGCATAGATTAGGTTTCACAGACCATCTTCAAGTCGCTTTCTGACAGTCACTTTCAGGATTCTCTGTTTTGTGGGGGGTCTTACGTGGCTCACGTTCGGCAGCTTCTTTTCTATGTCACCTTTGTTGTAGCGGTGTAGCGTGCAAGGACGAGAGTGGAAGAAGTGGGACGGCGTGGCGCAGTGGGAGAGTGGCCGTGCGCAAACCGAGGGTCCCTGGTTCAATCCCCACCTAGTACCAACCTCGTCACGTCCGTTGTGTCCTGATCAAGACACTTCACCCTTGCTCTTGATGGATGCTGGATAGCGCCTTGCATGGCAGCTCCCTCCATCAGTGTGTGAATGTGTGTGTGAATGGGTAAATGTGGAAGTAGTGTCAAAGCGCTTTGAGTACCTTGAAGGTAGAAAAGCGCTATACAAGTACAACCCATTTATTTATTATTTATTATTTAAACTCACCTTTGTGATTTCCTTGACTTTATTGTTGCAAATGCATCTGCAGGTTATCCATACATCTCTGTGCCATGTCTGCTTTAGCACCGCCGGTAAATAGCATGTTAGCATCAATTAGCGTAGCATGTTAGCATCGATTAGCTGGCAGTCACGCCGCGACCAAATATGTCTGATCAGCACATAAGCCAACAACATCAACAAAACTCACCTTTGTGATTTCGTTGACTTTATCGTTGCAAATGCATCTGCAGGTTATCCATACATCTCTGTGCCATGTCTGTCATCGCCGGTAAAATGTGCAGACACTCCGGCACATTCAATGGGGGGTGTGGCGGCAGATTTCTTGCCACTTTCGCATCTTCGGGCCAGTGGTGCAACTTGAATCCCTCCCTGTTAGTGTTGTTACACCCTCCGACAACACACAGACGAGGCATGATGTCTCTCCAAGGTTCCAAAAGATAGTCGGAAAATAACAGAGCTGAGAACCGGTGTTTGCAATGTGTTGAAAATGACGTCATCGCCAAAAGAGCCATAAACAGAAAGGCGTTTAACTCGCCAAAATTCACCCATTTAGAGTTCGGAAATCGGTTAAAAAATATATATGGTCTTTTTTCTGCACCATCAAGGTATATATTGACGCTTACATAGGTCTGGTGATAATGTTCCCCTTTAACAACTGTCATATCCAGTCCTGGGCAAATTAAGGCCGGTTGAGCTTTTCAATCTGGCCTGCCCGACATTCCCAAATCAATCAATCAATTAATGTTTACTTATATAGCCCTAAATCACTAGTGTCTCAAAGGGCTGCACAAACCACCACGACATCCTCGGTAGGCCCACATAAGGGCAAGGAAAACTCACACCCAGTGGGACATTGGTGACAATAATGACCCAGTGGGACGTCGGTGACAATGATGACTATGAGAACCTTAGAGAGGAGGAAAGCAATGGATGTCGAGCAGGTCTAACATGATACTGTGAAAGTTCAATCCACAATGGATACAACACAGTCGCGAGAGTCCAGTCCAAACACAGCAGCGAGAGTCCCGTTCACAGCGGAGCCAGCAGGAAACCATCCCAAGGGTAGCGGACCAGCAGCGCAGAGATGTCCCCAGCCGATACACAGAGGGACATAGAAGAAAAAGAAAAGAAACGGCAGATCAACTGGTCTAAAAAGGGAGTCTATTTAAAGGCTAGAGTATACAAATGAGTTTTAAGGTGAGACTTAAATGCTTCTACTGAGGTGGCATCGCGAACTGTTACCGGGAGGGCATTCCAGAGTACTGGAGCCCGAACGGAAAATGCTCTATAGCCCGCAGACTTTTTTTGGGCTTTGGGAATCACTAATAAGCCGGAGTCCTTTGAACGCAGATTTCTTGCCGGGACATATGGTACAATACAATCGGCAAGATAGGATGGAGCTAGACCGTGTAGTATTTTATACGTAAGTAGTAAAACCTTAAAGTCACATCTTAAGTGCACAGGAAGCCAGTGCAGGTGAGCCAGTACAGGCGTAATGTGATCAAACTTTCTTGTTCTTGTCAAAAGTCTAGCAGCCGCATTTTGTACCAACTGTAATCTTTTAATGCTAGACATGGGGAGACCCGAAAATAATACGTTACAGTAATCGAGACGAGACGTAACAAACGCATGGATAATGATCTCAGCGTCTTTAGTGGACAGAATGGAGCGAATTTTAGCGATGTTACGGAGATGAAAGAAGGCCGTTTTAGTAACGCTTTTAATGTGTGCCTCAAAGGAGAGAGTTGGGTCGAAGATAATACCCAGATTCTTTACCGTGTCGCCTTGTTTAATTGTTTGGTTGTCAAATGTTAGAGTTGTATTATTAAATAGAGTTCGGTGTCTAGCAGGACCGATAATCAGCATTTCCGTTTTTTTGGCGTTGAGTTGCAAAAAGTTAGCGGACATCCATTGTTTAATTTCATTAAGACACGCCTCCAGCTGACTACAATCCGGCGTGTTGGTTTTTAGATGTTTAAGATGGAAAGTGTAGCTGCCATTGTGATGTGCAGTCATGTTTTCTAATGACCAGAAGTCTTTATAGTGTTTCAATGGTTGGAATCTGCACTCAAGGATGATGTATTAGTTGCTATGGTAACCTAATTATTTACTATGGTCATATAATTAGTTACTATGGTCATCTACGTTACAGCAGCTCAGACGAGGCACCAAGCACTGTGGGCGGGAAGCGTTTCCACAGATGCGGAAGGAGATTTTCACAACAAAGTTCTAAAGCTTAGTGATATATAGAATAGACTAGAAAGTACTTTATCGATCCCTGGGGGAAATTCAGCAAATATCAGATATATCAGATTGTAGGTGGGTTTATTGCGTTCATGTTTCACTGTTTGTTGCATTTTTGTTGCGTTTCACTTTATTGTAAAATATGTCGATGGAAAGCGGGTGTGACATTCATATTTCGTCAATATTCAGTATTTTATCGTTCATAGAAATATTTAAAATTTCCATTCCGTTTTTTAAGGCTGTCTGTAATGTTTTTAGCATTCAATCAAAAATTATTGACAGGTTTTGTATTAGTGTTCCTAAAAATAAATATGCTGGCCCCCCGACACATTTTTTCTCTAAATGTGGCCCCCGAGTGACCCAGGCCTGGTCTGATCAAAAAACAGCATTTGTTTCTTGTGTAGGCCAATCAGGAACAGCAACATTTTAAAGTTAAAGTACCAATGGTTGTCACACAAACACGCACTAGGTGTGGTGAAATTTGTCCATTGCATTTGACCCATCCCCTTACTCACCCCCTGGGAAGTGAGGGGAGCAGTGGGCAGCAGTGGTGCCGCGCCCGGGATTCATTTATGGTGATTTAACCCCCAATTCCAACCCTTGATGCTGACTCACTGACGTCACTCACCTGCTGCCACACACACATATGCTACTCTCATAACAAAGTGTTTAAAAAGTAGTATGCAAGTTGGACAAACGAGATGCCAAAACCAAAAAAACAGAACATAAAAGTTATAGGAAAAAAATTAAACATGACAGCAGTGAGACCCCCACTGATTAGTGATCAGAGGCAGATGAGTCTCCTGATCACTAATCAGAGGCAGATGAGTACAATCAGCGCTCAGTGACAGGACAGGAATTGGAAAGTAGCTGGACAGGAACTAAACATAGGAAAAAACAGTACATAAATGTAAGAATTTTTTTTAAAAAGCAGTTAAATCTCCACTGATTTGTGATCAGAGGCAGTTGAGTCTTCCGATCACTAATCACGTGCAGGGGAGTACAATTGTAGCTATGTGGCAGAACAGGAAGTGGAAAGGTACTAAACATAGAAAAGACTGTACATAAGTTATTTTTAAAAAAATCAACACGACAGCAGTTAGACCCCCACCGATTAGTGATCAGAGGCAGGTGAGTCTCCTGATCATTAATCAGAGGCAAAGGAGTACAATCGCAGCTGAGTGGCAGAACATGAAGTGGAAAGGAACTAAACATAGGATAAACAGAACATAGAGTTAGGGGGAAATGAACATGACAGCAGTTAGACCCTCACTGATTAGTGATCAGAGGCAGGTGAGTCTCCTGATCACTAATCAGAGGCAGATGAGTACAATCAGCGCTCAGTCGGAGAACAGGAAGTGGAAAGTAGCTGGACAGGAACTAAACATTAAAAAAAAATCCAGTACATAAAAGTTAGATTTTTTTTTAAACATGACAGCAGTTAGACCTCCACTGATTAGTGATTAGAGGCAGAGGCAGTTGAGTCTCCTGATCACTAATCGCATGCAGGGGAGTACAATCGGAGCTCAGTGGCAGAACAGGAGGTGGAAAGTTACGAGACACAGACAAAACCCTACATAAAAGTTGTTGTTTTTTAAATAAACATGACAGCAATTAGACCCTCACCGATTAGTGATCAGAGGCAGGTGAATACAATCGCAGCTGAGTGACAGAACAGGAAGTGGAAAGTAGCTGGACAGGAGGTAAACACAGGAAAACCCGTACATAAATGTTGGAAGAAAAAAATAAAACATGACAGCAGTTAGACCCCCACTGATTAGTGATCAGAGGCAGGTGAGTCTCCTGATCACTAATCAGAGGCAAGGGAGTACACTCACAGCTGAGTTGCAGAACAGGAAGTGGAAAGTAGCTGGAAAGGAACTAAACATAGGATAAACAGAACATAGAGTTAGGGGAAAATGAACATTACAGCAGTTAGACCCCCACTGATTAGTGATCAGAGGCAGGGGAGTCTCCTGATCACTAATCAGAGGCAGATTAGTACAATCAGCGCTCAGTGGCAGAACAGGAAGTGGAAAGTAACTGGACAGGAACTAAACATAAAAAGAAAAACAGTACATAAAACTCAGATTTTTTTTTTAAAACATGACAGCAGTTAGACCTCCACTGATGAGTGATTAGAGGCAGAGGCAGTTGAGTCTCCTGATCACTAATCACATGCAGGGGAGTACAATCGGAGCTGAGTGGCAGAACAGGAGGTGGAAAGTTATGAGACACAGACAAAACCATACTTACAAGTTTTTTTTTAATAAACATGACAGCAATTAGATCCTCACTGATTAGTGATCAGAGGCAGGTGAGTACAATCGCAGCTGAGTGACAGAACAGGAAGTGGAAAGTAGCTGGACAGGAACTAAACATAGGAATTACCGTACATAAATGTTGGAAGAAAAAAATAAAACATGACAGCAGTTAGACACCCACTGATTAGTGATCAGAGGCAGGTGAGTACAATTGCAGCTGAGTGACAGAACAGGAAGTGGAAAGTAGCTGGAAAGGAACTAAACACAGGAAAACCCGTACATAAATGTTGGAAGAAAAAAATAAAACATGACTGCAATTAGACCCCCACTGATTAGTGATCAGAGGCAGGTGAGTCTCCTGATCACTAATCAGAGGCAGGGGAGTACACT
The DNA here is from genome assembly GCF_033978795.1 of Nerophis ophidion. Classification (NCBI taxonomy): domain Eukaryota; kingdom Metazoa; phylum Chordata; class Actinopteri; order Syngnathiformes; family Syngnathidae; genus Nerophis; species Nerophis ophidion. Next base: position 63,298,663 of record NC_084620.1, read on the forward strand.
CGCAGCTGGGTGACAGAACAGGAAGTGGAAAGTAGCTAGAAAGGAACTAAACATAGGCTAAACAGAACATACAGTTTGGGGAAAATGAACATGACAGCAGTTAGACCCCCACTGATTAGTGATCAGAGGCAGGTGAGTCTCCAGATCACTAATCAGAGGCAGATGAGTACAATCAGCGCTCAGTGGCAGAACAGGAAGTGGAAAGTAGCTGGACAGGAACTAAACATAAAAATTAAAAAAAAACAGTACATAAAAGTAAGATTTTTTTTTTTTTAAACATGACACTAGTTAGACCTCCACTGATTAGTGATTAGAGGCAGAGGCAGTTGAGTCTCCTGATCACTAATCGCATGCAGGGGAGTACAATCGGAGCTCAATGGCAGAACAGGAGGTGGAAAGTTACGAGACACAGACAAAACCCTACATAAAAGTTGTTGTTTTTTAAATAAACATGACAGCAATTAGACCCTCACTGATTAGTGATCAGAGGCAGGTGAGTACAATCGCAGCTGAGTGACAGAACAGGAAGTAGGAAAGTAGCTGGACAGGAGGTAAACACAGGAAAACCCGTACATAAATGTTGGAAGAAAAAAATAAAACATGACAGCAGTTAGACCCCCACTGATTAGTGATCAGAGGCAGGTGAGTCTCCTGATCACTAATCAGAGGCAAGGGAGTACACTCGCAGCTGAGTGGCAGAACAGGAAGTGGAAAGTAGCTGGAAAGGAACTAAACATAGGATAAACAGAACATAGAGTTAGGGGAAAATGAACATGACAGCAGTTAGACCCCCACTGATTAGTGATCAGAGGCAGGTGAGTCTCCTGATCACTAATCAGAGGCAGATGAGTACAATCAGCGCTCAGTGGCAGAACAGGAAGTGGAAAGTAGCTGGACAGGAACTAAACATAAAAATAAAAAAAACAGTACATAATTTATGTAAGATTTTTTTTTTTAAACATGACACCAGTTAGACCTCCACTGATTAGTGATTAGAGGCAGAGGCAGTTGAGTCTCCTGATCACTAATCGCATGCAGGGGAGGACAATCGGAGCTCAGTGGAAAGTTACGAGACACAGACAAAACCCTACATAAGTTGTTTTTGTTCGTTTTTTAAAACATGACAGCAATTAGACCCTCACCGATTAGTGATCAGAGGCAGTTGAGTACAATCGCAGCTGAGTGACAGAACAGGAAGTGGAAAGTAGATGGAAAGGAACTAAACACAGGAAAACCCGTACATAAATGTTGGAAGAAAAAAATAAAACATGACTGCAGTTAGACCCCCACTGATTAGTGATCAGAGGCAGGTGAGTCTCCTGATCACTAATCAGAGGCAGGGGTTAGTCGTGGTTTGACAGGTCATGACAGCAACAAACACATAAAAAAGCAATCCTGGAGGGACTGGAAAATATCATTCTGTCCGTCCTTCTGCAGCTTGCTGTAAATCCTGTTTCCCTTTTTTTTTTTATTGATTCATGTCAGGTGCTTTTATTTGTTTCTGTGTTGCAAAAACCCCAAAAGGTGTTTGTAGTCAAAAGAAAGACACGTTTTGTTCCATGGCTGCCGTGACATTCTGTTTTTTTTGTTTTTTTCCCCCTCGCATCCTCCCACAGGAGCCTTCTTCCTCTACTCCAGCATGGCCTTCCTGGGCTTCATCTTCATCTTCGGCTGCTTGCCCGAGACCAAAGGCCGGCGTTTGGAGGAGATCGAAGCGCTGTTCGAGAACCAGCTGTGCTCGTGCGGCGCGTCCGATTCGGATGAGGGGCGGCAGGTTGAGTACATCCGGGTTAAAGGCTCCAACTACCATCTATCAGACAATGACGCGTCCGACGTAGACTAGAAGTGTTGTCATATGTTCAATAACAAACAGGGTGCTCTTGGTTTGAGCCTCTGCCCGGCCTTGTGGGTGTTTATGTTCTCACTTCTTGCTGGACAAATCTCAAACCATGCAGTCACATTTAGAGCTGTCTTCTTTGTGGACACTTGAACAAACAACAGGAACCATTGAAGCCTATAATTGAAGGATAATCCGTGAATCATCAACATGTAGCACAGTCCTATTATTTGGAGCTTCTATTTCTATGACACGCACTGACAGTGGGTGGCTGCCGACACCAGACTAGTAGCACTAAAAGGATATTTTCGGAGGGACTCTTTGGACACCTAATGTTTGATCCAATTCCGATTCCTGGGGTGACCGGTCGATTCACCACAATTCTTGATTTAAATCAATTCTCACAATTTTGGTATAATAATTTCAATATTACAGTATATATATATATATATATATATATATATATGTGTATACATGTATGTAGATATGTATGTATATATATATATATGTACATATGTATGTATCCATCCATCCATTTTCGACCGCTTATTCCCTTTGAGGTGGCGGGGGGCGCTGGTGCCTATCTCAGCTACAATCGGGCGGAAGGCGTGGTACACCCTGGACAAGTAGCCACCTCGTCACAGGGCCTACACAGATAGACAGACAACACTCAACACACTAGGGTCAATTTAGTGTTGCCAATCAACCTATCCCCAGGTGCATGTCTTTGGAGGTGGGAGGAAGCCGGAGTACCCGGAGGGAACCCACGCAGTCCCGGGGAGGACATGCACACTCCACACAGAAAGATCCTGAGCCCAGGATTAAACCCAGGACTACTCAGGACCTTCGTATTGTGAGGCAGACACACTAACCCCTGTACCACCGTGATGCCCTGTATGTATGTATATATATATATGTATGTATGTATGTACGTATATATGTACATATGTATGTATATATGTATGTGTATCTATGTATGTTTGTACATATTTTTATATATGTATGTTTATATATATATATACATGTATAAAGTATGTATATATGTATGTACATATATATGTATGTATGTATGTATATATATATATACATAATTACATTAAATTTATAATGTATGTATATATGTGTATATATATAGGTATGTATGTTTGTATATATATGTATTTATATTTGTATATATATGTGTGTGTGCGTGCGTGTATGTATGTGTGTATATATGTGTGTATCTATATGTATGTATGTATATATACATATTTGTATGTGTGTGTATATATGTATGTATGTATGTGTGTGTGTGTATATATGTATGTATGTGTGTGTATATATATATATATCCCCCAGGGATCAATAAAGTACTTTCTATTTTATTCTATTCTATATATGTATGTATGTACAGTATAGATAGATAGATAGTTAGATAGTACTTTATTGATTCCTTCAGGAGAGTTCCTTCAGGAAAATTAAAATTCCAGCAGCAGTGTACAGAGTTGAGATCAATTTAAAGAAAAAAGTAAAAAGTAAATAATGGGGTTTTAAAAGGAAACAAAATAGAGAAATATTACAAAAAGAATAAAAACAAAGGGAATAACAATATAACAGTAAAATAAGAATATAACAAGACAAAGTAGGCAGTAGTGACCATGTTATGAAAAAACGTATTGCACTGTTATTGTTTTGCATCCCCTGTCATCCTAATACTCCCTGCCCCCCGTCCCAGAGAGGAGTTGTACAGTCTAATGGCGTGTGGGACAAAGGAGTTCTTGATGTGTACGTATATGTATGTACAAACGCCGTTTCCATATGAGTTGGGAAATTGTGTTAGATGTAAATATAAACGGAATACAATGATTTGCAAATCCTTTTCAACTCATATTCAGTTGAATGCACTACAAAGACAAGATATTTGATGTTCAAACTCATTAACTTTATTTTTTTTGCAAATAATAATTAACTTAGAATTTCATGCCTGCAACACGTGCCAAAGTAGTTGGGAAAGGGCATGTTCACCACTGTGTTACATCACCTTTTCTTTTAACAACACTCAATAAACGTTTGGGAACTGAGGAAACTAATTGTTGAAGCTTTGAAAGTAAAATTCTTTCCCATTCTTGTTTTATGTAGAGCTTCAGTTGTTCAATAGTTCGGAGTCTCCGCTGTCGTATTTTACGCTTCATAATGCATTTTTGATGGGAGACAGGTCTGGACTGCAGGCGGGCCAGGAAAGTACCCGCACTCTTTTACTATGAAGCCACGCTGTTGTAACACGTGGCTTGGCATTGTCTTGCTGAAATAAGCAGCGGCGTCCATGATAACGTTGCTTGGATGGCAACATATGTTGCTCCAAAACCTGTATGGACCATTCAGCATTAATGGTGCCTTCACAGATGTGTAAGTTACCCATGCCTTGGACACTAATACACCCCCATACCATCACAGATGCTGGCTTTTAAACTTCGCCCCTATAACAATCCGAATGGTTGTTTTCTCTTTGTTCTGGAGGACACCACGTCCTCTGGTTCCAAATTAAATTTGACATGTGGACTCGTCAGACCACAGAAACACTTTTCCACTTTGCATCAGTCCATCTTAGACGAGCTCGGGCCCAGCGAAAACGGCGGCGTTTCAGGGTGTTGTTGATAAATGGGTTTGGCTTTGCATAGTAGAGTTTTAACTTGCACTTACAGTTATAGCGACAAACTGTAGTTACTGACAGTGGTTTTATGAAGTGTTCCTGAGCCCATCTGGTGATATCCTTTACACACTGATGTCGGTTTTTTATGCAGTACCGCCTGAGGGGTCAAAGGTCCGTAATATCATGGCTTACGTACAGTGATTTCTCCAGATTCTCTGAACCTTTTGATGATTTGACCGTAGATGGTAAAATCCCTAAATTCCTCTCAATGGCTCGTTGAGAAATGTTGTTCTAAAACTGACAATTTTCTTACAAAGTGGTGACCCTCACCACATCCTTTTTTGTGAATTACTTAGCATTTCATGGGAGCTGTTTTTATACCCAATCATGGCACCCACCTGTTGCCAATCAGCCTGCACACCTGTGGGATGTTCCATATAAGTGTTAGATGAGCATTCCTCAACTTTATCAGTATTTATTGCCACCTTTCCCAACTTCTGTTTCACGTGTTAAAGGCATCAAATTCTAAAGTTAATGATTATTTGCAAAAATAAAAAAGTTTATCAGTTTGAACATCAAATATGTTGTCTTTGTAGCATATTCAACTGAATATGGGTTGAAAATGATTTGCAAATCATTGTATTCCGTTTATATTTACATCTAACACAATTTCCCAACTCATATGGAAACAGGGTTTGTATATATACGTATGTATGTATATATGTATGAATGTTTATACATGTATGTATATATAGATACATATATACATATATGTATGTATGTGTGTGTGTGTATATATGTGTATGTACGCATATATATATGTGTATATGTGTATATATATATGTATATATGTATATATATATATATATATATATGTGTGTATGTATTAATCCATTTTGAAAAATATGTTTTTAGGCCATCTCCATGCAACCAGAAGGAGCTTTTCCAACCTGTAACATTAGAATTATCACACCAAAAATTGTGAGAATAAATATAAATCAAGAATCACGGTGAATCGAACGCTTGTGTACCCCTAAGTTTGCCGTTATTGCAGTACATGCACAGCAGGTACAGCAGAGTGAGCCACATTTACAGTACAAATACAGGATTTCATCACACATTTAGGATAACAACCTGGAATTTTGTGACGGGTGCCATCTCAGTTTAAAAAGTGGAAAGAAGTGTAATGATCTTTATTTGTTTACCTTTACGTGTCTATGATTCTTTTTTACTATTTTTTTACGGTTTTCTTCCGCCGCAGCCTTACGTACAAAAAAGACATTATTGTAATTTGTGTCTCAGAATGATCAGCAGGTAGAATTTTAAGTACCAGTCCATGGTTTGCATATCAGTAAATATCGGTTTTAAGTGTCATTCTATTGGCAGCACATCAATAGTTCCTATTTCAGTCGTCCCCCATCATATCGCTCTTCAATTATTTATATATATGTGTGTGTGTGTATATATATATACACACACACACACGTATGTATATACATGTGTGTGTGTGTGTGTGTGTACATATATATATATGTATATGTATATATATATGTATATATATATATATATACTTGTATACACACACATATATATATATGTGTACATATGTGTATATATATACATGTACAAATATATATGTATACATACATTACATATACACGTATACATACATGTACATATATATATATGCATATGTGTGTATATATAAATTATATATGTGTATACATCTATGTATATATATATATGTGTGTGTACATCTATATATATATAAATATACACAAATATATATATTTGTGTATATTTAATTACAATATATATAATTTTAAATAACATATACACATATTTCTGTATGCATATATGTATAGGTATATACATTTTTTTTGCATATTTTTTCAGTTTCAAACTTATAAAAGCCACAATATTTGAAGCACACTGTCCAGCCCTTTGAGACATTTGTGATTAAGGGCTATATAAGTAAACTTTAATTTGATTGATTGAAGCACACCTCACCACAATATGTCTATTATTTAATTGTATTTTTAAGGCATATTCTGCAATTTTTGAGGTCCTAAATCAAGCATTTTCAGGCGTAAAAATGGCAACGTAGACAAAAAAATACGTTTTGGCCATTAGGGGAGACCAAAAGTCTCATGACAACTGATTGGCAGCAATATTATATTGTATTAAAACAGTGTAAATGTTAACAAAGTGTGTTATCTCATGTGTAGAGGGTTCTAATTATGTTAACGTATTTACAAGGTCCTTAAATTGTTTTTTTTCAATGAAAATATCGGATTTATAAAAAACAATTCCTACTTCGCAGAAATGCATTCATCGCGGTCACGTCGGGAATTAACAGCGACAAACGAGGGACGACTGTGCACGGTGTGTTTTTAGAAATAATATTAAAAACAGTCATTTACATATGAAACTAACACAGACAAGCAGGTTTACCTAATGAAATGTCCAGTGTGTGTACATTTAAGATCAAGTTTTATGATAGGATTCAGTAATTTATGCAACTTCTGTCATATCTAAAGTGACGGGTGTCCAATTTGGAGTCATTAGTCAGAAAAAAAAAATGTGTTAGATTGGTTGGAAAAAATCAAAACAATTTTGTGCACAAAGTTTTATTCCATTTCCAGACTGTGCAATTGGTGACCAAATGTTTGCCGTGAGTGTTCCAGGCTGCACTTTTGTCACAGTGTGCTGTGTTTTTTCGCGGTTGTGTTGGCGCTGTCTAGCTGTGGACAGTTATTGTGTACTTCTGGTGACATCCCGTGTTTCTACAGGTGACGTAGAACGAACACCAATAGAGTGATGTATAGTATATTTATTCATTATCGTCTGAGCTGTACATGTTTTGCGAGAGTTTATATTCTATATATAAAAAGAAATATCTGGAGTGTGTACGGGGAAAGAAATAAACCGCTGAATCAATAATGCTGCTTTGGGGGTTTTATTTGACAGTGTTGCTATGACAACAGGTCATTCAATTAAGACAACACACACGGAACAGGTATGTCCTCATCACTCTTATCTTTGTTTGAGCATGAGCAAAATGTCTGCTATTTCCTTACGTGTTTCAGCCTCTTCTGGGGGTCTTTTGGTGGTGGATGCCTGCTCCAGGATGGCATCACATGAGGGTTCTTGTTGCCCTTTGACCTCATCTTGCTGCACCCCTAGAAAAAAGGCACACACACAGTATAATTAATGCATCATAGAGAAGTTGTTAATTTTTTACTTGTGTTCTACTTCTGTTTGTGGTGGAGCTCTTCTTGCCAGCTGTTGAAAAGTCTGAGCAACCTGTGCGCCCTCTGCTGGAGGCCCGCTGTGGTGACATATCAGTTGAAAGGCGTACACCCAAAGTGGGCTCGCACTGAGTGGCGGCGTCGCACATCTCAGGGGAGGTTTGGGTTTGTGCTTCTCTCATTTCCCTGCATGTTTTCTTGCATGTGCACATTTCCAGACGATGCCCGCTCTGCTGTTGATTTCTGCGGGGAGTAGCGTCTAAACAACAGTCTCCATCCGATGCCTGATGGCGTTCTTCACTCTGACGAACACAGGAGAAAAAGTCCTATTGTTGTGGACTCGAACAGAGGAAGAACACTTACTTACATCAATGGAATCTGAACTCTGGTAACCCCGTCTACACGAGGAAATTGGTGAATGGCCATTCATTGGGTAGTCGGGGCACGCTGCGGAGAAAAACTTTGTTGATTTGCATACATAATGAACGAATTAATGTGTTCAAGGGAGGGCAGACTCACAAAAGTTCATGCTACTGCAGCTTGGCGGCTGCTAGTGAATTACAATCACCACATTAAAGAGTATTTTTTTTTAATTGTATAATTTACCACAACTTACCTGCACGCCAATGACCTGTGGCTCCGGGACAGTTCTAAAGTCAAAAAAACAGTTGTTACAAATGAAAAACATGTATATTTTAATATTTAAACACCTACTGTGGTGATGAAGCTCTGTCTCCTGGTTCATCTTTAAGGTAGATCTTAGGTTTTTCTCTCCCAAAATCACACACTATAATGCAAACACATGTAAAGAAAGTTGACAGTTCATGCTTAAATTACCATATTTTTCGCACTATAAAGTGCACCAGCATATAAGCCGACCCACTAAATTTTAGAATAAAAATATATTTTTTAGCCGCACCGGACGATAAGTTGACTGGTCCAGGGTGTACGCCGTCTTCTGCCCGAGTGCAGCTGAGAAATGGATGGATGGACTGACTATAAGCTGCAGATATATGCGTTGTGAAATTAGTTATTTACGCAGATATAATTTGTAAATGTTTACCTACATAGATTAATTGTTTTCAAACGGTGCCAGTATAACAGCTGATCAAACAAAACAGAAGTCATCTTCATGGACCCACTATCTGCGGAAGCTAGTTCTCCAAACAGCTAAACAGACTCAAACACTCCACGGTGACATTTTGGTGAGTTTACTTAGGGATTTACAAAAATGAAACGATACAAAAAAAATTCCATCATAAGTAAATAAGGCTAACACAGACACTTGTAAATGTGTTAGCATATTAGCTAATGCCAACGACGCTCGCTTGATTACATTATGGTAGCACGCACAAATATGCATGAAAAAACTCCGACATCACACATGGGAAGGTTTTGTAAGTAAGAATTGTTTTAGTTATATTGTAAAACGTGTAAATGTTGCTTGGGGTGATGCATGAAGATACAAGATGAGTAGAACGCAATGAACGACTAGTTGGAACGTCATTTGTACTTCCAGTTCAAGGGACTAAACAGAAGGAAATAATGTAGACAATCAACCAGCAGCACCTGCAGTGAGCAAACTCGTCCAAAAGATGGTGCCATAGCACAAACTATAACAATTCTTCAGTGTCTCTGTTAGGTTTTATGAAAACTATTTCTTGAATACAAAACATTACGGCCGATAGCAGAGAAAAATCCATCAATTAGCCGCACCGTTTTATAAGCCGTAGGGTTCAAAGCCTAGTGGCTTGTAGTCCAGAAAATACGTTAGCAAGGGGGTAATAAATCCACAATCTCTGAACTGTCAACATGCGTGCACTAACATCACTACAAGCAACGTTTGTAAGTTGCTTGGAGTGAATAAAGAATCCATACAGGTAGAAAAGCTATGGACGGCAAGATGAAAGAACGGCACTTCTATGTCTGGGTGAAAGCTCTAAACAGAAGACACTGCAGCAGCTGTGATGAGCAAACTCGTCCAAAATTTGGCGCCCTCGCACAATAAAACCCACCTTTTCAGTCTTTGCTCATCTTTTTTTTTGTATCATTTACATTACAGCCATCAGCAAAGAAAATCCATAAATTAGCCAAACCATTTTATAAGCCTAGGAAAATGGTAGCGTATTATAGTCCGGAATTTACAATAAGCTTGGTTTACCGCTTAAGTCTTCATTGGTGAAGCCCATGAAGACATCCTCTTCAAAGGGCTGCTCGCCTCTCATCTGGTTCAGAGTGAAGTCCATCATGGGTTCCTGTTTTGGCTGCAGAGAGGTGACTTCATGTTTTGCGCGTTTGCTGAAAAGACAAGATATATTTTGTATTTTGTTGTTAAATTACAAGAACATACTGTAAAAGTGCTCTCACAATAATTGCGAAGGAGGGGAAGTGGCCAGGTAAGAACCAGAAGACCATGTCATTGGTCTGGGCTCACAGTAAGGCTGAAACTAAAGCATACATGTTTGTTATTAAAGGCCCTGCGTGGAAAGTACTTATATTCTTTTGACTACCGTGTTCTGATCCAGACCCGATGTGTCCCAAGGTGAAGGCGGCCACTGAGAATGTGGCTGTGCTTGCAACTGCTGGTAGAACCTCCCTAAAGAGTGGGATTCATTATAAATTCAATGAGTATTCCATTTTCTATACCTTGTCCTGAGGAGGAGGAGGAGGATGAGAAGGGGCTGAGGGGATCCACTGTTGGCATCAGGTAGTCTGACACGCTGTTGTCTGAATAGGCTGCCTCCAGAACAGGTGAAAACTTAAAGTGATAAACACATTTATTGAGTCCAACACACCAGACATGTTCATCATTGGCTTGTTTTAGTGACTTACTTGCCGAGTCTTGAACGCTTGCGGGATAATCTGTTTTGCCCTTGCTCCCTGAATGCTACAATAGAACAGAATGCTGACATTACTCCTCCACAAAATCCTTGATTAAACATTTACTTTACTGTTTTTTTTACAGTTACTGAGATGCTACACTCAAAAACCCCTCTTATTTATCAACTCCACGAAATAGCTTTGCCTGGAAAAGGTCCAAATAGTTAGGGGAATAAATTAACACCTGTGGCCCTAACTCACAGGTCTCCAGTGATGTGCTGTTAGGGGAGGCAAGTGAGGCAGTGCCTCTGCTTACCACCAGGAGGGTAAAAGGCTCAAACATAAGATGTACAAAAGCAAAGTAGTAACATAAAATAAGTTTTATATTTTTCTTTTGGTCTATGATTTCTATGTGATTTTGGTGTGGTTCCTGTATATTTTGATCATTTTCATGATCAAAATCGCGGAAATTCCGTGTTTCCTGATCAAAATAATGTGCCAAACGAGAATTGAGGCAGACACGGGTGGTGCCTCCACGGCTACACACAAAGCATTTTGAGCGTGTGAGTGCGAGGGGGTGTGTGCTTCGTGTGCTGGGAAAAGGCAGGCCATGAGGCAGCAAGTACCTCTGCCTCAAGGTAGAGGGCGATATATTCTCAACTTGCACTTCAATGCCTCAGCAGTACTCTGACTCGCCACACTGGGAGAAATGGGGGCGCTCAAGTTAGCAGACACAGGTCTCTACAGCGGAAGCCAGCCATTTTTCTTTTTCTTTTTTTTTTAAACTGTATTTAAAACAAACATTACATTTTTATTACAGTAAACCAGGGTTTGTGGGGTGCTTTTTGTCAGATGCAAAAATATTGTTTTATTGCTTGAATTGAAATTTAATGAATATGGAGGATTATATATATATCCAAGATTAAATACTTCTCTAAACTGGACTTTAAGACAAAATGAATGTGATCATACAAAGTATGTTTTCATGGAGGATAGCTATTGTGGCTTCAGATACATATACAGAGAGGCAAGATACGCTCACAATACTTTATTTTGTTAAAAGCAAATTGGACCAAAAATTATTTGAAACAACTTTATCAAATACTTTTTGGACCCATTTACCATATCATATCATGATGACGTTTTATGAAAGCTAATTACTCCCTTATTTTTCCTGTTATTCTAATGTGCAACCTAAATCAACAATGTTTAGAGCTGCACATTTTAGTTAAAAAAACCCTCAAAGTATCTATGCCTCACCCGGTGTATACTTCACCGCACGTCACTGCGGGTGTCAAACTCAAAGCTCAGAGGCCATATCTGGCCCGCTACGCCATTTTATGAGTTCCGCAATGTTATTTTATCTGTATGCGGCTTGCAACTTTATTTTATGTTGTCTGTCACATTATTTTATGTAACCCGCCACTTATTTTAGGTAGTCTCCCACGCCATGTTATGTGTTAAGCCCTATTATTCTTCTGGTTGGCCATATTATTTTATGGGGTCCACCATGCCATTTTATGTGTTTGGTTAGTTTATCTGGCCCGCAACATACATTTTTGTGGCCTGCCACGTCGTTTTATGTTTTATGTTACATTTTTATACGTGGCCCACTACATAATTCATGTGGCCTGTTGCTGCATTTTACTGTATATGTTCCGCAAAGTTATTTTATCTGTCCCACTACATTATTTTATGTAGCCCGCCACGGCATTTTATGTGGTGTGTCACATTATTTTAAGTGGACCACTATATCATTTATTTGACCCAGCAGGCCCATTGTATGTGTTCCACCATTCAATTGCATTTGTCCTATGCTTTAATATTATCTGATCAAACAACAAAATATTTTAAGTATTTTTTTTTTGTCATCTTGTACCATGAATTGATTAACGTGGACAAGTTGAAAAACTTATTCGGGTGTTACCATTTAGTGGTCAAATGTACGGAATATGTACTGAACTGTGCAATCTACTAATAAAAGTATCAATCAATCAATGACGTATAACTTCAGAGCAAGTTATCCATCAATCTGTTAGTAAATAATATAAGAACCAAAAATAGTAGATTATTCAAATTATGTAACAAGGCAATTGTATGTTTATATTCAGATTATTTTAACGGTTTCACATTGGCCCTTAATATAAACAAGTTTGACACCCCTGCCCTAACTCAACAAGTATGTTATGGAGGGTCTGTTTTACCTGTATTGAGGTTGGCTGTCAACCAGACTCAGCTGTGATGGAGAGCAGGGGCTCATCGGGAGCACCAACGGTTCGATTCCCCTCTTCTTCCCTCTTCCTTTGGAGCTCAGCACAGACACTGAAGGAGGATCTGGGTGGGAAAATAAAGTTTGTTTTGCTAGTCGTGTAAAATAGTTGTTTTGTAAAGCTTAACAGTCTAATACATGGGTGTCAAACTTACTTTCATTGCAATTATGGCTGCTCTTGTTACGGTGAATATACAGTTTAAGAATTATAATTTATACGTTATGTACATGCTTTTGAAATCATAAGTCAGGTGGACAAGCATGTTATTCTAACAAAAAAATGTATGGAATATATGTTAATAATACAGGGGTGTCCCAACTTTTTTCAACAAGGGCCACTTACTAAATGTCAGAAGTATGTGGCTGCCATTTTGATAAATTTTTATGGAGTAAAAGTAAATAGAGACATTACATATGTTTAAAGACAAAACATAGTGGCAGCTTTGTGTTATAGGTGACAAAGTGTAGTATTACTGACTTTTTACAGTGGTAAAAACAACAGTTAAATGTAAAAAAAAAAAAAAAAGACATAATGTAATAAGGAAAAAGCTGAAATGTTGATACTAATAACCAATAATACTATACAGTTGCTTATAACACAAAGCTGACATTACTTTGTTTTTAAATACTGCATCCATATTTATGCTGTAATACAGCTGGACAATATATCGAATATACTCGATATATCGCAAGTTTGTGTCTGTGCTATGTAGAAAATGACAATATCAAGAGTATTCGAGTATACGCTCTCACGCAGTTGCTTATAGCTGCGGGCATTACACTACAGCAGGGGTCACAAACCTTTTTGAAAACAAGAGCTACTTCTTGGGTACTGATTAATGCGAAGGGCTACCAGTTTGATACACACTTAAATGAATTGCCAGAAATAGCCAATTTGCTCAATTTACATTTAACTCTATGTTATTATTAGTAATTAATGATATTTATCTTTGTGGAAACACTGATCATCTTAATGATTTCTCACAATAAATATATATTATTGATGATGACATGTTTTAAAAAGGTTAAAATCCAATCTGCACTTTGTTAGAATATATGACAAATTGGACCAGGCTATATTTCTAACAAAGACAAATAATAATTTCTTCTAGAACAAAAGTTTTAAAAGAAATTCAAAAGACTTTGAAATAAGATTTAAATCTTATTATACATATTTTTTAGATTTGCCAGGATATTTTTTGGAATTTTAATCACAATAAGTTTGAAGAAATATTTCACAAATATTCTTCGTCGAAAAAACAGACGCTAAAATTAAGAATTGAATTAAAACGTATTTACTATTCTTAACAATAACAAAATTAATTTACTTGAACATTGATTTAAATTGTCAGGAAAGAAGAGGAAGGAACTTAAAAGGTAAAAAGGTATGTGTTTAAAAATCCTAAAATAATTTTTAAGGTTTTATTTTTTCCCTAAAATTGTCTTTCTGAAAGTTATAAGAAGCAAAGTAAAAAAATAAATGAATTTATTTAAACAAGTGAAGACCAACTCTTTAAAATATTTTCTTGGATTTTCAAATTCTATTTGAGTTTTGTCTCTCTTAGAATTAAAAATGTCGAGCAAAGCTTGCTAGTAAATAAATACAATTTCAAAAATAGAGGCAGCTCACTGGTAAGTGCTGCTATTTGAGCTATTTTTAGAACAGGCCAGCGGGCGACTCATCTGGTCCTTATGGGCTACCTGGTGCCCGCGGGCACCGTGTTGGTGACCCCTGCACCATAGGCTTTTCTCACTCTTTATTGTCTCTTCTTCTCATCAAGGAAGGATCTAACATCGATGGCACCCCCACACTACCATCGCGATGTTGGATCCTTCCTCGATGGAATCTTGCCAAACAGGTGGATTGGACGGAGGGGTTTTGTTAAATACCCTCCGCGTTCACCGGACCTTACACCACTAGACTTCTTTTTACGGGGATACCTAAAGACAAGGTTTACGCAATGAGACCTGCAACAGTCATTGAATTACATCGCTGGACCAGAACAGACACCAGTTTGAGAACAGGTGGTGTCAAAACAATAGAATGATGTTTGTCAATTATTTTACATGTTGAAAATAGAAGGCCTACTGAAACCCACTACTACCGACCACGCAGTCTGATAGTTTAGATATCAATAATGAAATCTTAACATTGCAACACATGCTAATACAGCCGGGTTAGTTTACTAAATTGCAATTTTAAATTTCGCGCGAAGTATCCGTGACGCGTGACGTCACGGATTGTAGCGGACATTTTGATCCAGCACCGATCACAGCTATAAGTGGTCTGCTTTAATCACATAATTACATGGTATTCTGAACATCTGTGTTGCTGAATCTTTTGCAATTTGTTCAATGAATTATGGAGATGTCATAGAAGAAAGATGTAGGTGGGAAGCGGTGAATTGCGGCCGCCTTTAGCAACACAAACACAGCCGGTGTTTCCTTGTTTACATTCGGCTCTTACCGTAGACATGAGCGGAGAGTTTGCGTTGTTTCTCCTGCAGCTGTGGACTCTCTTGCGTCCTCCCACCGGCCGCCACCGACCGTCGGATGCTTACTCCATGGAGGGGGGGGGGGGGGGGGGGGGGGGGGGGGTTGGGGGGAGGGGATCTCTCCTGCCTCGTCGAGAAACGTGGCTTCCCTCAGAGACACTGGCGGTCACCACACCCGTGGCCACACCCCTCCGACTTTCAGGTACGACTATATAATCTCACTAATCCACTTGTAAGACAGTAAGCAGATAAGGGATTTTCCAGAATTATCCTAGTAAATGTGTCTAATAACATCTGAATCGCTCCCACTGCCCTGTTTTTTTTTTTTTTTCTAGTCCTTCACTCTCACTATCCTCATCCACGAATCTTTCATCCTCGCTCAAAGTAATGGGGAAATCATCGCTTTCTCGGTCCGAATCGCTCTCGCTGCTGGTGGCCATGATTGTAAACAATGTGAGGATGTGAGGAGCTCCACAACCCGTGATGTCACGCGCACATCGTCTGCTACTTCCGGTACAGGCAAAGCTTCTTTTATTAGCGACCAAAAGTTGTGAACTTTATCGTCGATGTTCTCTACTAAATCCTTTCAGCAAAAATATGGCAATATCGCAAAATGATCAAGTATAACACATAAAATGGACCTGCTATCCCCGTTTAAATAAGAAAATCTCATTTCAGTAGGCCTTTAAACAAATGATAATAAACAGCTAGTTTACAATTATTTAAAGTGTGTATACCTTTTTTGGGACACTATATGTATGTGTATGTTTACCTTTATGTTCCTTTTTGGCAGCAATCTGGTTGACAACAAACAGTGTGAGCAGGTCCATACTTCCAAAAGGGATGCCTTTAGGGGAGGATGACGAAGCAGCCGCCATGTTTTTAAGTTTATCTTGCATTTTCCTCTTTTGAAAGAACTCCTGTGAAGGGACACATTGGTTACACAGAAGACAGGAGAGGTTGATTAAAAAAAATAAAATGTGTGAATGTGAGTGTGAATGTTGTCTGTCTATCTGTTTTGGCCCTGCGATGAAATGGCGACTTGTCCAGGGTGTACCCCGCCTTCCGCCAGATTGTAGCTGAGATATAGGCACCAGCGCCCCACGCGACCCCAAATGGAATAAGCGGTAGGAAATGGATGGATGGATAACTTACTCGCTGCTTTTTTGTGTCATTCTTCAAGATAAGACGGCTCCTGTGTAGAAAAATACCTTTAGCATGCTAAGCTAACATTTCACCATAAGAACTAATGTGGTTAAGCACTAATTAACCTACCTTGACCCGCCAACCCAGTTCATTATAGAAGATTGTAAACCAACCAACACAGATAGAATCGTCGACCGAGCAAATGCTGAAGTTCTAACAATGGAAATTTGAGAAGAAATCAGATTTTTACGCTTGATAAAAAATATTGCCAATGTGCAATACAAACATGTAATTTATGAACGCTACGGGATTAGAATACATAAATGAAGCATAGTTAATACAGTAATACATTCAAATATTGTTTATATATTTAATATATATAAACAATATATATTTGTATATATATATACATATTTATATTGTTTTACCCCGGTCGTAATCAACAGAAAAAGGCGGAAATGAGTGGCGGAAGCTGTTGTACAAAATCAAGCAGACGTACTAACAAACTAAAAGCATCCATCAGATGACACCATTCAAACCGGTAAATAAATGTTTTAATTTGAATTTCAAACACGGAAACGAGTGGCAGAAGCTGTTGTACAAAATCAAGTAGACATACTAACAAACTAAAATCATCCATTAGATGACACCATTCAATCCGGTAAATAATTGTTTTAATTTGAAATTCAAACGCGGAAATGAGTGGTGGAAACTGTTGTACAAAATGAAGTAGATGTACTAACAAACTAAAAGCATCCACCAGATGACACCGTTCAATCCGGTAAATAAATGTTATAATTTGAAATTCAAATGCAGAAATGAGTGTTGGAAGCTGTTGTACAAAATTAAGTAGATGTACTAACAAACTAAAAGCATCCACCAGATGACACCGTTCAATCCGGTAAATAAATGTTATATTTTGAAATTCAAACACGGAAAAGAGTGGCGGAAGCTGTTGTACAAAATCAAAGTAGACGTACTAACAAACTAAAAGCATCCATCAGATGACACCATTCAATCCGGTAAATAAATGTTCTAATTTGAAATTCAAACGCGGAAATGAGTGGCGGAAGCTGTTGTACAAAATCAAAGTAGACGTACTAACAAACTAAAAGCATCAATCAGATGACACCATTCAATCCGGTAAATAAATGTTTTAATTTGAAATTCAAACGCCCAAATAAGTGGCGGAAGCTGTTGTACTAAATCAAGAAGACATACTTACAAACTAAAAGCATCCATTAGATCAGTGGTCCCCAACCACCAGGCTGCAGAATATTTATTTTTCCATCCATCCATCCATCCCATTCATTTTCTACCGCTTATTCCCTTTGGGGTGGCGGGGGGCGCTGGCGCCTATCTCAGCTTCAATCGGGCGGAAGGCGGAGTACACCCTGGACAAGTCGCCACCTCATAGACAGACAACATTCACACTCACATTCACACAGGGCCAATTTAGTGTTGCCAATCGATCCGGTAAATAAATGTTTTAATTTGAAATTCAAACGCGGAAATGAGTGGCGGAAGCTGTTGTACAAAATCGAGTAGATGTACTATCAAACTAAAAGCATCCATCAGATGACACCATTCAATCCATCCATCCATCCATTTCCTACCGCTTATTCCCTTTGGGGTGGCGGGGGGCGCTGGCGCCTATCTCAGCTTCAATTGGGTGGAAGGCGGCGTAAACCCTGGACAAGTCGCCACCTCATAGACAGACAACATTCACACACTAGGGCCAATTTAGTGTTGCCAATCGATCCGGTAAATAAATGTTTTAATTTGAAATTCAAACGCGGAAATGAGTGGCGGAAGCTGTTGTACAAAATCAAGTAGACGTACTATCAAACTAAAAGCATCCATCAGATGACACCATTCAATCCATCCATCCATCCATTTCCTACCGCTTATTCCCTTTGGGGTGGCGGAGGGCGCTGGCGCCTATCTCAGCTTCAATCGGGCGGAAGGCGGAGTACACCCTGGACAAGTCGCCACCTCATAAACAGACAACATTCACACTCACATTCACACAGTAGGGCCAATTTAGTGTTGCCAATCGATCCGGTAAATAAATGTTTTAATTTGAAATTCAAACGCGGAAATGAGTGGCGGAAGCTGTTGTACAAAATCAAGTAGACGTACTAACAAACTAAAAGCATCCATAAGTTAGGGATGTGAATCTTTGGGTGTCCCACGATTCTATTCAATATCGATTCTTGGGGTCACGATTCGATTCGATTTTTCCGATTCGATTCGATTCTCGATTCAAAAACTATATTTTTCCGATTCAAAACGGTTCTGTATTCATTCAATACATAGGATTTCAGCAGGATCTACCCCAGTCTGCTGACATGCTAGCAGAGTAGTACATTTTTTTAAAAAAAAAAAGCTTTTATAATTGTAAAGGACAATGTTTTATCAACTGATTGCAATAAGGTAGATTTGTTTTAACTATTAAACGAACCAAAAATATGCCTTATTTTATTTTTGTGAAAATATTGGACACAGTGTGTTGTCAAAATTATGAGATGCGATGCAAGTGTAAGCCACTGTGACACTTTCAAAAAATTTTTTTATAAAAGTTTAATGTAGTGGTTCTTAACCTGGGTTCGATCGAACCCTAGGGGTTCGGTGAGTCGGCCTCAGGGGTTCGGTGGAGCCTCCACTCAAACCACACCCGACTCATCGTGTACATAAAAACTTCTCCCTATCGGCATATTAGGGATACGGCAACAGCAGAACCCAAACTGATTAGCAGGTGTGTAATTTGTTATGCGTTCATCCACTGTGTTGGTTTTGTTCTTTGAACAAGGTGATGTTCATGCACGGCTGTGCACCAGTAAAAGATCATATAACTTTGTCTTGAATTTGAAAAACATTTTATTTTTCTCTAAAGAAGGATTCGATGGATGTGCATATGAAACTAGTGGGGTTCAGTACTTCCAACAAGGTTAAGAACCACTGGTCTAAAGATAATGTCAATGAGGGATTTGTTATCACTGCTATGCTGAAATTATAACTAATATTGGTACTGTTGTTGATAATATTATTATTATTTATTAGTGATTCCCAAAGCCCAAAAAAAGTCTGCGGGCTATAGAGCATTTTCCGTTCGGGCTCCAGTACTCTGGAATGCCCTCCCGGTAACAGTTCGAGATGCCACCTCAGTAGAAGCATTTAAGTCTCACCTTAAAACTCATTTGTATACTCTAGCCTTCAAATAGACTCCCTTTTTGGACCAGTTGATCTGCCGTTTCTTTTCTTTTTCTCCTATGTCCCACTCTCCCTTGTGGAGGGGGTCCGGTCCGATGTCCATGGATGAAGTTCTGGCTGTCCAGAGTCAGGACCCATAATGGACCACTCGTCTGGAGTCGGGACCCAGGATGGACCGCTCGCCTGTGTATCGACTGGGGACATCTCTGCGCTGCTGATCCGCCTCCGCTTGGGATGGTTTCCTGCTGGCTCCGCTGTGGACGGGACTCTCGCTGCTGTGTTGGATCCGCTTTGGACTGGACTCTCGCGGCTGTGTTGGATCCACTATGGACTGAACTTTTCACAGTATCATGTTAGACACACTCGACATCCATTGCTTTCGGTCCCCTAGAGGGGGGCGGGTTGCCCACATATGTGGTCCTCTCCAAGGTTCTCATAGTCCTCATTGTCACCGACGTCCCACTGGGTGTGAGTTTTCCTTGCCCTTATGTGGGCCTACCGAGGAAGTCGTAGTGGTTTGTGTTGTGGTTTGTGCAGCCCTTTGAGACACTAGTGATTTAGGGCTATATAAATGAACATTGATTGATTGAATATTCATTTTTGTTTCACTACTTTTGGTTTGTTCTGTGTCGTGTTTGTGTCTCCTCTCAATTGCTCTGTTTATTGCAGTTCTGAGTGTTGCTGGGTCAGGTTTGGTTTTGGAATTGGATTGCATTGTTATGGTATTGCTGTGTAGTGGTTTGTTGGATTGATAAAAAAATAAAATAAATAAAATTAAAAATATTTTTTAAAAATGAGAATCGATTCTGAATCGCACAACGTAAACGATTCAATTGCATTGTTATGGTATTGCTGAGTAGTGGTTTGTTGGATTGATAAAAAAATAAAATAAAACATTTCAAATTAAAAATATTTTTTAAAAATGAGAATCGATTCTGATTCGCACAACGTAAACGATTCGATTCGTATTCGAATCGATTTTTGCCCACACCCCTAGATCAGTGGTCCCCAACCACACGACTGGTACCGGGCCGCAGAAGACTTTTTTAATAATAATTAAAAAAAAATATATATATATTTTTTTATTAAATCAACATAAAAACACAATATACACTTACAATTAGTGCAAAAACCACAAAAACCTCCCTTTGTCATGACAAAAGCGTCCCTTTTTTATGACAAAGAAAAAAAAAGAAAGAAAAAAAAAAAAAAGGACCCCTCCCTGGTTGACCGGTCCGCGGATACAAAAAGGTTGGGGACCACTGCCCTAGATGACACCATTCAATCCGGTAAATAATCGTTTTAATTTGAAATTCAAACTCGGAAGTACATCTTTCCCCCCTAACGGCCGCCTTAAAAGCTTGAGAGAGAAGCAGGGTGTAGGACCGTTACACACCAACATGGCCCTCCAAGGTCCGTTCGTGTTTGTGTCTCCTCTCAATTGCTCTGTTCATTGCAGTTCTGATTGTTGCCGGGTCAGGTTTGGTTTTGGAATTGGATTGCATTGTTATGTAATTGCTGTGTAGTGGTTGGCTGGATTGCTAAAAAAAAAAAAATTTTTAAATATTAAAAATATTTTTTAAAAATGAGAATCGATTCTGAATCGCACAACGTAAACGATTCAATTGCATTGTTATGGTATTGCTGTGTAGTGGTTTGTTGGATTGATAAAAAAAAAATAAAACATTTCAAATTAAAAATATTTTAAAAAAATGAGAATCGATTCTGATTCGCACAACGTAAACGATTCGATTCGTATTCAAATCGATTTTTGCCCACACCCCTAGATCAGTGGTCCCCAACCACACGATTGGTACCGGGCCGCAGAAGAATTTTTTAATAATGAAAAATATATATATATATATATATATATATATATATATATATATATATATATATATATATATATATATATATATATATATATATATATATATATTTTTTTTTTTTTTTATTTAATCAACATAAAAACACAATATACACCTACAATTAGTGCAAAAACCACAAAAACCTCCCTTTGTCATGACAAAAACGTCCCTTTTTTATGACAAAGAAAAAAAAAGAAAGAAAAAAAATTCAATCCGGTAAATAATCGTTTTAATTTGAAATTCAAACTCGGAAGTACATCTTACCCCCCTAACGTTAAAAGCTTCAGAGAGAAGCAGGATGTAGGACTGTTACACACCAACATGGCCCTCCAAGGTCCGTTCGTGTTTGTGTCTCCTCTCAATTGCTCTGTTTATTGCAGTTCTGGGTGTTGCTGGGTCAGGTTTGGTTTTGGAATTGGATTGCATTTTTATCGTATTGCTGTGTAGTGGTTTGTTGGATTGATAAAAAAAAATAAAAAATAAAAAATAAAAATATTTTTTTAAAATGAGAATCAATTCTGAATCGCACAACGTAAACGATTCGATTCGAATCGATTTTTTCCCACACCCCTAGATGACACCATTCAATCCAGTAAATAAATGTTTTAATTTGAAATTCAAAGTCGGAAGTAGATCTTTTCCCCCTAACGGCCGCCTTAAAAGCTTCAGAGAGAAGCAGGATGTAGGACCGTTACACACCAACATGGCCCTCCAAGGTCCGTTCGTGTTTATTGCAGTTCTGAGTGTGTCTGGGTCAGGTTTGGTTTTGGAATTGGATTGCATTGTTATGGTATTGCTGTGTAGTGGTTGGTTGGATTGATAAAAATAAAAAAATATAAAAAAAAAATAATATTTTTTTTAAATGAGAATCGATTCTGAATCGCACAACGTAAACGATTCGATTCGTGCTCGAATCGATGTTTTCCCACACCCCAATATGACACCATTCAATCCGGTAAATAAATGTTTTAATTTGAAATTCAAACACGGAAGTAGATCTTTTCCCCCTAACGGCCGCCCGCCTTAAAAGCTTCAGAGAGAAGCAGGATGTAGGACCGTTACACACCAACATGGCCCTCCAAGGTCCGTTCTCTCTTCTCATGTCGACGGTTTAGGGGATAAGTGTTGGCGGGGGACAGCCTGACGTCTTGAAAATGTCGACCATCCTGGATGCGGCGTCCAAGGCGAAATGGAACCGCGGGACTGCAGCCAAGCGAGCCGTGTGCGTGGCGGCTGCTGCCTACGCTGTCAAAACATTGTACCCTATCATCTACAGGCAAGTGTGCAAAAATAACCCCACCGAAAACGGTGCTACATGTCCGGTCATATCGCGCAAAGATGTTCCGGATCCGTCCAAGACGTCCCCTGGGGTCAACGCCGAATTCTTCAAGCAGATGCTCGGACTTGCTAAAATCCTCTTCCCCAAACTAGTCTCCAAAGAGATCGGCTTACTCTCCTTGCATTCAGTGGCGCTCGTTTCCCGGACCTTTTTGTCCATATACGTCGCCAGCTTGGATGGGAAGATAGTTAAAAGCATCGTGGAGAAGCAACCCAGGAGCTTCATCATCCAGCTGATCAAATGGCTCCTCATCGCCATCCCTGCCACCTTCGTCAACAGCGCCATCCGCTTCTTGGAGTGCAAGCTGGCTCTGGCCTTCCGCACCCGGCTGGTGCACCATGCCTACAAGACCTACTTCACAGACCAGACCTACTACAGAGTCAGCAACATGGACGGGAGGCTCGCCAACCCGGACCAGTCCCTCACAGAAGATGTGCTCATGTTCTCCCAGTCTGTGGCCCATCTGTACTCCAACCTCACCAAGCCCATCCTGGATGTGGTGCTCACTTCTTACACGCTCATCCAGACCGCTCGGTCCAGGGGGGCCAACGCCAGCGGACCCACGCTACTGGCCGGCCTGGTGGTCTTCGCCACCGCTAAGGTTCTTCGGGCTTGCTCGCCTAGATTTGGCAAGCTGGTGGCCGAGGAGGCTCACAGGAAGGGCTATTTGCGCTACGTGCACTCCAGGATTATCGCCAACGCCGAGGAAATAGCCTTCTACAGGGGACATAAGGTAAAGTAATGCATAGTGGTATTAAAGGCCTACTGAAACCCACTACTACCGACCACGCAGTCCGATAGTTTATATATCAATGATGAAATATTAACATTGCAACACATGCCAATACGGCCTTTTTAGTTTATTAAATTGCAATTTTAAATTTCGCGCGAAGTATCCTATTTGAAAACGTTGCGGTATGATGACGCGTGATTGTAGCGGGCATTTTGTTCCAGCCCGATCCCAGCTATATTAATCGCATAACTACACAGTATTCTGGACATCTGTGTTGCTGAATAATAATGGAGACGTCAAAGAAGAAAGACGTAGGTGGGAAGCAGTGTATTGCGGCTGTCTTTGGCAACACAAACACAGCTGGCGTTAAGGGTGTTTCCTTGTTTACATTCCCGAAGGTGAAGTTTTACTATGGAACAGAGCGGTCAAGCGAACATGGTTCCCGATCCCAGCTATATTAATCTCATAATTACACAATGTTCTGGACATCTGTGTTGCTGAATCTTTTGCAATGTGTTCAATTAATAATGGAGACGTCAAAGAAGAAAGACGTAGGTGGGAAGCAGTGTATTGCGGCTGCCTTTACCAACACAAACACAGCTGGCGTTAAGGGTGTTTCCTTGTTTACATTCCCAAAGGTGAAGTTTTACTATGGAACAGAGCGGTCAAGCGAACATGGTTCCCGACCACATTTTGTTCCAGCCCGATCCCAGCGATATTAATCGCATAATTACACAGTGTTCTGGATATCTGTGTTGCTGAATCTTTTACAATGTGTTCAATTAATAATGGAGACGTCAAAGAAGAAAGACGTAGGTGGGAAGCAGTGTATTGCGGCCGCCTTTAGCAACACAAACACAGCCGGTGTTTCCTTGTTTACATTCCCGAAGGTGAAGTTTTACTATGGAACAGAGCGGTCAAGCGAACATGGTTCCCGACCACATTTTGTTCCAGCCCGATCCCAGCGATATTAATCGCAAATTTTCACAGTATTCTGGACATCTGTGTTGCTGAATCTTTTGCAATGTGTTAAATTAATAATGGAGACGTCAAAGAAGAAAGATGTAGGTGGGAAGCAGTGTATTGCGGCTGCCTTTAGCAACACAAACACAGCCGGTGTTAAGGGTGTTTTCTTGTTTACATTCCCGAAGGTGAAGTTTTACTATGGAACAGAGCGGTCAAGCGAACATGGTTCCCGACCACATTTTGTTCCAGCCCGATTCCAGCGATATTAATAGCAAAATTACACAGTATTCTGGACATCTGTGTTGCTGAATCTTTTGCAATGTGTTCAATTAATAATGGAGACGTCAAAGAAGAGAGACGTAGGTGTTAAGCAGTGTATTGCGGCTGCCTTTAGCAACACAAACACAGCTGGCGTTAAGGGTGTTTTCTTGTTTACATTCCCGAAGGTGAAGTTTTACTATGGAACAGAGCGGTCAAGCAAACATGTTTCCCAACCACATTTTGTTCCAGCCCGATCCCAGCTATATTAATCTCATAAATACACAATGTTCTGGACATCTGTGTTGCTGAATCTTTTGCAATGTGTTAAATTAATAATGGAGACGTCAAAGAAGAAAGATGTAGGTGGGAAACTGTGTATTATGGTTTCCTTGTTTACATTCCCGAAGGTGAAGTTTTACTATGGAACAGAGCGGTGAAGCGAACATGGTTCCCGACCACATGTCAACCGGCAGGTTTCGGTGAGAAAATTGTGGTAATAAGTCGGCTCTCACTGTAGACATGAGCGGAGCTTGCATCGTTCCTTGTGCACCTGTCAAAGAGGCAGCTGCGGACTCTCTTGCCTCCTCTGACCGGCCGCCCCCGAACGTGGGATGCTTCCACCGTGGAGGAGGGGTGAAAAAAGCTCAGCCCGGCCCGACCGGCTGCCTTCGCTTCGCCTCGTCGAGAAACGTAGCTTCCCTTAGAGACACTGGCGGTCACCACACCCCTCCGACTTTCAGGTACGACTATATAATCTCACTAAAACACCAGTAACACAATAAGCAGATAAGGGATTTTCCAGAATTATCCCAGTAAATGTGTCTAATAAAATCGGAATCGCTCCCACTGCCCTCTTCTTCTATTTTTTTCTAGTCCTTTACTCTCACTATCCTCATCCACGAATCTTTCATGGGGAAATCGTCGCTTTCTCGGTCCGAATCGCTCTCGCTGCTGGTGGCCATGATTGTAAACAATGTGAGGATGTGAGGAGCTCCACAACCCGTGACGTCACACGCACATCATCTGCTACTTCCGGTACAGGCAAGGCTTTTTTATTGGCGACCAAAAGTTGCGAACTTTATCGTCGATGTTCTCTACTAAATCCTTTCAGCAAAAATATGGCAATATCGCAAAATGATCAAGTATGACACATAGAACGGACCTGCTATCCCCGTGTAAGTAAGAAAATCTAATTTCAGTAGCCCTTTAATGTGGGAAGAGTCCACACAAATCTGTTTATTCTAAGACTGTCTAAAATGATGAGAAGTGACGAGAATAGAAATTTAAAGGCCTTCTGAAATGAGATTTTCTTATTTAAACGGTGATAGCAGGTCCATTCTATGTGTCATACTTGATCATTTCGCAATATTGCCATATTTTTGCTGAAAGGATTTAGTAGAGAACATCCACGATAAAGTTCGCAACTTTTGGTCGCTAATAAAAAAGCCTTGCCTGTACCGGAAGTAGCAGACGATGTGCGCGTGACGTCACGGGTTGTGGAGCTCCTCACATCCTTACATCCTCACATTGTTTACAATCATGGCCACCAGCAGCGAGAGTGATTCAGACCGAGAAAGCAACGATTTTTCTATTAATTTGAGCGAGGATGAAAGATTCGTGGATGAGGATAGTGAGAGTGAAGGACTAGAAAAAAAACAGACAGGGCAGTGGGAGCGATTCCGATGTTATTAGACACATTTACTAGGATAATTCTGGAAAATCCCTTATCTGCTTATTGTGTTACTAGTGCTTTAGTGAGATTATATAGTCGTACTTGCAAGTCGAAAGGGTTTGGCCACGGCTGTGGTGAACGCCAGTGTCTCTGAGGAAAGCCACGTTTCTCGACGAAGCGAAGCAAAAGGCAGACGGTCGGGCCGGGCTGATCTTTTTTCCCCCCTCCTCCACGGTGGAAGCATCCCACGTTCGGGGGCGCCCGGTCGGAGGAGGCAAGAGAGTCCGCAGCTGCCTCTTTGACAGGTGCACGAGGAACGACACAAGCTCCGCTCATGTCTACGGTAAGAGCCGACTTATTACCACAATTTTCCCACCGATACATGCCGGTGGTAGAGAACCATGTTCGCTTGACCCCTCTTTTCCATAGAACAATAGAAAAGCGCGATATAAATCTAATCCATTATTATTATTATTATTACCTTCGGGAATGTAAACAAGGAAACACCGGCTGTGTTTGTGTTGCTAAAGACAGCCGCTATACACCGCTTCCCACCTACATCTTTCTTCTTTGACGTCTCTATTATTAATTGAACAAATTGCAAAAGAGTCAGCAACACAGATGTCCAGAATACTGTGTAATTATGTGATTAAAGCAGACTACTTATAGCTGGGATCGGGCTGGAACAAAATCTCCGCTACAATCCGTGACGTAACGCGCTGGCGTCATCATACCACGACGTTTTCAACAAGATACTTCGCGCAAAATTTAAAATTGCAATTTAGTAAACTAAAAAGGCCGCATTGGCATGTGTTGCAATGTTAATATTTCCTCATTGATATATAAACAATCAGACTGCGTGGTCGGTAGTAGTGGGTTTCAGTAGGCCTTTAAGGAGGGAAGAGTCCACACAGATCTGTTTATTCTAAGACTGTCTAAAATGATGAGAAGTGACGAGAATAGAAATTTAAATAATTTACACAAACAATAGCGATACCAGCCCTGGGAGAGTGAACCGAGCCGTCTAAAGTTCGGAGCAATCTCTATAATGGTTGCCCTCCTCATCTGCTTTTACACACCTCAGTTGCCCCACCTTGACAGGGCTCGAAACTGAAAGTTAACTTTGCGCACACACATTCGTCACCCTTTGTCTCGTTCATGTTCTTCTTCCGGAACTTAAATGAGATACAATGTGTGTGTTTGCAAAGCTAAAAACACAGGGTGCATTCATGTTATGTTCTTCAGCATGTGAGTTTTCCTTGCCCTTTTGTGGGTTCTTCCGAGGATGTTGTAGTCGTAATGATTTGTGCAGTCCTTTGAGACATTTGTGATTTGGGGCTATATAAATAAACATTGATTGATTGATTGATATTGTACTGCACACAAGATGAAATCTCATGTACACTCTACTCCAGGGGTGTCAAAGTCAAATACAGAGTGGGCCAAAATTTTAAACTGAACAAAGCCGCGGGCCAAGGGTAGAACAAATGAACCTTTTAATAGGGACCCAAACAAGTTTTGCATTGAATATTGAACAAGCAAGGCTTATATAACTTTATAGTGACATGCAAAATTGAGTTTCAAATAATAATAATAATAATAATAATAATTAAAAAATATCAATGGCATATCAAATAAAAATTGAGTGCCTCTTTTCTATTTGCAGCCTTCTGAAGTAAATATCAAAATAAACTTTGTCCACAGGCTAATAATAAATTTGAAAATAAAGTAACAATAATGAATGAATCAAACATTCAAGCCTTGAAGTAACAAGAGAAAGTGCATGAATAAATTGTTAATTATTGCTCAGTTTGCTACACTGATTTGCTTGAACAATGAATATGGAACGAGCAATAATTATATAACTTAATAGTGCAAAATCAACATTCAAAAAACAAACGAAAAAAAATAAATGGTCAAATAAATACAATTTAAATAAAACATTTAATGCCTATTTTCTATTTGCAGCCTTCTGAGGTAAATATCAACACTAGTTTTTTTCCACAGGCTAATAAATCTTAAAATAAAATAATAATGAGATGGGTGGGGTTGGTGGTGGGGGGCGGGTTTTAGTGGTAGTCAGTGCTGCAAGGGGTTTTGGGTATTTGTTTTGTTGTTTTTATGTTGTGCTACGGTGCGGTTGTTCTCCCGAAATGTGTTAGTCATTCTTGTATGGTGTGGGTTCACAGTGTGGCGCATATTTGTAACAGTGTTAAAGTTGTTTATACGGCCACCCTCAGTGTGACCTGTATGGCTGTTGAGCAAGTATTCGAGGCAATCACTTAAGTGTGTGTACAAGTTGCATATATCATGTGACTTGGCCGGCACGCTGTTTGTATGGCGTAAAAGCGGACGTAACAACATATTGTAGACAACTCTAAAGGCAGTGCCTTTATAGTACTGGCGGGCCAGCTCTAATGTTAATTTGATATTGCCTCAAGGGCCAAATGAAATTGTACGGCGGGCCAAATTTGGGCCGCGGGCCAGAGTTTGACACCCATGCTCTACTCTGTCCAAAGGTGGGAAAATATGTTTCTAACAGTGGCCTACGTGAAACGCTTACATGGGGCTAAACGATGAAAACTGTGACTCGATTTACGTTTTTTACATTGGTTGATATCTATAATTATTGATGTTTTTATGACTCATGGAAAATGTGGACGAGGAAAAAAATATATAAAAAGTTAACATTTTTATTTCAAATGTAACCTTCCTCTGATAATAATGCTCTCAGCTATTAAGGCAGAAAGGAAAAGTCAACACAAGCATGGAAAACACTCAAACAATATAAACAAAATTGTAAAATCCCATTGAACACTTAACATTAACCTCCTAAAATGAAGGTGCAAAATTTAGGAATATGTAAGAAATGCTTATTAAATGGAAAAAATAGTGCAAAGTGTAAAGCCTGGAAATTACATTGTCTGTGTAACATTCAATTCAGTCTGATATTCTTATTTAAGTATGGAAATGAATGTATGTTGTGCAGTAATTCTTATTTAAGTATTTTTGGACCAAATTATTATTTTAGAGTAGCAAATTTGTTTAGCCGCGACCCCGAGCGGGACAAGCGGTAGAAAATGGATGGATGGATGAATGGAAATGTGTTTTGCTCTGTCATTCGGGAGGAGCTCCGAGTAAAGCCGCTGTTCCTCCACATCGAGAAGAGCCAGATGAGGTGGTTCGAGAATCTGGTCAGAATGCCCCCTGAATGCCTACCTTCAGAGGTGTTTAGGG
Organism: Nerophis ophidion; assembly: GCF_033978795.1. Lineage (NCBI taxonomy): Eukaryota > Metazoa > Chordata > Actinopteri > Syngnathiformes > Syngnathidae > Nerophis > Nerophis ophidion. Next base: position 63,328,399 of record NC_084620.1, read on the forward strand.
TACGTCCAACTGGCGGGGGGCCACGGGGAAGACCTAGGACACATTGGGAAGACTATGTCTCCCAACTGGCCTGGGAACGCCTCGGGATCCCCCGGGAGGAGCTGGAAGAAGTAGCTGGGGAGAGGGAAGTCTGGTTCTCTCTGCTTAGGCTGCTTCCCCCACGTCTTGTCCTCGGTTAAGCGGAAGAAGATGGATGGATGATGGATGGCCATTTGTTGTATTTTGTTTATTTTATTCAAACATTAATGCACTTCGGATCCTATCTGTTGTTTCCATCCTTCCGAAAAAAGAATGTATGAGGGTTGAAAAATTCCTAAAACTGCCTTAATGTCAAGGTAACTTTACCTGATTTTTTTATCGACAATTTCTTTGAATTTTACATTCTCTTCACTCCATGCAAAGAATCAACAGCTATGCCGCAGCCAAACTTGATAGTTGATACTGTGACCTGATAGGACATGGGTGTCAAACTCCGGCCCGTGGGCCAAATTTGGCCAGCCGTGTAATTTCACTTGGCCCTTGAGGCAATATCAAATTAACATTAGAGCTGGCCCGCCGCTGTAACACCGCATTCACCGCTAATACTCTTACTTGCCAAACCTCACGATTTTCCCGGGAGACTCCCGAAGTTCAGTGCCCCTCCCGAATTTCATCCGGGACAACAATATTTGGGGTGGGCTTTAAAGGCACTGCCTTTGGCGTTCTCTACAACCTGTCTCCATGTCCACTTTTCCTCCATACAAACAGCGTGCCGGCCCAGTCACGTAATATATGCGGCGTATACACACACACAAGTGAATGCAATGCATACTTGGTCAACAGCCATACAGGTCACACTGAGGGTGGCCGTATAAACAACTTTAACACTGTTACAAATATGCGCCACACTGTGAACCCACACCAAACAAGAATGAAACATTTCGGGAGAACATCTGCACCGTAACACAACATAAGCACAACAGAACAAATACCCAGAACCACTTGCAGCACTAACTCTTCCGGGACGCTGCAATATACACCCCCGCTATCACCAAACCCCGTCCACCTCAACCCCACCGCCGAAAAAAGGCATTCAATTTTTATTTAAATTTTATTTGACATGCCATTGATATTTTTTAATTATTATTATTATTTGAAACTGGATTTTGCATGTCACTATAAAGTTATATAAGCCTTGCTTGTTCAATATTCAATGCAGAACTTGTTTGGGTCCCTATTAAAAAGGTTAATTTGTTCAACCTCGGCCCGCGGCTTTGTTCGGTTTTAAATTTTGGCCCACTCTGTATTTGAGTTTGACACCCCTGTGATAGGATGTTAGCATGTCCCACCCACATAATACTGTATATAATATATATATATGAATGTACATTTGTGTATATAAATACATTTATGTATATATATATTTGTGTGTTTGTGTGTGTGTATATATATATTTATTTATTTATTTATTTATTTATTTATTGAACGCATATTTTATTGCTATCCATTAGTGCATGTGCATCACAATACGAAGGTCCTGAGTTAAATCCCAGGCTCTGGATCTTTCTGTGTGGAGTTTGCATGTTCTCACCGTTTTTGTCGGCTCAGCCCTATGCATACACACCTGACAATGCGCTATGATGTCCACGGCAGGTGGAGATGCGTCAGCTCCAAAAGTGCTACCGCGCCCTGGCGGAACAGATGAACCTGATCCTCTCCAAGCGTCTGTGGTACATCATGATCGAGCAGTTCCTCATGAAGTACGTGTGGAGCAGCTGTGGCCTCGTCATGGTGGCTGTGCCCATCATCACCGGCACCGGATTCGCCGACAACGGTAGCACAGACAAAATCGATAGAAATAGTGCCCATGGCGATTCCAGTGTTTTATCATTTTTTGGCTTCGACAGAAACAGCTGATGGTCGCAAACATATGATGGTGAGCGAGAGGACAGAGGCTTTCACCACCGCACGCAACCTTCTCGCCTCGGGAGCGGACGCCATCGAGAGGATTATGTCATCCTACAAAGAGGTGACCACCCTTATGCAATATATCAAACTCAACAACTCTATTTAAATAATTGTCACAAATAAAATAAAATAAAGCAACACTAATATGGCCCTAATGTGTGAATGTGAGTGTGAATGTTGTCTGTCTATCTGTGTTGGCCCTGCCATGAGGTGGCGACTTGTCCAGTGTGTACACTTCCTCCTGCCTGATTGTAGCTGATATAGGCACGAGTGACCCCAAAGGGAATAAGCGGTAGAAAATGGATAGATGGAAAATAAAATAAAAACATGGGGTCGTTATTCAGGGGGAAAAAACTCAGTGTGGCTGTAGGCAACCTCCCGTGTAGTTGTATTACTTCCATCCACTCCAGTAGCTGTATTTGGTAAGCGGTCAGCATCCAGCATCTTTGTCTAGCAGTGTAAGCGCTTTAGAAGGTTGGTACTAACCTACAAAACCATCAAAACATTGCTTCGCAATAGGGCTGGGCAATATGGTCTTTTTTTAATATCTCGATATTTTTTGGCCATATCACGATACACAATATATATCTTGATATTTTACCTCGGCCTTGAATTAACACTTGATACATATAATCACAGCAGTATGATGATTCTATGTGTCTACATTAAAACATTCTGCATTTATATATGCTCATTTTAAAGTTTCATGCAGAGAAGGAAATCACAATTAAGTCAATTGACCAAAAGTTTATCCATTAAACAGTTATTAAGCAATGGCACAAACGTTTATGTTATTTCCAAAACAGAAAGTGCAAGATTGTCAGAGACATTTTAAGTGTCAAATAAAAATCAGCTGACTAATAGGAAATCAAATAGTGTTTGTCCTTCGCTATATGGTAGATCAGTGGTTCTCAAATGGGGGTACGCGTACCCCTTGGGGTACTTAAAGGTATGCCAAAGGGTACGTGAGATTTTTCTAAAATATTCTAAAAATAGCAAGAATTCAAAAATCCTTTATAAATATATTTATTGAAAAATAGCAACAATTCAGGAATCCTTTATAAATATATTTTTTGAATAATACTACAACAAAATATGAATCTAAGTTCATAAACTGTGAAAAGAAATGCAACAATGCAATATTCCGTGTTGACAGCTAGATTTTTTGTGGACATATTCCATAAATATTGATGTTAAAGATGTCTTTTTTTGTGAAGAAATGTTTAGAATTAAGTTCATGAATCCAGATGGATCTCTATTACAATCCCCAAAGAGGGCACTTTAAGTTGATGATTACTTCTATGTGTAGAAATCTTTATTTATAATTGAATCACTTGTTTATTTTTCAACAAGTTTTTAGTTATTTTTATATCTTTTTTTCCAAATAGTTCAAGAAAGACCACTAAAAATTAGCAATATTTTGCACTGTTATGCAATGTAATAAATCTGAAACTGATGACATAGTGCAGTATTTTACTTCTTTATCTCTTTTTTTCAACCAAACATGCTTTGCTCTGATTAGGGGGTACTTGAATTAAAAAAATGTTCACAGGGGGTACATCACTGAAAAAAGGTTGAGAACCACTGTGGTAGATTACTATACGCATGTTATTCAATTCTGTTGTTAACTATTTATTTCATACGGTGTTGATCTAGAAATGTTTGCCTCGGCATATTGTTCGTGTGGCACCGAACGGAGATGTTGACATGCGGAGCCACTCCTCATATTCTAGCAGGTGACTTTTCAAGTGATGCTACATATTAGCAGTAATGCTACTTTTTATAGCAACGCTTTTGCCCCACACTTGACAAATTACAGTTGTCTGTTCGACATATTCCCACTTGAAGCCAAACCGCCGCCAGACGATGGACCCTTGCTGTTTTTCTTGGGAATTACTTCTTCCTTGATTCGCGCCCTTATTTCTCTCGTATTACCACTCGCACGGCTCTGTTTAGCATCACAGCTAATGTTACCCATGCTGCTACCTCTCTGCTCTGCGAGGGCGTATACGTATGTGACGTATGACGTGACAGTATGTAACGTGTGTAAGAAGGTGCGCTTGCTGGTGTTGAGAAGGAGAGACAAGAAAGAGGGAGAAGAGCCTGTAGTGTAATACCCGCAGCTAAAAAAGACTGCGTGAGAACGTATACTCGAATATCACGATATAGTCATTTTCTATATCACACAGAGAAAAGCCCGCGACATATCGTGTATATCGATATATTGCCCAGCCCTAATTCGTGGTAAAAGAAAATTACATTTTTATTGAATTCCAAATCCTTACTGAAGTAGAAACAAATACGTTTTGGGTAACACTTTTGTACGCGGAACATATTCTAAGTAACAAAGACTTAATTTAGAGGTATTTGGACACTAGGGGAACATAATATAAGTAAAGACTTAATTTACAGTTATTTGGTTAGAGGGTTAGGGTTAGGGTTAGGCCATGCAGAATAAAGCATTAATAAGTACTTAATAATGACTAGTTAAGAGTCTATTACCAATTTTGCATGTTAATAAGCAACTAATTAATGGTGAATATGTTCTCCATTCTAAAGTGTTACCAAGTTTTGTATTAGGGCTGCAGCTGTTGATTATTTTAGTAATCAATATTCTATCGATTCGTTTATTCGATTACACTTGTTCACTTCAATGCGTAATTTAGTGAAAATACTTGGGAAAAACAATATTTTCCTGCTTGGTGTTTTTTTGCATCATAGAAGCGCATCATCAACACTAACTTTGGCATATATATATATATATATATATATATATATATATTAGGGTTGCGAATCTTTGGGTGTCCCACAATTTGATTTAATATCGATTCTCGGGGTCACGATTCGATAATATATCGATTTTTTTCGATTCAATTCTCGATTCAAAAACGATATTTTTCCGGTTCAAAACGATTCTGTATTCATTCAATACATAGGATTTCAGCAAAATCTACCCCAGTCTGCTGACATGCTAGCAGAGTAGTAGATTTAAAAAAAAGTTTTTATAATTGTAAAGGACAATGTTTTATCAACTGATTGCAATAATGTAAATGTGTTTTAACTATTAAACGAACCAAATATATGACTTATTTTATCTTTGTGAAAACATTGGACGCAGTGTGTTGTCAAACTTATGAGATGCGATGCAAGTGTAAGCCACTGTGACACTATTGTTCTTTTATTTATTTTTATAAATGTCTAATGATAATGTCAATGAGGGATTTTCAATCACTGCTATGCTGAAATTATAACTAATATTGATACTGTTGTTGATAATATTCATTTTTGTTTCACTACTTTTGGCTTGTTCTGTGCCATGTTTGTGTCTACTCTCAATTGCTCTGTTTATTGCAGTTCTGAGTATTGCTGGGTCAGGTTTGGTTTTGGAATTGGATTGCATTGTTATGGTATTGCTGTGTATTGGTTTGTTGGATTGATAAAAAAATAAAATAAAAAAAATTTAAAAAAGGTGATTCTTTAAAAATGAAAATCGATTCTGAATTGCACAACGTATTCGATTCGATTAATATTCAAATCGCTTTTTTCCCACACCCCTAATATATATATATATATACTTTAAATGTGTGTGTGTGTGTGTGTGTGTGTGTGCTCTACTGTAGCGGTCAAGTGAAAACTATATTGGTCTGGATTTGATAAATGTTTGTTAGTTGCACTAGTTAAATGATTAATCAAAGGAGCAATATAAATATATGATTTTTCTGAATTTGAATTATTTATTTAATCATTGCAGTCTTGTCATGTATATATTTTCAACTAGCCTCTCTCCAATCACCGCTTGCTTCCAACTACCGCCCCGTCGTCCTCTAAATTCATAAATCCGAGCATTTAAAGGCCGCAAACAAAAACAAAACCATGTAAGACATCAGCAGGAAGACGTAAGATCCTTTGGCAGTCATGTTGCAGCATGCTCTGATTGCATGTTGTGTGCAGTCACACAGCAAGCTGCCGCTTGAATCACCAAAATGGCATTCCTTGTACATGTACTCACAACTTCAATGGTGTGTTGTTGGATGAGCTACTTGGCTCTTATTATATGGCACTTTCAGTTGTAGAGGAAGCATGTTAATAAAATAATGCACTATTTTAATTGTATTATTCATTCAAAACCAAATTTGTAGCATCACAAGTTTGTTATAATTATCTCCAGCTTGCAAATCGCATGGAATTCCTCTAGTTCAGTGGTTCTTAACCTGGCTTCGATCGAACCCTAGGGGTTAGGTGAGTCGGGTTCAGGGCTTCGGCGGAGGTCAAAACACACCCGACTCATCGTATGAATACTAACTTCTCCCTATCGGTGTATTATGAATACGGCAACAGCTGAATGATTTGCAGGTGTGTAATTTGTTGTAAGTTTTCTTGTCTGAACAAGGTGATGTTCATGCACGGTTCATTTTGTGCACCAGTAAAAAAACATGGTAACACTTTAGTATGGGGAACATATTCACTATTAATTATTAACATGCAAATTAGTAACATATTGGCTCTTAACTAGTCATTATTAAGTACTTATTAATGCCTTATTCGGCATGGCCTTATTATAACCCTAACCAAATAACTCTAAATTAAGTCTTTGTTACTTAGAATATGTTCCCTTAGTGTCCAAATAACTCTAAATTAAGTCTTTGTTACTTAGAATATGTTCCCTTAGTGTCCAAATAACTCTAAATTAAGTCTTTGTTACTTAGAATATGTTCCCCAATACTAAAGTGTTACCAAAAACATATAACTTTGTCTTGAATTTGAAAAAAAAACAACATTTTATTTTTCACTAAAGAAGGGTTCGGTGAATGCGTACATGAAACTGGTGGGGTTCCGTACATCCAACAAGGTTAAGAACCACTAGTTAAAGGGTAACTGCACTTTTTTTTTTTTTTTGGGCTATCATTCACAATCCTTACGTAAGACAAGAACGAATGTTTTTCTTTTTTGTGCATTCTAAATAGTAAAATAAAAACAAGGTGGCTAACAATGCAGATAATGTGAGTACACTATTCCGCCCATAAAGCCCTTTAAAAAACCTCCAAAAACCGGCAACAATACTCCACTTACATCTCTTGACCTGAATATTACCCAAGTATTAGTGATCTTGTTATTATAAGCGCTAACGTTGAATAACAATTTTTTTATAGTGGCGCCTGGATGACCGAGAGCTTTTCCTGAGGGAACTCTCCTGAAGGAATCAATAAAGATCTATCCATCTATCTATCTATCTAATGTGGCTATATTTACATACTGAGCCAGTGAGCTGCTGCATTGCCTCTGAGTTGGTGAAAGTTAATTTTAGATTCTAAATCACGCCTCTTACCTGGATAGTAGAAGGTTGTGACCATAAACCAAGATGTTGGTCAACTTTGACATTCAACTCATATACGGAGATGGCGAACGACACAAAAAAAACACTTGTTTGCAGGCTTTTTTTTTTTTTTTAACCTCAGGTGTATTATGAATAATTCTTCATCCAAACAGGAAGATAAGAACATCCCATTAGTTGGCATCCCAGTGAGTGCAGACATTGTACAGCAAGTGATTGTGTTTTACTAGACTACTACTCACCTACTCAGTGGCCTAGTGGTTAGGGGTGCCCACACTTTTTCTGCAGGCAAGCTACTTTTCAATTGACCAACTCGAGGGGATCTACCTCGTTTATAAATATCATTTATATTTATTTATTTATGAAAGAGACATTTTTGTAAACAAGTTAAATGTGTTTAATGATAATTCAAGCATGTGTAACACATATAGATGTCTTTCTTTCACAAAGACAAGAATATAAGTTGGTGTATTACCTGATTCTGATGACTTGCATTGATTGGAATCAGACAGTAATGATGATAACGCCCACATTTTCAAATGGAGGAGAAAAAAAGTTGTCCTTTCTGTACAATACCACATGAAAGTGGTTGGTTTTTGGCATCTAATTCATCCAGCTTCCATACACTTTACAAGAAAAACATTGGCGGCAAATTCCGTAGCTTGCTTGATTGACATTCACGGCACCCGAGGGTCTTGTGAGATGACGCTGGCTGCTGCCAGTTCATTATTATGAAAAAATGACAGAGAGGAAGGCGAGAAACACTTTCTATTTCAACAGACTTTCGCGCCGTCCCTTCCGTCAAAACTCTAAAGGCCGACTGCACATTTCCTATCTTCACAATAAAAGCCCTGCTTCATGCTGCCTGCGCTAACAAAATAAGAGTCTCGGAAAGCTGGCGTGCACAAGTGATGTGCACGCCAGCTTTCTGAGGGATCGCTTGTGCACGCCAGTTTTCCGAGACTCTGTATTTAGTTAGCGCAGGCAGCATGAAGCAGGGCTTTTATTGTGAGGATAGGAAATGTGCAGTCGGCCTTTAGAGTTTTGACGGAAGGTACGGCGCGAGAGTCTGTTGAAATAAAAAGTGTTTCTCGCCTTCCTCTTGGTCATATTTTCATAATAATGATCTTGCAGCAGCCAGCGTCATCTCACAAGACCCTCCGGTACCGTGAATGTCATTTAAGTGACGTCTTGGTGAAGATTGATGATCACTAATTTTTAGGTCTATTTTTTTTAAAAGCCTGGCTGGAGATCGACTGACACACCCCCCGCGGTCGACTGGTAGCTCGCGATCGACGTAATGGGCACCCCTGGGTTAGAGTGTCCGCCCTGAGATCGGTAGGTTGTGAGTTCAACCCCCGGTCGAGTCATACCAAAGACTATAATAAAATGGGACCCATTGCCTTCCTGCTTGGCACTCAGCATCAAGGGTTAGAATAGGGTGTTCAATCCCCATGAATGATTCCCGGGCGGGGCAGCACTGCTCCCCTCACTTCCCAGGGGGTGATCAAGGGGATGGGTCAAATGCAGAGGACAAATTTCACCACACCTAGTGCGTGTGCGACAATCATTGGTACTTTAACTTTATATTAGTAGTCTAGCACTAAGCAATACTGCTACATGATGCTTGGTGTTTCACTAAAGCTGCATCTGTTTAGCCCACCTGTTGCTCATATATTATATTTATGTTCAGGCTCAAAAAAAATATAAGTTTATGGATCATCCTTTTTCCCAAAGTAGTCTTTGTTGTCTCTCATGAAGTCTGCCATGAATAGTAATATTGTTTTTGTTAAAGGGAAAGCGAACGTTGTGTTGGATCTGTAATGCACCGCCATATGCTTAAAAATATCAAAATACGTAAATACTACATAAGTGTGCCAGTTACTACATGACAACATTACAGCATGTATAAAACATGTTGATAGTTTTTTTTTGTACAACAGAAATAGAGCAACTCCCATGGGCTCCATAGTTAGCTGACGTTTGCTAACGTTTATTTACGATTTAGAATGCTTAGAAAAAAATCAATTTATCCATCTTCTTCCGCTTGAATGTGGGACGAGGGTCCCTGGTTCAATCCCCACCTAGTACCAACCTCGACAGGTCCGTTGTGTCCTGAGCAAGACACTTCACCCTTGCTCCTGATGGGTGCTGGGTAGCGCCTTGCATGGCAGCTCCCTCCATCAGTGTGTGAATGTGTGTGTGAATGGGTAAATGTGGAAGTAGTGTCAAAGCGCTTTGAGTACCTTGAAGGTAGAAAAGCGCTATACAAGTACAACCCATTTATCATTTCTCCGAGGTCGGATCGCGGGGGCAGCAGCCTAAGCAGGGAAGCCAAGAGTTGAAAAATAAAATGAAAAATAAAAACCAATGTGTTCTTGTGTGACACAAGGATTGTGAATGATAGGCAAAATTCCAAATTCAGTGCTGATCCTCTTTAACCATACAGTCTTTAGGTCCGTTATGTAAATATTTTCAGATTTTCAGAGAAAGGCAAAAGGAGTGTAATTGATTGCCTTCGTCTGATGACTGGCAGAAGCGCCTTCTCTGAGAGCTTAACCTCGCTGTGAATAATCCTCCATCTGTTTATTTTCCAGCCTACATCTCTTTCTCTCTTTGTACTCTCCAAATGTAAAACGCCACTTATAAGGCGCATGTTGTCGAACATCAGGCTTAATAGTAAAGATCACCCGATTATCGGCGCCGATATTTGCCATTTTGACGTACATCGGTATCGGCCTGTTTTAATCAATATGTGCTTTTTAAAAAAATTGTATGCAAATACAACATAACTACATCAACAGACACAATGTATACATAGTATTAAAAAAAAAAAAAAGTTTAAGTACCATCCCATTTGCCCGACATGAGAAAAGTTGTCTTTTTTGCCAAAGCCCAATTATTGTTTTAAATTATTTTAAGAATAAAAATTACTCTCATTGTCAATATTTCTCCCGAAATATGTTTTGATTAGGTTATTTTTTTCCTCTTGCAGTGCTGTTCGCCTGCAGTACGTCTCCTCTGGCTACCTGTCAAAACTTACATTTTTGGCCGGGAAATCCAGTTTTTGTCTTTCTTTCTTGCCGTCTTCCCTTTCCCGTTTTGTTGGTTTTCGCCACAAGAGCGATCGAGTCGCTCAAATAGTCTCCAACTGAAAATCTCGGATCGTTGCGCGTTTCATGTTCCATGATTCATTTAAATAAAAAGGCAATGAATGACGAGTGGGAAAGGTACACTTAAGTTCGATATAACGCGGTCGTTAAAAAATCCAGATTGCGTGATTCCCAAGCTCACGTTGAAGAGAACTTTAAAAAAAAATTTTTTTCAAAATAATACTATAAAATGATGCCGATTTATGTAGTGAAAACAGCGGGGGTTTCAGACTTACTGTACTAAGGCTTAGTTGTTTGTGCTTTTCTGTCTTGTTGACGGTGAACAGTGGCATGACTCTGTCTTTAAATTGTCTGATTTGGTCTTTCTTGAACTTTGAGACTGCACAATCCTGTCTCCCCGAATGTATGGATGCTTGTTTTTCTAGGGACACACACATCGTTGATCTGCTTCAGAAACGTCAACAAAAAGGGCTGTTTTCTTTTCAATGTAGACCATGGGTGTCAAACTCTGGCCCGCGGGTCAAATTTGGCCCGCCGTGTAATTTCATTTGGCCCATGAGGCAATATTAAATTAACATTAGAACTGGCCCGCCGGTATTATACAGTGGCGATGTCGCTGTATCACCGCATTCAACGCTAATTCTCATACTTGCCAACCCTCCTGATTTTCCCAGGAAACTCCCGAATTTCAGTTCCCCCCCCTTAAAATCTCCCGGGGCAACCATTCTCACGAATTTCCACTCGGACAACGATATTGGGGGCGTGCCTTAAAGGTAGTGCTTTTAGCGTCCTCTACAACCTGTCGTCACGTCCGCTTTTCCTCCATACAAACAGCGTGCCGGCCCAGTCATGTAATATATGCGGCTTCTACACACACACGCACAAGTGAATGCAAGGCATACTTGGTCAACAGCCATACAGGTCACACTGAGGGTGGCCGTATAAACAACTCTAACACTGTTATAAATATGCGCCCCACTGTGAACCCACACCCAACAAGAATGACAAACACATTTCGGGAGAACATCCACACCGCAACACAACATAAACACAACAGAACAAATACCCAGAACCCCTTGCAGCACTAACGGGACGCTACAATATACACCCCGGCTACCAAAAAACTCGATTTTGCATGTCACTATAAAGTTATATAAGCCCTGCTTGTTCAATATTCAATGCAAAACTTGTTTGGGTCCCTATTAAAAGGTTAAGTTGTTTAACTTTGGCCCGCGGCTTTGTTCAGTTTAGAATTTTGGCCCACTCTGTATTTGAGTTTGACACGCCTGATGTAGACAAAAAAGAGACCAGCAAAGCCCAAAAAAACGGCCTCTTGAAAGTAAACACATTTGTTGCATCTGCTTTACGTCACTGCTGGCAAACAGCGAGGGTTGAAGACGATAACGATAATGTTTGGTGGATAGCCCCTGATGTGACATAACGCGTATGGTGAATCAGGCTAAAAGTCACAGGATGAGCCGTGCAGGAGCCACTCTTAGGTCAACACAGCATTGATAGTTGGATATTTGGTGAAAAACTATGTGGTTGGCTCTGGTGAAAAAAAACACAAAAAAAACGGTCGGAAACTGAAGGTTCATGGCACGACTGCGTTTTATAGAACTTCGCTTTGAATCGAACAGCATTATAACAAATGTTAACTGTATTGTGTAGGTGAGGAAGGGCAGGCAGCAGCTCACACATTCTCATACTTTCTGTAACAGGCAGCTTGAAAAATGTCTCAACTATAAACCACCTGAAGGAGGCCAGAATAGTTTTTTATTAAACTGTTTGCAATATTTTAGGGTTTCTTACAAGGAAACCTTTCAATGTATTAAATCCATAAACTGTCATAAAATTGTATAACATTGAGTAGCTAGCAAGTTATTATGATGTAGACCAGGGGTGTCAAACTCAAATCCAGAGTGGGCCGGAATTTTAAACTGAACAAAGCCGTGGGCCAAGGGTTGAACAAATGAACCTTTTAATGGGACCCAAACAAGTGTTGCGTTGAATATTGAACAAGCAAGGATTATATAACTTTATAGTGACATGCAAAATCAAGTCTCAAATAATAATAATAATAATAATAATAATAAAAAAATATCAATGGCATATCAAATAAAATGTAAATAAAAATTGAATGCCTCTTTTCTATTTGCAGCCTTCTGAGGTAAATATCAAAATAAACTTTTTCCACAGGCTAATAATACATTCGAAAATAAAATAACGATAATGAATGAATCAAACATTCAAGCCTTGAAGTAGCAAGAGAAAGTGCATGAATAAATTGTTAATTATTGCTCAGTTTGCTACACTGATTTGCTTTTCCACTGAATATGGAACAAGCTATACTTGTATAACTTAATAGTGCAAAATCAACTTTCAAAAAACAAACAAAAAAACATAAATGGTAAAATAAATACAATTTAAAAAAGACATTTAATGCCTGTTTTCTATTTGTAGCCTTCTGAGGTAAATATCAACATTACATTTTTCCACAGGCTAATAAATCTTAAAAATAAAATAACAATGCGATGAGTGGGGTTGGAGGTGTGGGGTGGGGTTAGGTGGCATATTGTAGTGTCCGGGAAGAGTTAGTGCTGCAAGGGGTTGTGGGTATTTGTTCTGTTGTGTCTATCTTGTGTTACGGTGCGGATGTTCTCCCGAAATGTGTTTGTCATTCTTGTTTGGTGTGGGTTCACAGTGCGGCGCATATTTTTAACAGTGTTAAAGTTGTTTATACCGCAACCCTCAGTCTGACCTGTATGGCTGTTGAGCAAGTATGCGCGGCATTCACTTAAGTGTGTGTATATGTCGCATATATTATATGACTTGTCCGGCACGCTGTTTGTATTGAGGAAAAGCGGACGTGACAACATATTGTAGACAACGCTAAAGGCGGTGCCTTTTAGGCATGCCCCCAATATTGTTGTCCCGGTGGAAATCTGGAGAAACTCAGGAGAATGGTTGGACAAGCCGGAGTTTTGGCAAGTATGAGTATTAGCGGCGAATGCAGAGGTATAGTACCGGCGGGCCAGCTCTAATGTTAATTTGATATTTCCTCAAGGGCCAAATGAAATTGTACGGCGGGCCAGAGTTTGTCACCCATGATGTAGACAAATCCCACATTTTCACAAATTTTGCCAGGAAATGTCACATATTTTTGAAATGCAAACATCAATGCTCCTCTTAGAAACACATATTAAAAAAGTTTGTGAAATCCCTCATGTTTTTTGGTGCTAAATTGATTAGTTTTGTCCCCAATGGTCCGACATTTCTTAAAAATAAAATAAAAACAACTTTGTCCAGCTGTTTACTGATTTATACTTTTCATGTTTAAATGAGGGGCTTCACGGTGGAAGAGGGGTTAGTGCGTCTGCCTCACAATACGAAGGTCCTGCAGTCCTGGGTTCAAATCCAGGCTCGGGATCTTTCTGTGTGGAGTTTGCATGTTCTCCCCGTGAACGCGTGGGTTCCCTCCGGGTACTCCGGCTTCCTCCCACTTCCAAAGACATGCACCTGGGGATAGGTTGATTGGCAACACTAAATTGGCCCTAGTGTGTGAATGTGAGTGTGAATGTTGTCTGTCTATCTGTGTTGGCCCTGCGATGAGGTGGCGACTTGTCCAGGGTGTACCCCGCCTTCCGCCCGATTGTAGCTGAGATAGGCGCCAGCGCCCCCCGCGACCCCAAGAGGGAATAAGCGGTAGAAAAAGGATGGATGTTTAAATGACTCTTACTACAAATAAATATCGACTCCAAACATTGATGATCGGCCTCCCAGACTACTAATAATCAGTATCGGCTGTAAAAAAAATATAAATCAGTCGCTCTCTACTTCATAATTCTCCATGATTAAGTTCCGCCCCACAACATCAGGATGTGTGTTGTTTAACAGAGAGGCAATATTTGTCAACAGCATGTGTCGTCTCTCGGTGAGGTTTACCGCGGCTGATACTGTACTTTTTGAGAAAATACTAGGCTGTTGAAAGTGAAATCCCAAGAGAATACAGTTGCAGAAGTAATGCATGGATCCAAAACTGTTTTTTTCTGGGTCATCCTAACATTGACGTAAAAAAAAAATGTACCTTTGACCCTCCCCCATGTGTGTTCAGGTCACAGAGCTGGCAGGCTACACGGCGCGGGTCCACAACATGTTTATGGTGTTCCAGGACGTCCAGAGGGGCGTCTACAAGCGCTCCTCTCTCACGGCCGCTACGGGAGGGGAGAAGAAGAGCAAGCCCGAGATGCACATTGACGGACCGCTGGAGATCAAAGGTACATTAACCACTGAAGTAACACAGGAAGTAAAGGGCAAAGGTCAACATATCCGGAACAAATCGCCTCTTAAAGTATTAAGCTGAGCGATGCTAAGAGGTTCATGCGTAACTCCCTGTTTTCCCTGATCCCTATGTGTGCCCTCTCGCCTCAGGGGAAGTAATCGACGTGGATAAAGGCATCGTGTGTGAAAGCGTGCCGATCATCACGCCTAACGGCGACGTGGTCGTGTCAAGTCTCAATGTCAAGGTGGGGTAGACGAGTCTCATTTATCCTACTATAATGGTATCCAGAAAGTCTGAGTTTTTCTTCCGCTCTCTCACACCCCCACCCTTCATTTACCATTTTTTTTCTTCTTTGCATATTATAAAAAGAAGGGTTGTCATATTAGGCAGTGATGGGCAAGCTACTTGGAACATGAATTAAGCTAAGCTACAATTGATTGATTGATTGATTGATACTTTTATTAGTATATTGCACAGTACAGTACATATTCCGTACAATTGACCACTAAATGGTAACACCCGAATAAGTTTTTCATTTTGTTTAAGTCGGGGTCCACGTTAATCAATTCATGGTACAAGTTACTCTTTATTCAATCAATCAATCAATGTTTATTTATATAGCCCCAAATCACAAATGTCTCAAAGGACTGCACAAATCATTACGACTACAACATCCTCGGAAGAACCCACAAAAGGGCAAGGAAAACTCACACCCAGTGGGCAGGGAGAATTCACATCCAGTGGGACGCCAGTGACAATGCTGACTATGAGAAACCTTGGAGAGGACCTCAGATGTGGGCAACGCCCCCCCTCTAGGGGACCGAAAGCAATGGATGTCGAGCGGGTCTAACATGATGCTGTGAAAGTTCAATCCATAGTGGCTCCAACACAGCCGCGAGAGTTCAGTTCAAAGCGGATCCAAGACAGCAGCGACAGTCCCGTCCACAGGAGACCATCTCAAGCGGAGGCGGATCAGCAGCGTAGAGATGTCCCCAATCGATACAGGCGAGCGGTCCATCCTGGGTCCCGACGAGCGGTCCATCCTGGGTCTCGACTCTGGACAGCCAGTACTTTATCCATGGTCATCGGACCGGACCCCCTCCACAAGGGAGGGGGGGACATAGGAGAAAGAAAAGAAGCGGAATGGAGCTATGCTACAGAAGAAGCAGGGATGGGAATTTTCCACGGATCCGCGGAATTTACGCCAATTTTGGCGCCGCCAGGGTCATTTATATAATATAATGCCAATGTGTGAAGGCACCAGGTTGGCTAGCTCTAATATCAGCTGACGACATCAACCAATGACATTGCCCGTTATAGGCGTCTGCACGCGTCGTTCGCCGACAATATGTAGTCCAGGGGTAGGGAACTTATGGCTCTAGAGCCAGATGTGGCTCTTTTGATGACCGCATCTGGCTCTCGGATAAATCTGAGCTGACATTGCTTAACACAATAAGTAATGAATAATTCCACCTGTAATCATAGTGTTGAAAATAACATTCAAAATATAAAACATTCTCATGCATTTTTATGTTCAAGAAGTTGCGTTAATGGTAAGAATTAATTTATTTATTATTGGTTAGTGTTGGGCTTGCCCTCCTGGGGGTTCTTCAGACCACCAAGCACCGACATGAGAGCCTGTTTTAGGGTTAAAATATTGTTTTTTTTTCAATTACTCTCTCAGTTGCTTTCGTCCTCATTAGCCCTCTGGCTCCAGCCCCAACCCTGTCTCTCCTCCTGGCTGCTGCTTATAACAGAGCGACAGGTGATTAGATAACAAGGCCCAGGTGGACCATCTACGCACCTGTTGCTGATTTCGAGGCCGGTCCTGGCAACATCCTGCTTTGCTGCAGGCCTGCAGGCCACGCCAACCTCCACAGTTAGCTTCAGAATAACAATGTTATTACAAAGAATAAGAGACCTATTATACTCTGGAAATGTTGGTCTTACTTAAAAATGCACGTGTTTAGTTGTGTTCAGTGTTAAAAAAAATATTATATGACTCTTAGGGACGGCGTGGCGCAGTGGGACAGTGGCCGTGCGCAACCCGAGGGTCACTGGTTCAAATCCCACCTAGAACCAACCTCGTCACGTCCGTTGTGTCCTGAGCAAGACACTTCACCCTTGTTCCTGATGGTTGCTGGTTGGCGCCTTGCATGGCAGCTCCCTCCATCAGTGTGTGAATGTGTGTGTGAATTGGTAAATGTGGAAGTAGTGTCAAAGCGCTTTGAGCACCTTGAAGGTAGAAAAGCGCTATACAAGTGCAACCCATTTATCATTTATTTATTTATCTTAGGGAAATATATTTTAAAATATTTGGCTTCTTGGCTCTCTCAGCCAAAAAGGTTCCTGACCCCTGATCTAGTCCCTGATCCTCAATTATTGTGAGCGTTTCTAAACTCGTATTCTGTTTATATTGGTTGTGTTTTTCGGCGATTAATCTGGAAAGAAAACACAGCAGCTCTCAACTAACACGATCCTTTATTGACAAAACAGTTTCAGACATGGTTAAGCTTATTCCAGATAGGAATGCTTCATTAGCGAAATATATCGATAAGGGCGTGAGAAACAAGTGGAACTGGGCATGGCTGGATGTATCTATCAAACTGAAGGTGAAGATTAACAACAATATCGTAGAAGTAGACGAACTGATCAGCGATTTCATTGCAAAGTGCGATGAACTGGGATGTGCTCAGTGCTTATATTGCAAGGACATTGTGAACTATGGATCTCGGGGGAAAGATGGCACTCTTTGACCACGCGAAATCGGCAAGGCATCTAAGTAAAGTGAGTTTACAGAGAAGTCATTTTTCACTGGGATCTGCCTTCAAGCTGAAGTCAAACTTCGTCACAAATGCTGCCTCAAATCAACTATCGAAGCCTCCCACCTCGGACTCGGCTCCTCTCACACCAATCTAGAACAGACGAGTCCATTCAGAGGTACAATACACGATCTTATGTATTTCAAAATTTTTATATTTTGAATTCTGGTTAATCCATTTTTAGGCCGATTTTTGTCTATAATCCAAAAGTGTGCAAGAGTTTGATATATGTGTAAACTTGTATACATAAATTTCATCACATGATACATTTTTATGAAAATATTTGCTAATAAATGTGAAATTTTGGTCAGGAGAATATTGTTAGATTTTGACTCAAAATAGCTAACATAGATTTCGAATTTTTTTAGGGGGGAGGGGCACCATGTGCACTCGGGTGCGGCCGCTATGCGGCCTTCCGCAAAGCGGTGCTTTAGGATTAAAACATTTTCAGCTGATTTTATAAATCTTCATTCCCATCCCTGAAGAAGCTATCCCCAGAGAATTGTAGCAAGCTACACTACAAGCTATTCGGCAAAAGTAGTTTGCTACATTATATAAGTATATAACTTCATGTACAACTTTCCACCAAACAAAAGGAACAATGCTCAGATTGTTTTTTTATTGTTATAAACACTAGCTAGAAACATGCCCTCGTTTAGGATTCTTAGTCCCCTCGCTTCAGGAGGGAGGAGTCTGTTTATTCTACGGCTGTCTAACATGATGAAAACTGGATTGTGGTGATTTTAAGTGCAGACAAAACGAGGAGGAAGCATGCAGTAAAAAAGGGTATTTAATGATTAAACAAACCAAAAAGCGAAAGCAACAGGGAAGTGCTCTCACTGGAAAAACTATAAAGTAAACAAAAACACAATGCTGGAACACAGCAGAAACACTTACAAAGAATGTAGAGCAGACAACTTCCACAAAGTACATGCGAATTTGAGCTCAGTAATATAATCCACTTCACTTCACTTCACTTCAGTATGGAAAGAATCATCAACAGTAACCAGTGAATATTGTCCCGAAAACCAAATGGTGTCGCAAGCTCGACTTCTATAGTGCTATTACCAACTAAAAAAAGGTGAGGGGAGGCAGGCTTAATGCTGCGGCAGAAAAGGAAAAAACACAAAATAAGAGCGCAAGACAGAAACTACAACTACACACAGAAAAATAGAATGAAACGGCATGATCTGATAAAAGACATCCTGATAGATACACACACATTAGTGTGTGTGTGTGTGTATGTATGTATATATATATATATATATATATATATATATATATATATATATATATATATGTATATATGTATATATGTATATATATATATATATATATATATAGTGGGGCAAAAAAGTATTTAGTCAGCCACCGATTGTGCAAGTTCTCCCACTTAAAATGATGACAGAGGTCTGTAATTTTCATCATAGGTACACTTCAACTGTGAGAGACAGAATGTGAAAAAAAAATCCAGGAATTCACATTGTAGGAATTTTAAATAACGTATTTGTAAATTATGGTGGAAAATAAGTATTTGGTCAACCATTCAAAACTCTCACTGATGGAAGGAGGTTTTGGCTCAAAATCTCACGATACATGGCCCCATTCATTCTTTCCTTAACATGGATCAATCGTCCTGTCCCCTTAGCAGAAAAACAGCCCCAAATCATGATGTTTCCACCCCCATGCTTCACAGTAGGTGTGGTGTTCTTGGGATGCAACTCAGTATTCTTCTTCCTCCAAACACGACGAGTTGAGTTTATACCAAAAAGTTCTATTTTGGTTTCATCTGAACACATGAAATTCTCCCAATCCTCTGCTGTATCATCCATGTATCCATTTTGGTATAAACTCAACTCGTTGTGTTTGGAGGAAGAAGAATACTGAGTTGCATCCCAAGAACACCACACCTACTGTGAAGCATGGGGGTCGAAACATCGTGCTTTGGGGCTGTTTTTCTGCTAAGGGGACAGGACGATTCTAATTTTCTGAGATAGGATTTTTGAGTTTTCTCAAGCTGTATGCCATATTCAGCAATAATAAAAGGCTTGCAATATTTCAGTTGATGTGTAATGAATCCAGAATGTATGACATTTTCATGTTTAGTGGGGTTAGTGCGTCTGCCTCACAATACGAAGGTCCTGAGAAGTCCAGGGTTCTATCACAGGCTCGGGATCTTTCTGTGTGGAGTTTGCATGTTCTCCCCGTGAATGCGTGGGTTCCCTCCGGGTACTCCGGCTTCCTCCCACTTCCAAAGACATGCACCTGGGGATAGGTTGATTGGCAACACTAAATTGGCCCTAGTGTGTGAATGTTGTCTGTCTATCTGTGTTGGCCCTGCGATGAGGGGGCGACTTGTCCAGGGTGTACACCGCCTTCTGCCCGATTATAGCTGAGATAGGCACACCAAAGGGATTAAGCGGTAGAAAATGGATGGGTGGATGGATACACATATACAGTACATATATATGTATTTATAAATGTATATATAAAACCCACATACATTAAAAAAAACATTTTCATATATTTTCTTAATCTATATTTAATCTTTTTGTAAACTCCTTTTTCATATTTTGGTTGAATAATAACTTTTTAAGGGAAAAATATTTTCTTAAATTCGGGTGGTCAATACAGTACATAATTCCACGTTAATATGATTGTGAATGCAAGCCAAAAACGGTTGAAGGGAATTTTAAGCTTCTACCTTTTAAGGTACTACTGTGTTTCGTACTCGAAGGTTCAGGTATTTTGCTTCTAAATTGGCTACTGAACTGTGCCACGACTTGAAAATATGGCTTGATATGTATATAATCAATGTTTTGAATCTCTGTTTTGCTGGCTATTAATGGATGCTGTCCTGTGCCTTTTAAGGTGGAAGAGGGAATGCACCTATTGATCACCGGACCGAACGGCTGCGGTAAAAGCTCCCTCTTTCGTATCCTCAGCGGTTTGTGGCCTGTGTACGGCGGGCGCCTCCATAAACCGTCTCCTCAGCATATGTTCTACATCCCTCAGAGGTACACAGTCATGATACACGTACTACAAACCTCCTACTATACTTACTCATCACTTACTATTATTACTGTATTGTTTGAGCACCCAGCCTGTAACCCGGTCTGTAATAGAATCCATTGTAATAAGAGCTGTGGGTATTGGGCTTACATATAGTCTACACTTTTGTGTGTATCCTACATTTCTTTGCACAGTTTTTGTGAATCTTTCACCTGCATAATAGTGTCAATAAGAACATTATACATGATTGTAGATAAAGGATAAGTCACTTCAAAGTGCACCCATTGGCTGCAGCGCCATTTTTGTGTCCCTTTCCTGCATATATTTACCCTTTTTTTGCCTTTTTTTTACCATAAACTTTCATTATAGCGTGATTTTAACTTGCCACGCCTCATGGTAGAAAATATTTGATACAAAGGTGAAGCAGCCACCCAGCAGCTGTGCCCATATTCTTTACAATAGACCTGAGGCACAATGGATATCTTTGTTGCGAAGTAGTTCCCACTTAAAGACGTCTGGCAGCATCCGTTGTCATTCAGTAGCTGTCAATTAATTATATAAACCTTGAGAGAGAAAAACACTGTGCGCGCATGCGGCTTCTCTCAGTCCGCTCTCAGTCCCTCTCTGTTTGTGAGAACTTTTGACACTTTAGAGGCAGGCTTTGAATAGACGACCCGGCAACTCCCCCCTCCTTTCTGATTGGTGGCTTTAAAATGCCCTGCTGTCTCCAGGTCAGAACCAATTCGAGGAAAACCGTTACCATTGAACTGTGTGTCCTTGTTGAAGATTAGTTTTTAGACAAAAAAAGCACAATACGCAATTGCTTATGACGCAAAAACAATATAAAACACACACATTGGATCACATTGTTAGGCCATCACACTCGCATCAATAAACTATTATTACATATAACAGATCTATATAATACAACAACATGACATTGTAATCCCCAGGGGAGCATATGTCCATCTTTAATGATCCCAAGTTGTTGTTCAAGTACACTATTTTTGACATGTTCACATGCTATTATAAGAAATAATGATGTCATCGTTTAATAGGTTGTAGTGTTAAATAAGTACATTAAAAATGACAAAATACAGTAAAACCTTTGCATAGTGAAGCAGAGTTCCCCATAGAAAACAATGTTTGATTGATTGATTGATACTTTTATTTGTAGATTGCACAGTTCAGTACATATTCCGTACAATTGACCACTAAATGGTAACACCCGAATAAGTTTTTCAACTTGTTTAAGTCGGGGTCCACGTTAATCAATTCATGGTACGAATATATACTATCAACATAATACAGTCATCACACAGGTTAATCATCATAGTATATACATTGAATTATTTACGTTATTTACAATCCGGGGGGTGGGATGAGGAGCTTTGGTTGATATCAGTACTTCAGTCATCAACAGAGAAATATGGACATTGAAACAGTGTAGGTCTTATTTAGTAGGATATGTACAGCCAGCAGAGAACATAGTGAGTTCACATAGCATAAGAACAAGTATATACATTAGAAATACATTTGATTATTTACATTAGGTTGTTTATGATCCGGGGAGATGGGATGTGAATGGAGGAGGGTATTAGTAAAGTGTTGAAGTTGCCTGGAGGTGTTGTTTTAGAGCGGTTTTGAAGGAATATAGAGATGCACTTACTTTTATACCTGTTCGGAGTACATTCCACATTGATGTGGCATAGAAAGAGAATGAGTTAAGACCTTTGTTAGATCGGAATCACGTGAACATGAATAAATGTTTTTTGCCTCGACAAAAGTCAGAAAAAATGGACCTATTTAAATACCTCAGCAATAAACTGGACTGGACTCAAAATGTAAACGCTGTGTACAGGAAGAGTCAAAGTTGCCCACACCTCTTCAAGAGACTGAGGTCCTTCGGGATGTGCGGGTCACTGCTCTGCACCTTTTACGACACTGGGGGCTTTTGCGCTGTTCGAGGCCGTCCGTTGGTGGGGTGGGGGTAGCACGGTCAGAGACAGGAATAGACTTAAATAAAGTGATTAGGGGAGCAGATTCCGTCCTTGGTTGCCCACTAGACCACATTGAGGAGGTGGCTGACAGAAGAATGCTGACATAGTTGACAACCATAATGTGTAATCCCTCTCACCCCATGCATGGCACATAGGAAACCCTGAGTAGCTCCTTCAGCATATGATTGCTAGGACATTACAATACACTTATATGATTACTGTGATTTTTTTTTTTTTCTGTGTGGGAAATACGGGTGTTAGTGTTTTATTTTATGTTTTATTTATACATATTAGTGCGCAACATGTAGTATTTATTACTTTTTTTGTTTTTCTTTACAATTTAATTCTGTTACTCTATTTATGTAAATACCTGCAACAACGTAATTCCCCATTGCGGGAAAAATAAAAGTCGATAGATAGATAGATAGATAGATAGATAGATAGATAGATAGTACTTTATTGATTCCTTCAGGAGCGTTCCTTCAGGAAAATTAGAATTCCAGCAGCAGTGTACAGAGTTGAGATCAATTTAAAAAAAGTAAAACGTAAATAACGGAGGTTTAAATGGAAACAAAATAGAGAAATATTACAATAAGAATAAAAAATAAAAAGCAACAATGGGAATACAATTATACCAGTAAAATAAGAATATAACAAGACAAAGTAGGCAGTAGTGACCATGTTATGAAAACGTATTGCACTGTTATTGTTTTGCATCCCCTGTCATCCTAGTACCCCCTGCCCCCCGTCCCAGAGAGGAGTTGTACAGTCTAATGGCGTGTGGGACAAAGGAGTTTTTGAGTCTATTAGTCCTGCACTTGGGATGAAGCAGTCTAGCACTGAACAGGCTCCTCTGGCTACTGATAACGCTATGCAGAGGGTGACTGGCATCATCCAGGATGCTCACTAGTTTGTCAACAGTCCTCTTCTCTGCCACCGTCACCAGTGAGTCCAGTTTCATTCCCATTGTAGAACCGGCCCGCCTGATCAGTTTCTCAAGTCTGGAGCTGTCCTTCTTAGATGTACTGCCCCCCCAGCACACTATCATATAGAAGAGAACACTGGCAACCACAGACTTACTGACCTATCCTATTATAAAGCAAACCGGCATATAGCGTATTTCCTTGAATAGCCGCCGGGTCACTAATTAATTTAAACCCTCTTCTCACTTCTGCGCTTATTCAAAGCATGAGGTAAAAGTAAGCAGGCGCTAATGATTTTAAAACCTCTTCTCAGCCCTGCGCTTACCAATGGCATGCAGTAAAAAATTGAGTGTGTTAAATAGAAAATAATAATAAAAAATTATTCTGCGTCCGCGACCCGGAGATTGGGGACCACTGCTCTACAGCATGTCATCGCGCCCACTTTTACGCCATGCTGTCTGCGTGCCGGCCGGACGCATGCATCTCGCTGTTTCTTAACCGAGATTGCAATGCTTACTTGGTCAACAGCCATACCTTTTACACTGATGGTTGTGATATAAACAACTTTAAAACTCTTACTAATATGCGCCACACTCTGTGAACCCACACCAAACACATTTCTGGAGAGCATTGGCTCTGTGGCACATTATAAACGCAGCATAGGGATTACCCATAATGCCGTGTATCCGTGACTCTTTGCTATTATACATGCGCCCCCAACCCCGGGGGGTAGGCGGGGTTTGGTGCCAGCGGGTGTATTGACGGTGTAGCCAGGAGTCGTGGATGCATTGCATTGTGGGTAGGTGTTGTGTTGCGTTTGTGGTGTGTTGCAGGGCATATGTTCTCCAGAAGTGTGTTTGTCATCGTTTAATGTGGGTTCACAGAGTGTGGCGCGTATTGGTAGGAGTGTTGAAGTAGTTTTATATCAAAACCATTAGTGTGATCTGTATGGCTATGGAACAAGACCCCTGGTTTACACAAAGTAAAAGCAAAATACATTCCTCTGCCGTTTTAAAATGACGTCACTAATTTGACCCGGCGGTAAAAGTAAGCATGCGCTTTTTAATTTGGGGAGTGAGTTATACCCGGCCGTAATTCAAGGCAAGCGCATATTGCATGCCCGCTGGCTATTCAAGCAAATACGATAAGCAGCCTCCACTAAATTTTAGAAGGAGAAAAAATATTTCTATATAGTAACCACACCGGCCTATAAGCTGCAGATATATATGTTGTGAAATTAGTTATTTACACAAATATTCTGTAAATGTTTATTTGCATACCTTAGTTGTTTCTAAACAGTGTCTGTAACACAGCAGTAAAACGGCTGATCAAACAAAACAGAAGTCATCATCATGGACCCAATAGCTGCGTAAGCTAGCTCTCCAATCAGCTAAACAGACTCAATAACTCAATGGGTAATTAACTGAGGAATTTGTGAAAGTGAAACAATACAAAAAGAATGCCATTGTAATGTAATAATACTAACAGACATTTGTAAACGTGTTAGCATATTAGCTAATGCTAACAACGCTTGCTTCATTTCATTACAATTGCACGTACAAATATGCATGAAAACCCTCCTACAGACATCACACATGGGATGCTTTAGTAAGTAAAAAGTGTTTTAGTTATATTGTAAAACTTGTAAATGTTGCTTTGGGTGATGAATGAAGATACAAGATGAGTAGAAATGCTATGGACAACTTGTTGATGGAACAGCACTTGTACTTCCAGTTCAAGGGACTAAACAAAAGGAAATAATGTAGACCAAGGGTCACCAACCTTTTTGAAACCCAGAGCTACTTCTTGGGTACTGATTAATGCGGAGGGCTACCAGTTTGATACTTAAATAAATTGCCAGAAATAGCCAATTTGCTCAATTTACCTTTAATAAATAAATCTATATATATGAAAAAAATGGCTATTTCTGTCTGTCATTCCGTCGTACATTTTTCCTGATTAAGATTAATTTTAAAACATGGATGACATGTTTTAAATAGGTTAAAATCCAATCTGCAGTTTGTTATAATATATAACAAATTGGACCAAGCTATATTTCTAACAAAGACAAATCATTATTTCTTCTAGATTTTCCAGAACAAACATTTTAAAAGAAATTTAAAAGACTTTGAAATAAGATTTAAATTTGATTCTACAGATTTTCTAGATTTGCCAGAATAATTTTGGGGAATTTTAATCATAATAAGTTTGAAGAAATATTTCACAAATATTCTTTGTCGAAAAAACAGAAGCTAAAATGAAGATTTAAATTAAAATGTAGTTATTATTCTTTACAATAATAAAAAAAAAATTACTTGAACATTGATTTAAATTGTCAGGAAAGAAGAGAAAGGAATTTAAAAGGTAAAAAGGTATATGTGTTTAAAAATCCTAAAATAATTTTTAAGGTTGTATTTTTTCTCTAAAATTGTCTTTCTGAAAGTTATAAGAAGAAAAGTAAAAAAATTGATTAATTTATTTAAACAAGTGAAGACCAATTCTTTAAAATATTTTCTTGGATTTTCAAATTCTATTTGAGTTTTGTCTCTCTTAGAATTAAAAATGTCGAGCAAAGCGAGACCAGCTTGCTATTAAATAAATACAATTTTAAAAATGGAGGAAGCTCACTGGTAAGTGCTGCTATTTGAGCTACTTTTAGAACAGGCCAGCGGGCGACTCATCTGGTCCTTACGGGCTACCTGGTGCCCGTGGGCACCGCGTTGGTGACCCCTGATGTAGACAATCAACCAGCACCACCTGCAGTGACCGAACTCGTCCAAAAGATGGCACCATAGCACAAACTATAACACACTTATTCAGTGTCTCTGTTTCTGTTTTATGAAAAAATATTTTTTGAATACAAAACATTATGGCCGTTAGCAGAGAAAAATCCATAAATTAGCTCCACCGCTTTATAAGCCGTGGGGTTCAAAGCCTAGTGGCTTATAGTCCGGAAAATACGGTAACAAGGGGGTAATAAATCAACAATCTCTGAACTTTCAACATGCGCGCACAAACAAAAGTCCCCTTTAAAAACGTTAACCGTGTTGCTACAATGATTAAAAAAAAAACTGCAATTGTATTTATTTGCTGTCGATGTTTGCGGCATGCAAACAACTTCCCTCAGGTCGTAAGACTCTTGAATGCATCATAATTAAATTATCTTCTCAACTCTCCCCAAAATGGATTAACTCGCTGGAATAAAAAAAAAGACAATATAACATACATCCATAATCCTGGATGCATATGAAAAGTGCAATGTATTTATCTGTACAGTAATCTATTTATTTATATCTGCACCTTATTGCTTTTTGTTTTTAATCCCGCACTTCCAAGAGCTAATGCAACGAAATTTTGTTCTTATTTGTACTGTAAAGTTCGAATTTGAATGACAATAAAAAGGAAGTCTAAGTCTAATAACAAGAGGAGGCGAACACACACAGAGGCATATTTGGCTGGATCTAAAAGTTCGTAAATCGAAAAGAGAGGTTCCACGGTACACTAATATTTTTTTTCTAAAGACTCCTCTTCACAAAAGACCAAGCTCTGACCTGAACTGGAGACGAATAGACGACAGAAAGGAAGGCGGGGGAGTTCCCAGGCCGCCTGTTAATTCCCCGGAATTTAGAGTATCAAAAGTAACCAGGATGAGCTTTCCCGCCCCCACACTTGCTGCTGCGACTATAAATAGTATATTGTGTCTATAAATTTGCATAACATTGTATCCTTATTATCATAAAAAAAAAATACAGTATAGATCAACTTGCAACAAATAAATTACTTTAATCATTGTTTATTAATCTGTTTGTTTTTATGATGAAAATGAGGAAGTAATGATTATTGTCTACAATTGTCACGTTTTGTCGTGCACAGCTTTTCGAAGAAAGGTCGGAAGCATGATACTGACAAAGCATTACCACCCAAGTATTTACCAACCCCGTTTCCATATGAGTTGGGAAATTGTGTTCGATGTAAATATAAACAGAATACAATGATTTGCAAATCATTTTCAACCCATATTCAGTTGAATATGCTACAAAGACAACATATTTGATGTTCAAACTGATAAACATTTTTTTTTGCAAATAATCATTAACTTTAGAATTTGATGCCAGCAACACATGACAAAGAAGTTGGGAAAGGTGGCAATAAATACTGATAAAGTTGAGGAATGCTCATCAAACACTTATTTGGAACATCCCACAGGTGTGGAAGCTAATTGGGAACAGGTGGGTGCCATGATTGGGTATAAAAGCAGCTTCCCAAAAAAATGCTCAGTCTTTCACAAGAAAGGATGGAGCGAGGTACACCCCTTTGTCCACAACTGTGTGAGCAAATAGTCAAACAGTTTAAGAACAATGTTTCTCAAAGTGCAATTGCAAGAAATTTAGGGATTTCTACATCTACGGTCCATAATATCATCAAAAGGTTCAGAGAATCTGGAGAAATCACTCCATGTAAGCGGCATGGCCGGAAACCAACATTGAATGACCGTGACCTTTAATCCCTCAGACGGCACTGTATCAAAAACCCACATAAATCTCTAAAGGATATCACCACATGGGCACAGGAACACTTCAGAAAACCACTGCCACTAAATACAGTTTGTCGCTACATCTGTATGTGCAAGTTAAAGCTCTACTATGTAAGGCGAAAGCCATTTATCAACAACATCCAGAAACGCCGCCGGCTTCTCTGGGCCCGAGATCATCTAAGATGGACTGACGCAAAGTGGAAAAGTGTTCTGGGGTCTGACGAGTCCACATTTCAAATTTTTTGGGGAAATATTCGACATTGTGTCAAAGGGGGAAGCGAACCATCCAGACTGTTATCGACGCAAAGTTCAAAAGCCAGCATCTGTGATGGTATGGGGGTGCATTAGTGCCCAAGGCATGGGTGACTTACACATCTGTGAAGGTACCATTAATGCTGAAAGGTACATACAGGTTTTGGAACAACATATGATGCCATCAAAATTTGTCTTTTTCATGGACGCCCCTGCTTATTTCAGCAAGACAATGCCAAGCCACATTCAGCACATGTTACAACAGCGTGGCTTCGTAAAAAAAAAAAGAGTGCGGGTACTTTCCTGGCCCGCCTGCAGTCCAGACCTGTCTCCCATGGAAAATGTGTGGCGCATTATGAAGCGAGACCCCGGACTGTTGAACGACTGAAGCTCTACATTAAACAAGAATGGGAAAGAATTCCACTTTCAAAGCTTGTACAATTAGTTTCCTCAGTTCCCAAACGTTTATTGAGTGTTGTTAAAAGAAAAGATGATGTAACACTGTGGCGAACATGCCCTTTTCCAACTACTTTGGCATGTGTTGCAGCCATGAAATTCTAAGATAATGATTATTTGCACAGAAAAAAAAGTTTGAGTTTGAACATCAAATATCTTGTCTTTGTAGTGCATTCAATTGAATATGGGTCGAAAAGGATTTGCAAATCATTGTATTCTGTTTATATTTACATCCAACATAATTTCCCAACTCATATGGAAACGGGGTTTGTACCACACCATAGCAACTTCATTCACAAAGCTCTTTAAACACAACCAGAGTTGTAAAACAAAGGGCCGTACGCCACAAACAAGTGAAAATATAGAAAAGCAAAAATAGACTGAAACAAAGGTAAAATATATACCTATATAAGAAGTGGGTAAAGACACAGGGAGGGGACACTGCCTGTGGAAACAGTACACACACAAGTGGCAAACGTCCCCAAAATCTGCACAGGTAGAACGTACTGACAACAGCACAAGTTATTGAGAGTTTGGCGCTATTTTAGCACTATAGAAATCTTACAAATAAATCAGCAAAGTGTTATGATTGACACTGCACTTGTGCAAAATTCAGCGGTGTTAAGATGAGAAAATGTCTCAGCTGGTTACAACACACTCCTAAAATCCTCCTGGACTACAAATGCTATAAATCAGGGGTGCCCACACTTTTTCTGCAGGCGAGCTACTTTTCAATTGACCAACTCGAGGGGATCTACCTCATTTATATATGTCATTTATATTCATTTTTTTATGAAAGAGACATTTTTGTAAACAAGTTAAATGTGTTTAATGATAATACAAGCATGTGTAACACATATAGATGTCTTTCTTTCACGAAGACAAGAATATAAGTTGGTGTATTACCTGATTCTGATGACTTGCATTGATTGGAATCAGACAGTAATGATGATAACGCCAACATTTTCAAATGGAGGAGAAAAAAAGTTGTCCTTTCTGTACAATAACACATGAAAGTAGTTGGTTTTTGGCATCTAATTCATCCAGCTTCCATACACTTTACAAGAAAAACATTGGCGGAAAATTCCGTAGCTTGCTTGATTGACATTCACGGCACCCGAGGGTCTTGTGAGATGACGCTGGCTGCTGCCAGTTCATTATTATGAAAATATGACCGAGAGGAAGGCGAGAAACACTTTTTATTTCAACAGACTTTCGCGCCGTCCCTTCCGTCAAAACTCTAAAGGCCGACTGCACATTTCCTATCTTCACAATGAAAGCCCTGCTTCATGCTGCCTGCGCTAACAAAATAAGAGTCTCAGAAAGCTGGCGTGCACAAGTGATGTGCACGCTAGCTTTCTGAGGGATCGCTTGTGCTCGCCAGTTTTCCGAGACTCTGTATTTAGTTAGCGCAGGCAGCATGAAGCAGGGCTTTTATTGTGAAGATAGGAAATGTGCAGTCGGCCTTTAGAGTTTTGACGGAAGGTACGGCGCGAGAGTCTGTTGAAATAAAAAGTGTTTCTCGCCTTCCTCTCGGTCATATTTTCATAATAATGATCTTACAGCAGACAGCGTCATCTCACAAGACCCTCCGGTACCGTGAATGTCATTTAAGTGACGCCTTGGTGAATATTGATGATCACTAATTTTTAGGTCTATTTTTTTTAAAAGCCTGGCTGGAGATCGACTGACACACCCCCCGCGGTCGACTGGTAGCTCGCGATCGACGTAATGGGCACCCCTGCTATAAATGAAGCACTGTGACATTAAATTGTCGTGACCTGTGTTTGTGTTAAGGCCCTACATGTCCATGGGCTCCCTCCGCGACCAGGTCATCTATCCAGATTCGGTGGAAGACATGGCCGCCAGAGGCCTCAACGACAAGGACATGGAGACCATCTTGGACATTGTAAACCTCAACCACATTGTCACCAGGGAGGGAGGTATGTCATGTCAAGATCTGCAATATAAACACATTTTAGTACCTGTGGTATGCCTGCAGGGTGTTATAAATCTCAGTTAATAGCTTCCAGTTTCGTCGGGGCAGCGAACAAACAGGTGGATTCTTAAATAAATTGCAGTACTGAGCTTAGTGAGGGTTTAATGTGGAAATGGCGTCACTGGGACAAAGTCCTTTAACAAATATGCAGTCGTAAAAGTCCCAATGTTCTTTGAGACTGCTGCCTTTGAAGAAACAATCATTGAACTGTTCTTTACTTTCAGGCTGGGATGCCGAACTGGACTGGAAGGACGTGTTGTCTGGAGGCGAGAAGCAACGGATGGGCATGGCACGCATGTTCTATCACAAGTAAGACAACAAGAATACTTTTCAGGAGGCCTCAATAATCACAAGGCAGAAACGTAAGGTATGCCTGTGCATGCGTCTAAAGCAGGGGTCACCAACCTTTTTGAAACCAAGAGCTACTTCTTGGGTACTGATTAATGCGAAGGGCTACCAGTTTGATACACACTTAAATAAATTGCCAGAAATAGCCAATTTGCTCAATTTACCTATAGTAAATAAATCTATATATATATATATTTAAAAAATAGGTTTTTCTGTCTGTCATTCCGTCGTACATTTTTTTTTCCTTTTACGGAAGGTTTTTTGTAGAGAATAAATGATTAAAAAAACACTTAATTGAACGGTTTAAAAGAAGAAAAAACAGGAAAAAAATTTAAATTAAATTGTGAAACATAGTTTATCTTCAATTTCGACTCTTTAGAATTCAAAATTCAATCGAAAAAAAGAAAAAAAACTAGCTAATTCGAATCTTTTTGAAAAAACTTAAAAAAAAAAATTATGGCACATCATTAGTAATTTTTCCTGATTAAGATTAATTTTAGAATTTTGATGACATGTTTTAAATAGGTTAAAATCCAATCTGCATTTTGTAAAAATATATAACAAATTGGACCAAGCTATTTTTCTAACAAAGACAAAACATTATTTCTTCTAGATTTTCCAGAACAAAAATTTTAAAAGAAATTCAATAGACTTTGAAACATTTAAATTTGATTCTAAAGATTTTCTAGATTTGCCAGAATTTTTTTTTTTAGAATTTTAATCATAAGTTTGAAGAAATATTTCACAAATATTCTTTGTCGAAAAAACAGAAGCTAAAATAAAGAATTAAATTAAAATGTATTTATTATTCTTTACAATAAAAAAAATGAATTTACTTGAACATTGATTTAAATTGTCAGGAAAGAAGAGGAAGGAATTTAAAAGGTAAAAAGGTATATGTTTTTAAAAATCCTAAAATAATTTTTAAGGTTGTATTTTTTCTCTAAAGTTGTCTTTCTGAAAGTTATAAGAAGCAAAGTAATAAAATAAATGAATTTATTTAAACAAGTGAAGAAGTCTTTAAAATATTTTCTTGGATTTTCAAATTCTATTTGAGTTTTGTCTCTCTTAGAATTATAAATGTCGAGCAAAGCGAGACCAGCTTGCTAGTAAATAAATACAAATTTAAAAAAATAGAGTCAGCTCACTGGTAAGTGCTGCTATTTGAGCTATTTTTAGAACAGGCCTGCAGGCGAATCATCTGGCCCTTATGAGCTACCTGGTGCCCGCGGGCTCCGGGTTGGTGACCCCTGTTCTAAAGTAATCCATCACAAACAATACTTCAACACAATTAATCAAGCTTCGAAAAATCTGTGGATTTTGTATTCATCCCTAATATCTTTTTTTTTCCATTAAATACCTATCAACGTAATTTGCTTTTAGAATGAAAACATCCATCCATCCATTTCCTACCGCTTGTCCCTCTCAGGATCGCAGGGACCACCGGAGATACAAAATAAATTCAATACTCTCACTTGGTAGTATAGTACCTCTACCTACCTACCGTTGGTTTCTACCTCCTTTAATGTCCAAAACTAATCCAGTGGAACCTCTTTTTGGTTCTTGAACATGTAAATTGAAAAGTTTGAATAAAGAAGCATAGTTCCAGTAAGAATAAATGTAAACATGAATAATTTGTTCTCGCCTAGACAAAATTCTATTTTAGTTTAAAAAAAAAAAATACAAAAATACAAATATATACACATGTGTGTGTATGTTTTAGGTCATTTTTTGTCACTTATAACCTGTTTTGAAAAAGTTTTATTTTAAATAATATACCAAAAATTAGGGGTGTGAAAAAAAAATCGATTTTAGAATTAATTGCAATTTTTAATCAACTAAAAAATTTTAAAAAATCAATTTTTTATTTTTTTATTTTTTTTTATATATACATCATATTGTTGATGTGGATGATCATATCTGCTGTACACATTTACTTCAGAAGTGTTGGGTACTTCTCTTGTTGCCTTATTAGTATTTTACTTTGTGACGGGTTTCCTGCCGTCATCGTGTGGAGTGCAGTGCCGATCGATACAAGACGCATCGTAGCAGGTTTGACTGGTCTTTATTCTTTCAACCAACATTATGTCTTGCCAGTCTGTCGCGCCAATTTCTGGCATGCTGGCTCTTTCTGGTCGTCGCAGCACACCTGTCGGTGTCCGGGGGCTGCGTCTGCTGCGGGGGCTCATCTTTCTTTCGGTCGATCTCGTCGCTCTCGTGGTCGTTGTTGTCGGGTTGTTCCTCTCCTACTTCTGCCACGATTGCTCCTCCCTCGCCCTTTTTATGCTGCAGCAGAAGATGTAATGATTGAGCGCAGGTGTGCTGTGTACGCACCTGACGCTGATGGCTGAGGTGTCGCTCCAGGCGTGCCCCGCCTCTCCGCTCTGCTGCATGGCCCGCCTCCTGGCCGCCATCTTGGTCCGGACAACCATTTGCCCTGTCCCGCTGTCGGTTTGTCGGCTCCGCCTCTCCACATACTTTATTAAATAATTGAGTGGAGTTTTATTAAACAAAATCTGTTTTCTTTTTAGTAATTTAGAAATGGATCAGAGCTGTTCATCTATTTTATGGAGGATTGTAGTTAATCATGGATTTAGTACTCAATGTTATTATAAAAGTATTGCTTTTGAATCGAGACTCGTTTTGAACCAAGAATCTATTCTGAATCGAATCGTTACACCCACTGAGCTCTGCCCTAAAATTTACAGAAATGGTGGTCACAATAATAAATATATTTGAATTAATACGTCTCTGACACTGTCCTGCATCAGTACTCATTCGATTGAGTGTGCACGTGTACCTAATGATGTGTCCTGAATGTGGACTGGGTTAAATAGGTCGCTTTAATCGTGGTCAATGTACAGACTTATTAATTGGATGGCCTGGCCTGTGTGTGTGTGTGTGTGTGTGTGCGTGTGTGTGTGTGTGTGTGTGTGTGTGTGTGTGTGTGTGTGTGTGTGTGTGTGTGTGTGTGTGTGTGTGTGTGTGTGTGTGTGTGTGTGTGTGTGTGTGTGTGTCAGGCCTAAATACGCCCTATTGGACGAGTGCACCAGCGCTGTGAGCATCGACGTGGAGGGCAAGATTTTCCAGGCCGCCAAGGACGCCGGCATCTCCTTGCTCTCCATCACGCACAGACCTTCGCTATGGTGAGACTCCGCCCCCCTCCCCGAATCTCCCCTTTTCAACACGTCACGTGACCGCAGCCTCCTCCTATTCCTCCAGGAAGTACCACACGCACCTGCTGCAGTTCGACGGCGAGGGCGGCTGGCGCTTCGAGCAGCTGGACACGGCCACACGCCTCTCGCTCACCGAAGAGAAGCAGCGCCTGGAGAGCCAGCTGGCCGGCATCCCCGAGATGCAGCAGCGCCTCAACGAGCTCTGCAAGATCCTGGGCGACGACTCGGTGCTCAGGACAGCTGAGTAGGGGGAGGGAGGGTGAAAAGGGGACTAGCTTTCCTCTGGCCCCCCCCCCCACACACACTTCTTTTATATTATTTTCCAATTATGCGAGCCTATCAAATCAAAAATTCTCCATTTTAAGCAGCAAAAATAAGAAGCACATTTTGTCAACCTGCTTGACATTTATAACAAAATTTGATTTTGTTGAACAGGTTTTTAATTGATTTAACTTTAATATTAATTTATTTTAAGTAGCACTTTATTCTACCTGTGGTATTTTAAAAAAAAGTTTAATATACAGTAATTACTCAATTAAGCAGTATTTCAGCAGTTTTTTTTCTTTATTTCGATTCTATCGTGCTAAATATGTTCGTCTTTTTTAATGTCACGGCATGCCTTTTTTTGTGCAGAATCCAATTCTTTAATGACGTCTAAGCCCGTTTCTTTCCCCGAGCAGCTGCCTTTTTTCCAGTTTTTGCCTCAGGCTGCAAGCCCACTCAGACTTACAGAATAAATCATCTAAAAAGTCTATTATTGGAGCGATTAGTGATGCAGGTCTGGCCCTGAAAACTCAAGGCCTTTTTGGTTTCCCGAGCAAACACAATGAGCTAAAGAGGCCCCATCTGTGGCGCAAGCAGCTGACCCTGGGGGTCATGTGACCACGCAATTAGCTTTAGTCTTTTAGAGGTTGCACTTTTTCCACATTTTGGTATGGTACAGCCTTATTTCAAAGTGGAATAAATTCACTTTTTGTCCTCACATTTCCACACACAATACATGACAATGAGGAAAAAGTGTGATTTCTTAGTTTTGTATTTTTAATACATTTGTAAAAAGCTCTCGAAAAACTTTTTCACATTTTCACGGGGATTGTGTGCAGAATTATGAGGACAAAAAATTTGGAATCAGGCTGTAACATAATGTGGAAAATGTGACATGCTATGAATGCTTTTTAGATGCACCGTATGTCATGATCCCACATGACAGTTCGGACTAGGTTTGTTACTTTCCTATGTTTAGAGCAACATCCTGTCCCGGTGCTCTTGTTTTGTTCGTATTTCCTGTTCGATCTCTGTGTTTTAAAGCACTTTTATTTTCTGTTCCATGCCCTGCCAGCACACAGCACGCCCGGTTCCCTCTTTCAGGGCTGGATCATCATACTAAATAGGCTGTTTATTGTGCTTGGTTCCTGCATAGCCTTCTGGTGCACTTCCCAACTGCACCATAGCTTTTGTTTTATCATTACATATACTTTAACCTGCACGTTGGCTCATGCGCCCCCATCTCGGGGTCACAAATAATGCGACGATGCGCATCCGTAACGGAATGATCCAGAGAGAACATATAACTAATTAACAGTGAGGAACATGTGTGCTGATGTGACAGAAAATGAAGGTGATTCAAAACACAAGGGACCAAACAGGAAATAGAGACAAAACAAGAGCACCAAGACGGGAAGTGAAACTGACAGGTTAACCAGCTCAAATTTTAGTTTTCTAACCATTCCAAAATAACTAATAATATACATAAATAAAATAGAAATAATTTAATTATATATACAATTATTATGATTGAAAGCTGATCATGAAATAGGATGACAGCAAAACACAACAGCTCCAAATCCCGCACCTTTCATATCAAGATTCTTTGAAATGAAGTAAAACATCGGACTAGAACATCATTGTTCACCTCGTCTGTAAGCTGTTTATTTTACTACTTTTTAAAAATGGTTTCCCCCAATTTTAATGAGTGAAAAAGTTTAACCGGCGGAACAAAAAAGTGTGACAAATATGCTGCCCTGCTCAGGAAACTGGCTGCTACTGACATACACACAAGTTTCTCCCTCAAAATGTGACTTTTAATCGACGCGTAGTCACGTGTTGTCACGCTGTATTGTATGAGAGTTATTACCTTGTTCGGCTGGAGCATCCGTAGTTGCCATGGCGACCACATCTTGTTAGTCAGACTCTGTTGACAGGAGGCTGAAGGAGCCTCTGAATGACATGGAGTCTTGAGAGAATGCTGGGGAATCTTTTCACACGCACACAAATAAAGCCCACCGCCGCCGGCCTAATTAAAATCATGGCAAACATTCGTCCTAACATCCTAGTTTTGACGGACGAGATGTTTTGTTGCATGCGTCCTATCCTCCCTGTTCTGTGCGGCTTTAGAAGACAAGTCCGGGTCTTTTTGCAGTGACAATAAGAACGGGATGACATCCTTAAGTGGAACATCGAATGTATCTACAATGTGCAAATGCTTGGACAATTTGGACAATCCTCTGTTCCGTGTGCATGTAGTGTTGATTTAACACAACCATAGTCCGTTAACGTAGATGTCATTTAGGGGAAACAAGAGCAGGGAATGTCCCCGTATAACCTTACTTTGCAGTACTGTTACAATATATGACCTACTTAATGTGCATGGGTTGGCGCGTGTGCGAGTTCCTCCTACAAACAAGAGTGAAGATGTATTTTCTTGTAAATAAAAGCATTTGATGCAAATAACTCGTGTCTCCCGCGGTTTACCCTATATGTAAATATTAGTTGATTTAGTGAAAGTTATATTGATGTTGCAGCAGGTGTATTTACAATTATGGGGGGGAATTGTTTTGTTTTTATTCCTGCTAAAATGAAGCTATTTTCATTTTTATTGCACTTTTAATGTTCATCTATTTATTTAGTTTTTTGCATCCTGCAAGTCAGAAGTGTCCAAATTGTGGCCCGGGGGCCATTTGCGGCACACAGCTAATTTTTTAACTGCTCTCGCCACATTATAAAAATACTAGTTAAAAAAAATAATTAATCAAGTGAATTAAAAGAGCAAACACGATAAATGTAACAAAAAAAAAAATTCGGGTTGGGGGTGGGGGGTTGTGTTTATTTTTCTCTTTCTTCTGTCATTGCTCAAAAAATAATAATACATTCAAATTAATGTTGTTATGAATTATTGACCTATTTAAGGCTCCAATTACTTCAAATATTCCATTTTGAAATATTTTGGGGGGAAATATTGAACATTTTGTGTGTTTTCCATGGTAAAAACGTGGTCTTCTTTGTATTAAAAAAAAAAGGGGGAATAAACACTAAAAATAAAAATAACAAAAAAATCATAACCGACAGATAGAGCTTAAGTTGATCTAGAGATTTAAGTATTGAAAGTAGAAAAAAAAAATAAAGACATTAAAGACGGTTTTTTGACACTTTTTTAACTAGAGCCCTTTTTCATCCCCAAAAAAGTGTGGTGGTAAAAAAAAAAAAATACATATACTAAATCCAAATCAATGTTGCTACGAATTATTGACCGTTTCAAGGCTCCAATTATTTCACATCAAATATTCCATATAGAAATATTTTTGGGGGGAAATATTGCATTTTTTGTTATGGGTTTTTTTCCATATTAAAAACCCAGTCTTTTTGGACAATAAGGGAATAAACAATAACATAATAACTCATAATCAACGAATAGAGCTTAAGTTGATATACAGATTTAAAGGTTAGAAGTAAAAAAAATTATATACAGATTTTTAACACTTTTATAAGTGAAACCCTTTTTCATCCCCAAAAATTGGAGTGGGCTTTAATTGTTTTTTTCTCATTGCTGAAAAAAACATAACAATTCCAAATCAGTGTTGCTATGAATTATTGGCCTATTCAAGGCTCCAATTACTTCACATCAAATGTTCTACTCTGAAATATTTTTTTGGGGGGGGGGGGGGGGGGGGGAATATTGCATATTTTGTGTGTTTTCCATATTAAAAACTCAGTTTTATTTGATAAAAATGGAATAATCAATAAAATAATAATAACTCATAATTGACGGATATAGCTTAAGTTGATCTAGAGATTTAAGTCTTGAAAGTGAAAAGCAAAAATGAAAGACATATTTTTAGCACTTGTAAAAGTCGAGTCCTTTTTCATCCCAAGAAGTTTAGTGAGCTTTTTTTTTTTTTTTTTACTCATTGTACAAACATTTATTATAAATCTAAATCAATGTTCTTATGAATTATTGACCTATTCAAGGCTTCCATTATTTCACACCAAATATTCCACTTTGAAATATTTTGGGGGGAAATATTGAACATTTTGTGTGTTTTCCATGTTAAAAACGTGATCTTCTTTGAATAAAAAAAAGGGAATAAACACTAAAAATAAAAATAACAAAAAAATCATAACCGACGGTTATATTAAAAACCCAGTTTTCTTTGACAATAAGGGAATAAACAATAACATAATAATAACTCATAATCAACGGATAGAGCTTAAGTTGATATACAGATTTAAGGGTTAGAAGTAAAAAAAAAAAATTATAAACAGATTTTTAATATAAGTGAAACCCTTTTTCATCCCCAAAAATTGGAGTGGGCTTTTTTTTTTCTTTTTCTCACTGCTCAAAAAAATATAACAATTCCAAATCAGTGTTGCTATAAATTATTGACCTATTCAAGACTCCAATTACTTCACATCAAATGTTCTACTTTGAAACATTTTTTGGGGGGGCCGGGGGGATATTGCATATTTTGTGTGTTTTCCATATTAAAAACTCAGTTTTATTTGATAAAAATGGAATAAACAATAAAATAATAATAACTCATAATTGACGGATATAGCTTAAGTTGATCTAGAGATTTAAGTCTTGAAAGTGAAAAACAAAAATTAAAGACATATTTTTAGCACTTGTACAAGTCGAGTCCTTTTTCATCCCAAGAAGTTTAGTGAGCTCTTTTTTTTTTTTTTAACTCATTGTACAAACATTTATTATAAATCTAAATCAACGTTGTTATGAATTATTGACCTATTCAAGGCTTCCATTATTTCACACCAAATATTCCACTTTGAAATATTTGGGGGGAAATATTGAACATTTTGTGTGTTTTCCATGTTAAAAACGTGGTCTTTGAATTAAAAAAAGGGAATAAACACTAAAAATAAAAATAACAAAAAAATCATAACTGACGGTTATATTAAAAACCCCGTTTTCTTTGACAATAAGGGAATAAACAATAACATAATAATAACTCATAATCAACGGATAGAGCTTAAGTTGATATAAAGATTTAAGGGTTAGAAGTAAAAAAAAAAAAAATTATATACAGATTTTTAATATAAGTGAAACCCTTTTTCATCCCCAAAAAATGGAGTGAGCTTGTTTTTTTTTCACTGCTCAAAAAAATATAACAATTCCAAATCAGTGTTGCTATAAATTATTGACCTATTCAAGGCTCCAATTACTTCACATCAAATGTTCTACTTTGAAACATTTTTTTGGGGGGGCGGGGGGAATATTGCATATTTTGTGTGTTTTCCATATTAAAAACTCAGTTTATTTGATAAAAAGGGAATGAACAATAAAATACTAATAACTCATAATTGGCGGATATAGCTTAAGTTGATCAAGAGATTTAAGTCTTGAAAGTGAAAAACAAAAATGAAAGACATATTTTTAGCACTTGTACAAGTCGAGTCCTTTTTCATCCCAAGAAATTTAGTGAGCTCTTTTTTTTAATTTTTTACTCATTGTACAAACATTTATTATAAATCTAAATCAATGTTGTTATGAATTATTGACCTATTCAAGGCTTCCATTATTTCACACCAAATATTCCACTTTGAAATATTTTAGGGGGGAATATTGAACATTTTGTGTCTGTTCCATGTAAAAACCGTGGTCTTCTTTGAATAAAAAAAGGGAATAAACACTAAAAATTAAAATAACAAAAAAATCATAACCGACGGTTATATTAAAACCCTAGTTTTCTTTGACAATAAGGGAATAAACAATAACATAATAATAACTCATAATCAACGGATAGAGCTTAAGTTGATATACAGATTTAAGGGTTAGAAGTAAAAAAAAAAATTATATACAGATTTTTAACACTTATATAAGTGAAACCCTTTTTCATCCCCAAAAAATGGAGTGGGCTTTTTTTTTTTTTTTCTCACTGCTCAAGGGGCACTGCAACTGCTTCTCCCACCCTCTCTAGCACCCTACATGGACCGTCCAACTTGGGGCAAACGTCCTTTTCCTTTTGGGCGTGTACACCCAGACCAGCTCGTCAGGCCTAAATTCACATCATGGTTCTTCTTTTGCCTCAAACAAGTCTTCTCCAACTGGTGTCACGCAAAGGAATGTGCTGCCTCCATCCGATCCTGTAACTTCCAGGCGTACTCCAGTCCCGGTCGATTCTCGGAGCTGCCTGGTGGTCTCCCAAACGCCAACTCAGCAGGTGTCCGGATCTCCCGACCCAACATCAGCAGGGCAGGGGTGCAGCTCGTGGAACTTTGAACCGCGGAGCGGTATGCAATCAGCACTAGTGGAGAATGTCGGTCCCGGTAATGCTGATGGTTGGCGGTGAGGATGGCTAGCTGCTGCTGCAGGGTATGGTTAAACCGCTCCACTAGTCCATCACTTTGCGGATGCAAGGGAGTCGTGTGTGTCTTTTGCATATCCAGTCTTTCACACAGGGCAGCAAAAACCCTGGATTCAAAATTCCTGCCCTTGTCGCTGAGGAGGATATCTGCAGTTCCCAAGCGACTGAACATGCCCTCCGCTAAGGCATCAGCCACTGTCTCCGCTTCTTGGTCCGGCAGTTCGTACGCGTCCGGCCGCTTGGTATAATAATCCATCGCACGAAATACTTACTTGTTTCCTCTTTTTGTTACGGGAAATGGGCCCATAATGTCCACAGCTACCCTCTCCATGGATGCTCCAACCCCTTGCTGCTGAAGCGGTGCATGTGCCCGGTCCTTAGGTACCTTGTAGGCTGTGCAATCATCACAACGCCGACAGAAGTTTTCCACGTCCCGTCGGTGCTGACCCCAGTAGAACTCTTGGCGCAACCGGCGGAGCGTCTTTGTGCTGCCAAAATGCATTGAGCCCGTGCCCCCATGACACACTTTCAGCACTGCGTTTCTCAGAGTCTTCGGCACCACCACCTGCCATCTCTCCTTCCCGGTGGCCGGCTCCTTCCACGCACGCTGCAGTACATCATCCCTGATGCGAGCACAGCAAACTTACTCCACAGGCCCTTGGTGCCGACTGACAGCCCCATCACGCCTTCCCAGGGTGATCTCCTACCACTTTGGACCCATTGCCGCACTGGTTTGAGATCGCTGTCTTCCCCCTGCCTGGCCGCCCATTCTGTAGCGTCCAAAGTCTCCAAGGTGCAGCATGAAAATCCGTCAGTGATCTCATCTCCCAATGCAGCTCCTTCTCTCTGACGTCTCGCTGGTCAAAGTAGCTACAGAATAGCACACGGCCGCCGACAGAGAGCGTCTGCATTGGCGTGCTGCACCCCAGCCCGATGACACACACTGAAGTGCATTACGTCGATCGCAATCGACTGGTCGATCTCGGAGGGTGTGTCAGTCGATCTCAAGCCAGGCATTAAAAAAATATACATAAAAATGAGCAATTATCAATCATACCAAGACTTCACTTTCGTCAGTTGTTTGACATTCTCGGCACCCGAGGATCTTGTGAGATGACGATGGCTGCTGCGAGTGGCATCATACACAAAAGTGCCCTAATAGCTTGTTTTAAAATGTCTCTGACATACCTGCACTTTCTGTTTTGAAATGACATGACAGTTTGTGCCGCTGCTTAATAACTGTTTAATAAATACACTTTTGGTCAATTGACTTAGTTGTGATTTCCCTCCCTGCATGAAAGTTTAAAATGAGCATATATTAATACAGAATAAAGAAGAACGTTTTAATGTAGACACATGGAATCACCATACTGGTGTGATGCTGCGTTCAAAGGACTCCGGCTTATTAGTGATTCCCAGAGCCCAAAAAAAGTCTGCGGGCTATAGAGCGTTTTCCATTCGGGCTCCAGTTCGAGATGCTACCTCAGTAGAAGCATTTAAGTCTCATCTTAAAACTCATTTGTATACTATAGCCTTTAAATAGACCCCCTTTATAGACCAGTTGATCTGCCGTTTCTTTTCTTTTTCTCCTATGTCCCCCCCTCCATTGTGGAGAGGGTCCGGTCCGGTGTTGGCCATGGAAGAAGTACTGGCTGTCCAGAGTCGGGACCCAGGATGGACCGCTCGCCTGTGTATCGACTGGGGACATCTCTGCGCTGCTGATCCGCCTCCGCTTGGGATGGTTTCCTGCTGGCTCCACTTTGGACGGGACTCTGGCTACTATATTGGATCCACTTTGGACTGGATTCTCACGGTGATGTTAGATCCACTATGGATTGGACTTTCACAATATCATGTAAGATCCGCTCGACATC
This sequence comes from Nerophis ophidion, assembly GCF_033978795.1. Classification (NCBI taxonomy): domain Eukaryota; kingdom Metazoa; phylum Chordata; class Actinopteri; order Syngnathiformes; family Syngnathidae; genus Nerophis; species Nerophis ophidion. Next base: position 63,371,065 of record NC_084620.1, read on the forward strand.
CATTGCTTTCGGTCTCCTGCCCACACATGCGGTCCTCTCCAAGGTTTCTCATAGTCATCATTGTCAACGTCCCACTGGGGTGAGTTTTTCCTTGCCCTTATGTGGGCTCTACCGTGGATGTCGTTGGGGTTTGTGCAGCCCTTTGAGACACTTGTGATTTAGGGCTATATAAATAAACATTGATTGATTGATTATATGGATCAAGTGTTAATTCAAGGCTAAGAAAAAATATCGAGATATATATCGTGTGTTGTGACATGGGCTAAAAATATCGACGTATTAAAAAAAGGCCATATCGCCCTTTTGGATCCCCAGGACCAAACTTAAGGGGAGCCCTAAAGGTTTAGATAAATCTATATCTATATGTTGTGTTGGTTATTTTAAATGAAAAATAACAAAATGGCCCCTGCATGCTTTAATTTTCAGTGTGCTGGCATCAGTGGGATAAGTTTGGAAACCCGTGCCGTTAGTGGACGACACACATGTGATAACCACATATGTCCGCACGGTGGCAGCATGTCCTAAGTAACAAGGTTCACTTGCGACCTGACGTTGCCTCAAAGGAAGTTCATAGGTTCGCATTTTTTTTCATTGGGAACTGAAATGATTGACCATTTTACACCAATGTATTAGTAAACTTGCTCTTGAGACTGTAATACACAATATCCCCAAGAGGTGGCGGCATTACACCATTTGTGCGTTCACTCATAGGTAGACCTGTAGGTAAGGGATGTGTATTTTATTTCATTCTGTTATTTTATTTAATGTATTCACATTTGGAACTATACTCTATTACAGGTGTTTTGAAATTTTGCAGGTTATCACCAAAGTCATATTTTTGTACTTTCTGAAAGCTATCTCTTATTTCCACATTTGCACACCTCCGAGTAATACATTTTGGTACTTGACACTTAGTACAGTTAGCATTTTAGCATGCTAATATTAGCATTTTCTAAAAGGCTAATTTAGCAGGCATACAGCTTAGTGTCATATATATTGATATTTCACTAATGCTAACTGTAAACCTGCCATTGTTAGCATGTTAGCATAGTATTGTCTGTGCTCTGGGAATTGTTTATTTTTATTTTTTATTTTTAAGCTTGTTTGCTCATATTTTGTTACTTGATGCGATCTGACCAGCGTGCTAACTGTTAGCATTTCAATTTGGCTTTGGCCCTTTAGCATTCACAAGAGATTTTCTAGTTCTTTGGAGAGAGAATTATTTTAAATTATATATACATATATATATATATATATATATATATATGTATATATATACATATACAGTATATATATATATATATATATATGTATATATATATATATATATATATATATATATATATATATATATATATATATATATATATATACATATATATATATAGGCCCTGCGATGAGGTGGCGACTTGTCCAGGGTGTAAAAAATGGATGTATATATATATATATATATATATTTAGATGTATGTATGTATGTATATGTGTTTATATGTATATATTTATATATGTATATATATAAATATGTATACATATGTATATGTATATTTGTCTATATATATATGTATATATACATATATGTATATATATGTATCCATATATATTAGGGCTGCGAATCTTTGGGTGTCCCACGATTCGATTCAATATCGATTCTTGGGGTCGCAATCTGATACTATATCGATTTTTTTCGATTCAACGCGATTCTCGATTCAAAAACGATATTTTTTCGATTCAAAACGATTCTGTATTTACACAATACATAGGATTTCAGCACGATCTACCCCAGTCTGCTGACATGCTAGCAGAGTAGTAGATTTTTTTTAAAAAGCTTTTATAATTATAAAGGACAATGTTTTATCAACTGATTGCAATAATTTAAATTTGTTTTAACTATTAAACGAACCATAAAAGGGTTTCACGGTGGCAGAGGGGTTAGTGCGTCTGCCTCACAATACGAAGGTCCTGCAGTCCTGGGTTCAAATCCAGGCTCGGGATCTTTCTATGTGGAGTTTGCATGTCCTCCCCGTGACTGCGTGGGTTCCCTTCGGGTACTCCGGCTTCCTCCCACCTCCAAAGACATGCACCTGGGGATAGGTTGATTGGCAACACTAAATTGGCCCTAGTGTGTGAATGTGAGTGTGAATGTTGTCTGTCTATCTGTGTTGGCCCTGCGATGAGGTGGCGACTTGTCCAGGGTGTACCCCGCCTTCCGCCCGATTGTAGCTGAGATAGGCGCCAGCGCCCCCCGTGACCCTAAAAGGGAATAAGCGGTAGAAAATGGATGGATGGATGGACGAACCAAAAATATGACTTATTCTATCTTTGTGAAAACATTGGACACAGTGTGTTGTCAAGCTTATGAGATGCGATGCAAGTGTAAGCCACTGTGACACTATTGTTCTTTTTTATTATTTTTATAAATGTCTAATGATAATGTCAATGAGGGATTTTTAATCACTGTTGTGCTGAAATTATAACTAATATTAATACTGTTGTTGATAATATTCATTTTTGTTTCACTACTTTTGGTTTGTTCTGTGTCGTGTTTGTGTCTCCTCTCAATTGCTCGGTTTATTGCAGTTCTGACTGTTGCTGGGTCAGGTTTGGTTTTGGAATTGGATTGCATTGCTATGGTATTGCTGTGTATTGGTTTGTTGGATTGATAAAAAAATTTAAAAAAATCGATAAAAAAAAAAAGAGAATCGATTCTGAATCGCACATTGTATTCGAATCGATTTTTTTCCCACACCCATAATATATATGTATATATATACACATACATATGTGTATGTATATATATATATATGTGTGTGTGTGTATATGTATATATATATGTATATGTGTATATGTATATATATATTTATATGTATATGTATATATATGTATAGACTCTATGTTTTGTGTGTGTGTGTGTATATATATATATATATATATATATTTAGTACCACACACACGAGATGCATGCACATGTATTCATATAGATTATTATATATTTTAATATCCCAGGATTGTAGGCTCACACAACTTACTTATTTGTGTTGTCTTTATTGCACAAGATGCAGTTCAACCACACAACAAGCCCAAGGTGCCTCTCTCCTCTTTCCCCGGCATTACGCGAACGCTTTACTATCAATCACCAACGTCACTTCCTAATCTCTCCCCGGAAGTCCCGCCTCCACCCAAAGTCATTGGCTAACACGCCGTGGCCAGCCACAACAGTATTTATATTTATCAGTCAAAAAAAAGTTTGAGCACCTATTATATTGATTTAATTACCTTTTTTCAAAATTATACATGCTAATGGTGTTTCATTTTAAAATCATGTTTTGTTGCATGCAATTGTGTGTCGAACGCTGGCTTAAACTGTACTTTACCTTTTTATCGCACAAGAGGGAGTCCCACAATTAGAAATGAAGACCACATTTCATTAAATTTGAAGTCACTAGGTAATATTTGTAATTTTTTGAGTACAAAAAAATGAATGTTGTCTGAGTTGCTGTTTATATATATATATATATATATATATATATATATATATATATATATATATATATATATATATATATATATATATATAAATAAATCAATGTTTACTTATATAGCCCTAAATCACTAGTGTCTCAAAGGGCTGCACAAACCACTACGACATCCTCGGTAGGCCCACATAAGGGCAAGGAAAACTCACACCCAGTGGGACGTCGGTGACGATGATGACTATGAGAACCTTGGAGAGGAGGAAAGCAATGGATGTCGAGCGGGTCTAACATGATACTGTGAAAGTTCAATCCATAAAGGATCCAACACAGTCGCGAGAGTCCAGTCCAAAGCGGATCCAACACAGCAGCGAGAGTCCCGTTCACAGCGGAGCCAGCAGGAAAACATACCAAGCGGAGGCGGATCAGCAGCGCAGAGATTTCCCCAGCCGATACACAGGCAAGCAGTACATGGCCACCGGATCGGACCGGACCCCCTCCACAAGGGAGAGTGGGACATCGGAGAAAAAGAAAAGAAACGGCAGATCAACTGGTCTAAAAAGGGAGTCTATTTAAAGGCTAGAGTATACAAATGAGTTTTAAGGTGAGACTTAAATGCTTCTACTGAGGTGGCATCTCGAACTGTTACCGGGAGGGCATTCCAGAGTACTGGAGCCCGAAATGAAAACGCTCTATAGCCCGCAGACTTTTTTTGGGCTTTGGGAATCACTAATAAGCCGGAGTCCTTTGAACGCAGATTTCTTGCCGGGACATATGGTACAATACAATCGGCAAGATAGGATGGAGCTAGACCGTGTAGTATTTTATACGTAAGTAGTAAAACCTTAAAGTCACATCTTAAGTGCACAGGAAGCCAGTGCAGGTGAGCCAGTACAGGCGTAATGTGATCAAACTTTCTTGTTCTTGTCAAAAGTCTAGCAGCCGCATTTTGTACCAACTGTAATAGGGCATATATATATATATATATATATGCCCTTGGGGATAGGTTGATTGGCAACACTAAATTGGCCCTAGTGTGTGAATGTGAGTGTGAATGTTGTCTGTGTATCTGTGTTGGCCCTGCGATGAGGTGGCGACTTGTCCAGGGTGTACCCCGCCCTCCGCCCGATTGTAGCTGAGATAGGCGCCAGCGCCCCCGCAACCCCGAAAGGGAATAAGCGGTAGAAATGGATGGATGGATGGATATATATATATATATATATATATATATATATATATATATATATATATATACTTATTTTTATATTCCAAAACCTGCAATACTAGGTAATTAAAAATATAACATATATATATATATATATATATATATATATATATATATATATTCCAAAACTTGCAGGTTTTGGAATATAAAAATAAGTATGTATATATATATATATATATATATATATATATATATATATATATATATATATATATATATATATACATATAAGTATATATATACTTATTTTTATATATATATAAAAATGTATATATATATATTTATCTATCTATATACATATAAATCTAATTATGACTTTTATATTTGAGCAAAGATATACATAATTGTAATTATAATTTTTATATTTGAGCAGTGTTTGTTTATGATTTTTTTCCCTTTCAGGTTGTCCCCTGCTAATGGTATGTCTCACAGGTCAGGGGGAGGAGCTTGATGACGTCACCTCTCACAGAGTCTTGCACACACGCTGAGCGTAAAAGAGGCTCGTCCATCGTTGTTTTGTTTTGTGCGTGTGTGTGTGTGTGCGTGTGTGGCTGTGTGTGTGTTTTCTGCACACTGGGATGAGCCAACATGTCGGGGGGAGCTTGCATGGATTTTAGACGGCAAGAAACGGTCCTTGTTAACAAACACACGCCTTGTGTTTGCACGCAGGCTGCGGGGGCTTCACGGTGATGTGAGGAGGAGGAGGAGGAGGAGGAAGGTGGCGGACGTCTTCTAAGAGGATAAAGAGAAAGGGAGAACTATTTTTATTCCCGGGGACACAATGAGCAGTGGGCTGGGTGAGAGCTCCGTGCGTGTGGCACTGAGGTAAGGATGCTTCTTCTTCTTCTTCTTCTTCTTCTGCCTCTCACCTGCAGCAGAAACACGTCATTGTCCATCCACGCCACACGTGCGAGTCCAATTATAGCACTTTTTCTTTATTCCTGTGTATTGTGGTGTGATCATTATGGAAAGAGAGCGCAACAAACACTCTCAAAAGCCCCCAAATGTCAATAAATGCATCAATTAAGATGCATGTTTAGAGTGACAGAAGTCTTTGTCATGTAATCCAGATCCTTGTTGTCAGACTTTGACCCACAACTTTTGTGTGCTGTGTCTCAGGTGTACCTAATGTCATGGCCCAGTTGTCAGCTCAAGGGGGTCAGGTTTCCACCTTTTCAGTTCTTTATAGATCTATTCTTCCACTTTGCAATAGAGCTGCTAAGAAGGGTGGAGCCTTGCTTGCATGAAATGCATCTTCTTCTTTTTTTTTTTTTTGTATGATGCCTCCTGGCTATCATAAGCATTTGATTAGTTGTTCATTTTGGGTCAGGGTGTGGTCCCAAGTCAGCCCAGCAGACCACCATCTGATGTCAGCCGCTTGAGCGCCTTCCTGTGTGATACCTTCATTATTGGTCAGATAATTTGCAGATGTTTGAATACAAACAGTTCAAGCGGATAGGTATACTTCTAATACACACACACATATATATATATATATATATATATATATATATATATATATATATATATATATATATATATAATTTGTGTGAATTATTTCATATAAAATAGTGTATTTCATTACATTCATCAATTTTTTTAATATAATCTAATTTAATAATTTAGTTTGCAGGTCTTTGCTTGTTTCAATGCTATTTATTTTGATTGTACTATTTAAAATATTAGTGTATTTTATTGCGTTCATCAGTTGATTGACAATTTTTTTTCTTTTTATACATGATGTCATTTAATAATTTAGTTTGCATGGATTTAGCTTGATTTAATGCTATTTCATTTGTATGTATTTAAAAAAAAAATCATATAAAATATTAGTGTATTTTATTGCATTCATCATTTGATTGTCTTCAATATATTTTATTTTGATAAAATGTAATTAAGTAATTTAATTGGCAGGGCATGTGCTTGATTTGAGATTGTTTTAAAATACTTTTAATTCAGTTTTAAAAAGGAAAAAATACATTTAATTTAACAACATTGATTTCATTCATAAATGGTACATAATATAATTTATATTGATTTTAATTTACTCCGTTCATACAAAAATGGGATGAGTATTATGATCATGGTTGCATTTCTGTGGTGCTCGACTATATATATATATATTTATATATATATCATTTTAAATACAGTAAATTCCTATCTAATATATTTAATTTATTTTGATTTAAGTGTTTTAGTGGAAATTTTATCAGCACCCTGCACTGTCTGACCCTGCTGTTGCACCATGTAATTTAGAAACATTTTTTTTTTCCCTACGTAAAATCGCCAGCCATGTTTTGGGTTCACATTAAAAATGTACAGATAAATTGCACACAACGTTGTAATCTGCCATAATCTCAATATTATGTTAGATGCTTTCAGTCTTTGTTTCAACACAATAAATTGCCATGGTGACGCCCTTATAATGCTGACATGTGAAAGCTGCTCAAAGGTGCCTCACCCTTGCCTGTAACAGTTTAGGTGTGTGTGTGTGTTCAAGAATCAGTTAGCACGTTGCCAACCAGCACATGCCTTAGCCTGCAAGCTGTCTGCACCGTCCTTATCCTTTGTGATGATCTATTTTGATACAGTATATCGCAGAAAAAATGTCATGCTACATTAAAGCATGTTTACTTCATTATTGGACCTTCATAGGTGTTTTCTCCTATCTTTGAAGCAGGCACACACACACGTGCCCGCGTGTAAATGTGTCACCATGCTTATGTAACAGCCGGTGTTGCAAATGTTTATTTAGTAGCATATTCCACGCGAAAGCAACAAAAGAAGTTAACAATCCATCCTGCTATATAGTGAGTCATGCTGAAGTTGCACCTCGCCGTCCTGCAGGTGGACTTTCAATTATTTATCGGCTGGCTTCAAATTCCGCGTTGTACTGTAGAATTCAAAAGAGATTTATTTCTCTGAGTAATTAGATATTTGACAGAAATGCTGCTTGTCCACTGACTTTGCCATTTTTGTTCTCTTTAAAGGCCTACTGAAACCCACTACTACCGACCACGCAGTCTGATAGTTTATATATCAATGATGAAATCTTAACCGTGCAACACATGCCAATACGGCCGGTTTAGTTTACTAAATTGCAATTTTAAATTCCGCGCGGAGGTATCATGCTAAAACGGCGCGGTATGATGATGCGTGTGCGTGAGGTCACAAATTGTAGAAGACATTTTGTTCCAGCACCGTTCACAGCTATAAATTGTCCCTTTTCATCGCATAATTCCACAGTATTATGGACATCTGTGTTGCTGAACCTTTTGCAATTTGTTCAATGAATAATGGAGACGTCAAAGAAGAAAGCTGTAGGTGGGAAGCGGTATATTGCGGCCGCTTTTAGCAACACAAATACAGCCGGTGTTTCATTGTTTACATTCCTGAAAGATGACGGTGAAACTTTACTATGGAACAGAGCGGTCAAGCGAACACAGTTGGATTGGACCACACACACTAAGTACAGTGTATTAGGTAGCGATCATTTCGAAAGATCGTGTTTCGAAGAGGGTCCCTTGCGAAGGTTAGAGATGGGCTGAAGAAAGGTGCGGGGCCGACCTTCAGGTTGTACAGGTACAACCATATAATCTCACTAAAACACTAGTAACACAATAGGCAGATAAGGGATTTTCCAGAATTATCCTAGTAAATTTGTCTAATAACATCTGAATCGCTCCCACTGTATAGTCTTTTTTTTTCTAGTCCTTCACTCTCACTTTCCTCATCCACGAATCTTTCATCCTCGCTCAAATTAATGGGGGAATCGTCGCTTTCTCGGTCCGAATCGCTCTCGCTGCTGGTGGCCATGATTGTAAACAATGTTCAGATGTGAGAAGCTCCACAACCCGTGACGTCACGCGCACATCGTCTGCTACTTCCGGTACAGGCAAGGCATTTTTATTAGCGACCAAAAGTGGCAAACTTTATCGTCTATGTTCTCTACTAAATCCTTTCAGCAAAAATATGGCAATATCGCGAAATGATCAAGTATGACACATAGGATGGACCTGATATCCCTGATTAATCGCCATTATTTTGATAATAGCTATATGAAATGGGTTTTAATAATTATTCACAATTTCAATAAATGTACTTGTAATTGCAAATAAATATGTATATACTTTTAATTTTCATTATAAAATACAGTAAAACCTGTTCATTTCTGGTATCAAAAACAGGCCAGACTGTGGCAAAAAAAAGAATATGATTTAAATGATTTGATATTTTTAAAGCGAGAGTATTGTTTAAAACCTTCTAAAACATATATTTTTTTAAACATTATTTGAGCACTCCAGACATACAGTACCCGTTAAGTAATGCTTCCTGAGGCTGAGCCAATCAGTGGCCATGATACTGAACCGTGTGCTCTGGATGGTTTGGTCTCCTCAAGTGGCCAATACCACTGTAGTTTTCATTTTTTTAGTTTAATTAGTAAGGGTGCACACGAAAAATTATTTATTCATCATTTTTAAAAATCTAAAAAAGTTTTTTTTTAAAGTGCTAATACCGGTCGGTATATGCAGTGTCCATCCAATACAAGCTCCGCCCCCTCGTCCATTATGGACTCTGGTTGAGGGCAAAGGCTGAGAGCTTGCTGCCATGACACAAATGTGTGTGTGTGCATGTGTGTGTGTTTGTGTGTGCGCGTGTGTGTGTGTGCGTGTCCAGCCGGCCTTATTCGTGATGAATATTCATGAAGCAACTCAAGTGAACTGAAGCACAGCAGGCTGCTGCTCCCTATCTGCCAGCTGCTACCCTCTGATACCTAAGAAATTATTTGTCTTTATTAACTACACTTTAATGCCGTCTTTTTTTCCATATTTCCTTCCTTATTGCGTGCTTGCCCACTGACCTTTGACCTTGTTAATGAAGGAATGACCCTGCATTTATTTACCTGGGTAGCCTGATAGGTGTCGCCGTGGTGATAGTGGAAGCTCTGAAGGACATGGATCAGTCAGTACTATACTCCAGTAAATCTTTATTTATGGCACACATTTCCCCCCATATAACCTCATTTTACCTTTTTATGATTATCTGTCAGGTGTGTGTGTGTGTGTGTGCTATATTGCCAAAAGTATTTGGCCACCAGCCTTGACTCGCATATGAACTTGAAGTGCCATCCCATTCCTTACTCATAGGGTTCATTATGATGTCGATCCACCTTTTGCAGCTACTACAGCTTTAACTCTTCTGGGAAGGCTGTCCACAAGGTTGCATAGTGTGTTTATAGGAATTTTCGACCATTCTTCCAAAAGTGCATTGATGTTGGTCGAGAAAGCCTGGCTCTCGGTCTCCGTTCTAATTCATCCCAAAGGTGTTCTATCGGGTTCAGGACAGTCAAGTTCATCCACACCAGACTCTGTCATCCATGTCTTTATGGACCTTGCTTTGTGCACTGGTGCACAGTCATGTTGGAGGAGGAAGGGGCCTGCTCCAAAATGTTCCCACAAGGTTGGGAGCATGGAATTGTCCAAAATATTTTGGTATACTGGAGCAGTCAAAGCTCCTTTCACTGGAACTAAGGGGCCAAGCCCAACTCCTGAAAAACAACCACACACCATAATTCCTCCTCCACCAAATATCACACTCGGCACAATTCAGTCCGAAATGTAGCGTTCTCCTGGCAACTTCCAAACCCAGACTCGTCCTTTAGATTGCCAGATGGAAAAGCATTATTCATCAATTCAGAGAAGGTGTCTCCACTGTTCTTGAGTCCAATATCGACATGCTTTACACCACTGCATCCAACGCTTTGCTTTGGACTTGGTGATGTATGGCTTAGATGCAGCTGATCGGCCATGGAAACCCATTCCATGAAGCTCTCTGTATGTCACATGAAGTTTGGATCTCCCTAGCAACTGACAGTGCAGAAAGTCTTTGCAATATGCGCTTTGTCACGCCTAGCGTTCATGTTTTGTTTTGGTCATGCTATGTTTAGTTTTTTTGGACATTTAGTTCTGTTTTGCATTTCCTTCTTTGTCTTGTTACCATGCCAACTGATTTAGATTTCATCTGTCATGTCTGATCATGAGATTTGTATGGCCATACTACCCTGAGCATCCCCAATCTCATCTGTTCTCAAAGCCAAGCAGTGTCTGGCCTGGTTAGTACTTGGATGGGAGACTGCCTAGGAATACCAGGTGCTTTTGACCTTTTGGACTCTAAGTTCCTTTTTTTTTTCACTCCGTTTTGTTACCATGACGACCAATCAGTTCACCTGTTTTGTCTCACACCTGTTTTCACTTATCATGTTCATTATTTAAGCCACAGTTACCAGGTAGTCAGTCTGGCAACATCACCTCCTTCACGACCTCGATTATCTGCTTCATGCCTTGCTATGCTGTTCATTTTGTCCACGTAAGTTTTATGTCATAGCACAAGTGTTTTGTTTCATGTTTATAGTTTATAGCCTTTGTGATAGTCTTTTGTTTCATAGCCCAAGGTTTGTACCTCCATTGCGAGCGCTTTTTGTTTGTTCCTGTTTTTAGTTTATGAGTAAATAAATTAAATATGTACCTATCTTCACGCCGTTTCCACTCCATTCGCTTCGCACCTCGGGAAAACAACCCAAGACCAAGTCCAAGCCTGACACGCTTCAGCTATAGAATAACCATTTTAGTAAGGCTAATATGTTTTTTTTTTTCCAATGTATTTTAATATCAGCACCCTCTGCTGGGAAATGTGGCGTCACTGCAACACCTGCACTAACTCCGCCTCCAAACAAATTGCCGATGTCATCCCTATTTTTGTCACGTCCACTATTTCAACCTTTTCTGAGCCAAGGCACATTTTTTTCATTGAAAAAATCCCGAGGCACACCACCAGCAGAAAACTTTAAAAAGTGAAACTCAGCAGCCGATATTGGCAGTAAAAAGTTGTTCTCACAATTGTTGGATATGAATTCAAACCATAACCAACCATGCATCACTATAGATCTGGTTTCAAAGTAGGTGCACTCTGTAGACGCCGTCTGCTCCACCCGCTGTAAGTCTTTGCTGCTGTCCAGCATTCTGTTTTTGTTTACTTTGCAGCCAGTTTAGTTTCGTTCTGCATAGCCTTCCCTAAGCTTCAATGCCTTTTCTTAGTTTATTTTTGGTTTAAGCGTTAGACACCTTTTTTACCTGCAAACCATTGTCGTCGTTTCCGACATCTACAAAGCAATTAGCTACCTGCTGCCACCTACTGATATGGAAGAGTATTACACCATTAGTCTGCTGAGCTCAAGACAGCACAGATACTCAACAACGGCACATTTGCGTATTATAATTACTGGTTTGCAAAAAATATTTTTAACCCAATTAGGTGCACAGTGGTTGGAAGACACTGCACTCAACAACGGCACATTATTATAATTACTGATTTGCAATTAAGTGAAGTTGCAAAATTTCCCACAGCACAGTGGTTGAAAAACACTGCACTAGAGGTCACATTTGCATTTTGAATTGTCAGCAAAAATGATTAAAAAAAATCAAGTATTAAGTACAAAGTCAAGAAATAAAACGTCAAATGTGGTTACCAATAATTCCACAAAGCTTTGTAAAATAAATGGGAAAAAAATTCTTAATATGGGTTTTCCGCCCGGCAACAGCATATTCTTTCAGAGGTACTAATATGCGACTGCTATGAAGGCTACGCATAGAAGGTGCTATCCAGCATTCACTTAATGTATTGTGGTCATCGTGTCATTCAAATAATGTTACTATGGTAACCTGGACGCAGAAGAACACTAAAGACTGAAATGGTCCTTGATGTCAGCACCAAATGTTGTCTGTTCCTTAAAACCGACTAATTGTAGCCCAACTTGCAGTAAAAAGTAGCAATACACCTGCTGGCAGATGCACTCTGACAGTCTGAGTGTGTGCACGGTTATATAACACATACATCATGGCCGACCTAAAGGCATTTTTGATGCACTTAGTAGGGTTGTATCATCAAGTCAGAAAGTACACAGAAGCCTGTGCTTAAAAAGGGAAGTGTGTCAGATATTGTGTTGTTAAATCATGCATTAAAGGCCTACTGAAATGAGATTTTCTTATGTAAAGGCCTACTGAAACCCACTACTACCGACCACGCAGTCTGATAGTTTATATATCAATGATGAAATATTAACATTGCAACACATGCCAATACGGCCGGTTTAGTTTACTAAATAGCAATTTTAAATTTCCTGCCAAGTGTCCTGTTGAAAACGTGGCGGAATGATGACGCTTATGTTGACGCGTGCTTGTGACGTTATTGGTTGGAGCGGCTAAAAGTCGTCTGCTTTAATCGCATAATTACACAGTATTTTGGACATCTGTGTTGCTGAATCTTTTGCGATTTGTTCAATTAATAATGGAGACTATAAAGAAGAATGCTGTTGGTGGAAAGCGGTGGATTGCAGCTGCCTTTAGCAACCAAAACACAGCCAGTGTTTCTTTGTTTGTTGTGAAGCTTTAATATGGAACAGAGCGGTCAAGCGAACATGTTTCTCTACCACATGTCGACCGGCAGGTTTCGGGGAGAAAATTGTGGTAATAAGTCTGCTTGCGTCCTCCTGCAGCTGTCAAAGAGGCAGCTGCGACATTCTTGGCTCCTCCATGGCTTCTATCAGGGACACTGGCGGTCACCACACCCCTCCGACTTTCAGGTATAACTTTATAATCTCACTAAAACACTAGTAACACTATAAGCAGATAAGGGATTTTCCAGAATTATCCTAGTAAATGTGTCTAATAACATCTGAATCGCTCCCACTGCCGTCGCCTTTTTTTTTTTTTTTGTAGGGCTTCACTCTAAATTTCCTCATCCACGAATTGTTCATCCTCGCTAAAATTAATGGGGAAATCGTCGCTTTCTCGGTCCGAATCACTCTTGCTGCTGGTAGCTATGATTATAAACAATGTGAGGATGTAAGGAGCCCTCACACCGGTGATGTCATGCGCACATCGTCTGCTACTTCCGGTACAGGCAAGGCTTTTTTTATTAGCGACCAAAAGCTGCAAACTTTATCGTCGATGTTCTCTACTAAATCCTTTCAGCAAAAATATGGCAATATCGCGAAATGATCAAGTATGACACATAGGATGGACCTGCTATCCCCGTTGAAATAAGAAAATCTCATTTCAGTAGGCCTTTAAGTTTGATCATTTCGCGATATTGCCATATTTTTGCTGAAAGGATTTAGTAGAGAACATCGACGATAAAGTTCGCAACTTTTGGTCGCTAATAAAAATGCCTCGCCTGTACCGGAAGTAACGGATGATATGCGCGTGACGTCACGGGTTGTGGAGCTCCTCATAGCTGAACATTGTTTACAATCATGGCCACCAGCAGCGAGAGCGATTCGGACTGAGAAAGCAACGATTTCCCTATTAATTTGAGCGAGGATGAAAGATTTGTGGATGACGAAAGTGAGAGTGAAGGACTAGAAAAAAAAAAAAGACTATACAGTGGGAACGATTCCGATGTTATTAGACAAATTTACTAGGATAATTCTGGAAAATCCCTTAGCTGCTTATTGTGTTACTAGTGTTTTAGGGAGATTATATATATGGTCGTACCTGTACAACCTGAAGGTCGGCCCCGCACCTTTCTTTAGCACCAGTCGACGGGTGGTGGCGATGCCCATCTCTGCCCTTCGCAAGGGACCCTCTGCGAAACACGATCTTTCGAAATGATCGCTGCATAATACACTGTACTTTATGTGTGTGTTCCAATCCAACCGTGTGCGCTTGACCGCTCTGTTCCAAAGTAAAACTTCACCGTCATCTTTCGGGAATGTAAACAATGAAACACCGGCTGGGTTTGTGTTGCTAAAGGCGGCCGCAATACACCGCTTCCTACTTACAGCTTTCTTCATTGACGTCTCCATTAATTATTGAACAACTTGCAAAAGATTCAGCAACACAGATGTCCATAATACTGTGGAATTATGCTATGAAAAGAGACAACTTATAGCTGTGACTGGTGCTGGAACAAAATGTCCTCTACAATGCGTGACTTCAAGCGCACGCGTCACCATACCGCGCCGTTTTAGCATGATACCTCCGCGCGAAATTTAAAATTGCAATTTAGTAAACTAAACCGGCTGTATTGGCATGTGTTGCAATGTTAATATTTCATCATTGATATATAAACTATCAGACTGCGTGGTCGGCAGTAGTGGGTTTCAGTAGACCTTCAATGCTGTATACAAAATAATATAATGTAGCAAATAGGTCAGGGGTGTCCAAAGTGCATCCCAGGGGCTATTTGCGGCTTGCAGCTGTTTTTTTTAATTGGCCTGTGACACATTCTGAATACAAAATAAAAACATTACTGATAAGAATAGGCAATTTTAGGAGTGTTGAAATGCGCAGGCCGAACTTAAATAACGTTAGCATGCTAAACAGTTAGAATGTGTCAAGCACCAAGTGATATGACTATAAAGTATATATATGTAGATTAGCTTAAAATATAGCAAGCTATCCGTTAGTATGTATCCAGTACCAAATTATGACTCTGTGTTCATCTGCAAAATTGGCTAAAAAGTTAGCATTTCAAAGTTAGTATGCGAGAATGATTACGTTAGCATGCCGTTACTATGTATCAAATGCAAAGCTATGCGATTCTGAGGTGTTTGGCGGAAAAAATGGCTAAGGAAGTTAGCATTTTCATGTTGGTATGCTAGAACGATAATTTTAGCATGCTAACAGTTAGCATGTTTCAAGTACCGAGTTATATGACTCCGAGGTGTTCGCCTGCAAAATTGGATAAAAAAAGTTAGCATTTTCATGTTAGAATGATTGTTAGCATGCTAACCGTTAGCGTGTGTCAAATATCAAATCATGTGACTCTGAGGCGTTCTGCTACAAAATTGGTTGAAAAAGTTAGCATTTTCATGTTAGAATGCTTGAACGATAATGTTACCATGTTAGCATGTGTCAAATACGAAGTTATGACTCTAAGTTCCCAGTGTGAGCTTGACGGCTTTGACTCTTAAAAAAACATTTGAAGACTTTCCTTTTTAGAAAAGCTTTTAGTTAATGGACTTATATTTTTTGTAATTAGTTTTATGATGTTGCCCCTGTTGTTTTAATTTAATTTTTGCTTTCATTCACCTATGTTTTGTAAAGCATTTTATCTGTGAAAATTGCTTTTAAAAATTTATTTACCAAGGTGTTCGGCTGCAAAATGGGCTTAAAAAGTGCGCACATTTATGTTGGAATGCTAGCATGCTAACAGTAACGTGTTAACGGTTATCATGTGTCAGGTACCAAGTTATGAATTGGCTCAGAAAGTTTGCATGCCGAATTTAGTAATGTTGCCTGAGGCTGAGCTAGGGGTGTAACGGTACGTGTATTTGTATCGAACCGTTTCGGTACGAGGGTTTCGGTTCGGCACGCGGGCGTACCGAACAAGTTCGGAAGCAGAAGTCTTCACAAGCTGCTCTGCTTTCTGCCTCTGTCTCTGCCTCATTTTCCCGCCCACACAACCATCTGATTGGTTACATACAAAGCCAATCAGCAGTGCGTATTCAGAGCGATGTAACAGCCAATCAGCAGTGCGTATTCAGAACGACGTAGTCAATGCTTTAGCGTCGAGCATATATTCGTCCAGCAGGGGAGGAGCGGACTCTACCCAAATTATACTAAACACTTCCCAGTCACAACTATTACTAACATCACTATGAGCCCGTTGACCTTCTAGAAACTTCAACTGCAGCTCAGCTAGCTCACAGTATAGGCTTGAGATGAAGGCTAATTAGCTTTTAGCGTAACGTTAGCTCATTTTTCCGTGTGTGTGCGTGTGCGTGTGTGTGTGTCTGTGTGAGTGTGTGCGTGTTTTAGGGGCAGCAAAGCCCTGTCTGTCTGTTATTTCATTGAACTCCATTGTGTTTAGGGATGAATAGTCTCTCCTATTGCAATTGTACTATTTTTCAGCTATAGTTACATGAATCATTAGTAATGTAGCAGCCTAGTTTTGAATAGCAGGGTCCCTGCTATCACATGTTGATAAAAATACAACATTTACATAATAAAAGTCAACTACAGGCTTCCCAAATGCTGTAATAAATTAAGCATGATGATTTGAATGGAAACTGGAAACTGTTTAATGTTGCACTTTTTATATGTAGAAGAAAGTTTTTTTCATTTTATTTAATCAAAGCAACAACTTGAGGCAGTTTAATGTGGATTAACGTGGGCAGGATTACTATTGTGTTCCCTATGTTAAAAGGATAAAGCCATTGTTTAGAAAGTTGGTAAATAACTAACCAAAAAATGTATATTTAGTTGTTTTCTTACTGTACCGAAAATGAACCGAACCGTGACCTCTAAACCGAGGTACGTACCGAACCACAATTTTTGTGTACCGTTACACTCCTAGGCTGAGCCCATCGGTGGCCACAATACTGCACAGCGAGGTCTGATTGTTTTGGTACACACTCGTACGGTAGTATTGATATTTTTTTGGTCATTTCTATTCTTGAAATGCTAATTTGAGGGCAAAATTAGGTAGACTTTGCTTTGTTAGCAACACCAAACCAAGCTACAGCAGAGCCAGAGGAAAGGAAAAGCGAAAGCTTATCCAAGAGGAGGTTCGCAGCGACGTGGAAGAGGTTCGCTTCAGCAGAGTGGTGGGAATGACCAAGCAGGGGGTCTGGATCACCTGGACTGAACTCTGGAAAGCGGAGCCACACCAGTTTAAGTTCTTGGTCCAGTCAGTTTATGATGTCCTCCCAAGCCCTGCTAACCTATTTAGTGAACTATATTTATATAGCGCTTTTCTCTAGTGACTCAAAGCGCTTTACATAGTGAAACCCAATATCTAAGTTACATTTAAACCAGTGTGGGTGGCACTGGGAGCACGTGGGTAAAGTGTCTTGCCCAAGGACACAACGGCAGTGACTAGGATGGCGGAAGTGGGAATCGAACCTGCAACCCTCAAGTTGCTGGCACGGCCACTCTACCAACCGAGCTATACCGCCGGAGGGAACCCACGCATTCACGGGGAGAACATGCAAACTCCACACAGAAAGATCCCGAGCCTGGATTTGAACCCAGGACTGCAGGACCTTCGTTTTGTGAGGCAGACGCACTAACCTCTCTTCCACCATACCTATGAAAGCGTCAATATATACCTTGATGTTGCAGAAAAAAGACCATATGTTTTTTTAACCGATTCCTGAACTCTAAAAGGGTGAATTTGGCGGTTGAAACGCCTTTCAAGTGTTCGCTGTCAGAGCAATGACCTTTCTCCCGTGACATCACAACAGGAAGCAATCCGCCATTTTATCAAACACATTACACACACCAAGTCAAATCAGTTCTGTTATTTTCCGTTTTTTCGACTGTTTTCTGTACCTTGGAGACATTATGCCTCGTCGGTGTGTTGTCGAACAGGGACGGATTCAAGTTGACTTATGTGGAGTGTGCTAATCAAACATATCAATCGTCACGGCATGCTAATCGATGCTAACATGCTATTTAGGCTAGCTGTATGTACATATTGCATCATTATGCCTCATTTGTAGCTATATTTGCATTCAGCCTTTCCCTCCACCCATATTTAATGCCAAACAAACACATACCAATCGACAGATTCAAGTTGCACCAGTGGTCAAAAGATGCAGTCGTTGGTTAACCGAATTCGTCCTCGTTGCCGTTGTCTGTCGTGATATGGCTCAATAGCTTCAGTTTCTTCTTCAATTTCGTTTTCGCCATCTGCCTCCACAGAAAAACAGCCCCAAAGTTATTCACCTGGGGCCTGATAGACACACCTGTGTGCCAGCTCTGTCAGAAAAGAGGATCATTAGAACACATCCTCAGCTGTTGCTCAAAGGCATTGGGAGATGGCAGGTATCATTGGCGCCACGACCAAAACTGCGGGCAATAGCAGACGATATCTGCACGGGCATCAACACCAGTAAGCGGCAACACCCAACCAAGAGCACAATTGCCTTTGTCCGAGCAGGAGAGACACCTCAACCCTCCAAGAAGACCCAGGGTGGCCTGGTAACAACAGCAAGGGACTGGCAGCTCTTGGTTGATCTAGGAAGGCAGTTGCGATTCCCAGACATCATCGCAACTACAACACTCCGGCCAGACATGGTCTTGATGTCTGGAACTAGAAAGCAGGTGGTTCTCCTTGAGCTAACTGTCCCCTGGGAGGACAGAATGGAGGAAGCTCAACTAAGGAAGAGGGCGAAATATGCAGATCTTGTGGCTGACTGCCGGAGGAACGGGTCTATTGAGGTGGGCTGCAGGGGTTTTGCAGGCAAGTCCTTACATCGGGTCCTGGGGCTCCTTGGGATTTGTGGACTGCACAGGCGAAGAGCCATAAAAAAACATCTTGGAAAGGCTGAAAAGGCTTCACGTTGACTCTGGTTGAGGAGGGGGGACGCGTGGCGTAGTGCGCTACCTGGACACAAGTCGAGGAACTGATCATCCTCGGCTGGGTCTCCCGGGGGAGGGTGTTTGATTAAGACCCGAAATCACCCCCGGGAGAATCACTGATTATGTGTCCAGGTTGGACCATGAGGTGTATTATAGTACTGTTACAGATGACACAAAGCTAAGATATGGATAGATAGTTAGGCTGATATTTATCGACCTACATTGTATTGGTTAGTATTTTTAATAATTAACATGTGTCAAAATGACCCCGCGCCCCCCGCCTTCAATTTTGATTTATGCGGCCCTCGCTGGAAAAAGTTCGGACACCCCTGATTTAGGTCAGAGAATGAGTCGGTGTCCTGAGAGGTGGTTTGATCAGCATGACTAACATTCTATGACTTCATCTCCGCAGAGCGGATTGATCGGCATTAACGACACAATCATGTTATCTGCTCCTTTGCATCGTTTTATTACAAATATCAGTACTTTGCTTTTACTTTGTATAATTTGTTTTTAATTCTAGAGTTTCCGTGCACTGAGAGTTCCTTTCTGTGTGTGCTTGTGAGGAATCAGTGTTTCTGAGGCTGTCACTGTAATCGCAGTAATGAGCCCGAGAGCTGGAAGCGAACATGAACTGTTGCATTAGGGACAGGCAGACAAAGCCAGTGTGTGTGTGTGTGTGTGTGTGTGTGTGTGTGTGTGTGTGTGTGTGTGTGTGTGTGTGTGTGTGTGTGTGTGTGTGTGTGTGTGTGTGTGTGTGTGTGTGTGTGTGTGTGTGTGTGTGTGTGTGTGTGTGTGTGTGTGTGTGTGTGTGTGTGTGTGTGTGTGTGTGTGTGTGTGTGTGTGTGTGTGTGTGTGTGTGTGTGTGTGTGTGTGTGTGTGTGTGTGTGTGTGTGTGTGTGTGTGTGTGTGTGTGTGTGTGTGTGTGTGTGTGTGTGTGTGTGTGTGTGTGTGTGTGTGTGTGTGTGTGTGTGTGTGTGTGTGTGTGTGTGTGTGTGTGTGTGTGTGTGTGTGTGTGTGTGTGTGTGTGTGTGTGTGTGTGTGTGTGTGTGTGTGTGTGTGTGTGTGTGTGTGTGTGTGTGTGTGTGTGTGTGTGTGTGTGTGTGTGTGTGTGTGTGTGTGTGTGTGTGTGTGTGTGTGTGTGTGTGTGTGTGTGTGTGTGTGTGTGTGTGTGTGTGTGTGCGTGCACAACTATTAGTCATTGCGTAAGAGGCACCTGTTCCCCAGAGCTAATCTCATTAAAGGCAAAAACTGTATGTTTTGTTCGTGCTAATGTTGTGTTGTATAAAAAATATAATACTATATCACCCTTTCATTTATCAAGAGCCAAAAGCAGTGGTGTCAAAGTCATTTCAGTTCAGGAGCCGCATGGAGGAAAGTCTATTCCCAAGTGGGCCGGGATGATAAAATCATGGCATGATAACTTAAAAATAAAGACAAGTCCAGGTTGTTTTCATTGTTTTACTTTGACTAAAAATAGAGCAAGCACGGTCTAAAAACGTACAAATCACAAATAGTCCTCTGGACAAAACACTTGAAAATTCTGAGGAAAATTGGTGCCGCTTCAAAAACACAATGAGCTTGGACTTCGTCTCAGTGTATCTGCAAAGCCAGGATTATACTTTAAAGGGGAACATTATCACCAGACCTATCCAACCATCCATTTTCTACCGCTTATTCCCTTTTTTGGGGTCGCGGGGGGCGCTGGGGCCTATCTCAGCTACAATCGGGCGGAAGGCGGGGTACACCCTGGACAAGTCGCCACCTCATCGCAGGGCCAACACAGATAGACAGACAACATTCACACTCACATTCACACACTAGGGCCAATTTAGTGTTGCCAATCAACCTATCCCCAGGTGCATGTCTTTGGAAGTGGGAGGAAGCCGGAGTACCCTGAGGGGGAAACCACGCATTCACGGGGAGAACATGCAAACTCCACACAGAAAGATCCCGAGCCTGGATTTGAACCCAGGACTGCAGGACCTTCGTATTGTGAGGCAGACGCACTAACCCCTCTGCCACCAGACCTATGTAAGCGTCAATATATACCTTGATGTTGCAGAAAAAAGACCATGAGCTAGACGAAGTGGCTGGGGAGAGGGAAGTCTGGGCTTCCCTGCTTAGGCTGTTGCCCCCGCGACCCGACCTCGGATAAGCGGAAGAAGATGGATGGATGGATGGATGTTTTTTTAACCGATTTCTGAACTCTAAAAGGGTGAATTTGGCGGTTGAAACGCCTTTCAAGTGTTCGCTGTCAGAGCAATGACTTTTCTCCCGTGACGTCACAACAGGAAGCAATCCGCCATTTTATCAAACACATTACACACACCAAGTCAAATCAGTTCTGTTATTTTACATTTTTTCGACCCTTTTCCGTACCTTGGAGACATTATGCCTCGTCGGTGTGTTGTCGGAGGGTGTAACAACACGGACAGGGACGGATTCAAGTTGACTTACGTGGAGTGTGCTAATCAGACATATCAATGGTCACGGCATGCTAATCGATACTAACATGCTATTTAGGCTAGCTGTATGTACATATTGCATCATTATGCCTCATTTGTAGCTATATTTGCATTCAGCCTTTGCCTCCACCCATATTTAATGCCAAACAAACACATACCAATCGACGGATTCAAGTTGCACCAGTGGTCAAAAGAGGCAATCGTTGGTTAGAAGGCGATTGCCGAATTTGTCCTCTTTGCCGTTGTCTGTCGTGATATGGCTCAATAGCTTCAGTTTCTTCTTTAGTCCTTCTTTAGTTTTCGCTATCTGCCTCCACAGAAAAACTTCCCCAAAGCATGATGTTTCCACCTCCATGCTTCACAGTGGGTATGGTGTTCTTGGGATGCAACTCAGTATTCTTCTTCCTCCGAACACGACGAGTTGAGTTTATACCAAAATGGATACATGGATGATACAGCAGAGGATTGGGAGAATGTCATGTGGTCAGATGGAACCCAAATAGAACTTTTTGGTATAAACTCAACTCGTCGTGTTTGGAGGAAGAAGAATACTGAGTTGCATCCCAAGAACACCATACCTACTGTGAAGCATGGGGGTGGAAACATCCTGCTTTGGGGCTGTTTTTCTGCAAAGGGGACAGGACGATTGATCCGTGTTAAGGAAAGAATGAATGGGGCCATGTATCGGGACATTTTGAGCCAAAACCTCCTTCCATCAGTGAGAGCTTTGAATGGTTTACCAAATACTTATTTTCCACCATAATTTACAAATAAATTATTTAAAATTCCTACAATGTGAATTCCTGGATTTTTTTTTTCACATTCTGTCTCTCACAGTTGAAGTGTACCTATGATGAAAATTACAGACCTCTGTCATCATTTTAAGTGGGAGAACTTGCACAATCGATGGCTGACTAAATACTTTTTCGCCCCACTGTACATTGAAATTATCGTGATATCAAGATACAGTCAAACCCTAATGAAGTCCAGCTAATTATTAGTCATGCTAAAAGCATTACTTAGCGCTATTTAAATGTTTTTTTTTAATAAATATATAGTACTTATTACTATTATTTAATCAAGTAAAACTGTATTAATTGTGTTATTATATTTATTATTGATTACATAATGGTACAATTTAATTAATATTATTATTTAATCAGTTTTATGTATGTGCGTTTGCGTGTGCTGTTTCACGTTTCTAATCAAATGTAAAAAGTATGTAAGAAATAGAATTGTAATGTGTATAATCACAGTGAATTATTATATCAAAAAACAATAACACCAATTTAAATATAAAAATATCATTATTTGGTGTGTTTCTTGCGCTATTGTCCTGCTTTTTCCGTGTTCCTGTCAGCCAATATTAAGGAATTCACAGTAAGAGGTAAATGTTTCCGTTTAATCTCCATCCATGTGACGACTTAAGCTTTTCTTTTTCATCTTGCTTACAGTTGACCGAAAGTGTCCTAATTCATGTGCATGTTTTACTTCTATACGCTTGAATGCGCTTGAAAGGTCTGTGCGTGCCTATTTTAGGCTCAGTCATTTTAGATAAAGTATCAAATGTACTGTAACTTGTCTCCCAGTGGGTGTGAGGACCACCGTGTGTAGTAAGGCAGCAGTGGTGTTCCATTTCCAAGGAAAAACAAGCAACAATGAAACCTGTGTGTGTCTTGTCGAAAAGACAGATTAGTTTACTCAAAGGGCAGATTTTTTATTCAACCTGAGGGGGAAAAGTGTTTTAACATGAAACAGTCACTCACGATTGGTCTGTTTTTGGTATAAACATCAGATTATCTGAATAATGTTTAATTATTTTACGTACAGTATGCCTTTGTGTGCCGTATAGGACGTACTGTTTCATCTAACTTTTTGAAATTGTTAAATAAAATTATGGCCCTGCGATGAGGTGGCAACTTGTCCAGGGTGTACCCCGCCTTCCGCCCGATTGTAGCTGAGATAGGCGCCAGCGCCCCCCGCGACCCCAAAAGGGAACAAGCGGTAGAAAATGAATGGATGGATGGATGGATGGATAAATAAAATTATTAAATATAAATAAAGAAGTTTAATTTACTTTTTTTTTTTTCAATTGTAATAAAACTATGAAGACACAACATTTTTTTAACATTGTATAAAATGTTAGTGTTTATGTATTGGTGTCTCATAGTAAAACCAAAATAAATGTAAAACTATTTTTATATTTCACTATGTAATTTTATATATTTATAAAAAAAAGGATAAAACGCAACATTTTGGTTAAAGGAAGTTTTTAATTACAGAGAAATTGACACAAGACAAGGTCAAAATACTGTAATTTAAAAGGAACATATTATAATAACTTTTTAAAAATGGTTTAATTATATTAATGAGTGTAAATAAAGAAGTGTAATTATGTTTTTTAAATGTTTTTATTTGTTGTAGAAATTGATGAAGACAGTGTTCTTTTAAATTTTTCTGTAAGTGTTTACGTATCAGTTTATCATTTACAAACCAAATGATACTTTGTGAAATAAAATATATATATTTTAAATTATTATTTTTTTATTAAGTAATTTTAAAATATTTTTTTCAAACACAAAATATTGGTGAAAATATATATTTTTTATAAAATGTAAATTGGCATAACAGGGTCAAAATACTGTAATTCATACAAAATATAATTCCTCTAACTTTTTAAAATTGTTTGATATTATTGAAAACATTTTTTCAAAAGTGTACTAAATTACTTTTAGAAAAAATGTTGGAGTAGAACTTTATAAAGAAACACAGTTTTTACATCTCATGTAAAAAGTGATTATGTACCAGTTTATCATAGTAACACCGAATGAAACTTTGCAAAAAAAAAAAAAATATATATATATTTATTTATTTTTATTTTTTTACAATTTTTATTATATTTATGTAATTTGAAATATTTTCAAATACAACATTTTGGTTAAAATAAAGTTATTTAAATAGAAATTGGCATGACAGGGTCAAAAAGCTTTAATTCAAACAATGCATAATTCCTCTGACTTTTTTAAATGGTTTAATAATTTTTTATGAATAGAACTAAAGAAGAGTAGCAAATTACATGTTAAACATTTGTATTTGAAGTAGAACTTTACAAGGACACAAAATAATTTTAAAATTTTTTGTAAGTGTTTACGTTCATGTAGTCGATAAGCTTCTTTTTCTCCATCTTCTTGTGATGTTATTTAAAAAAATAAAAAAATAATATGAATCCTTTAATGCGCCTTATATATGAAAATAGATAAAAAATGGACCATTTGTCAGCAGTGCGCTTTATAATCCGGTGTGTTTGTGTGTGTGTGTGTGTGTGTGTGTGTGTGTGTGTGTGTGTGTGTCTCTCTCTCTCTAGATTAGAAAACATGTTTTCAGTTATATCACCTTTTTTACATGTGTTTATTCATAGTTTTGACACTTTCAGCGACTATCTACAATATAAATAGTCATAAAAATAAAGAAAAGACATTGGGATATATATAGATATATGTATATAGACACACACATATATGTATGTATATATATATATATATATATATATATATATATGTCTTGATTGGATTATCCAGAGAATCGTGCTAGAGAATCGTGCTCGATACCGTGGTAGAGCGCAATATGTACATATATATATATATATATATATATATATATATATATATATATATATATATATCTCAATGTGTTTTCTTTATTTTCATGACTATTTATATTGTAGATAGTCGCTGAAAGTGTCAAAACTATGAATAAACACATGTAAAAAAG
Organism: Nerophis ophidion; assembly: GCF_033978795.1. Taxonomy (NCBI): domain Eukaryota; kingdom Metazoa; phylum Chordata; class Actinopteri; order Syngnathiformes; family Syngnathidae; genus Nerophis; species Nerophis ophidion. The sequence continues at coordinate 63,396,365 of NC_084620.1, forward strand.
GTGAAATAACTGAAATTATGTTTTCTAATCTAGAGAGAGAGAGACACGCTCGCACGCACACACACACACACACCGGATTATAAAGCGCACTGCTGACAAATGGTCTATTTTTTATCTATTTTCATATATAAGGCGCATTAAAGGATTCATATTATTTATTTATTTTCTAAATAACATGACAAGAAGATGGAGAAAAAGAAACTTATCGACTACTGTACATGAATGTAAACACAAACATTTTTAAAATAACTTTGTGTCCTTGTAAAGTTCTACTCCAAATACAAATGTTTAACATGTAATTTGCTACTCTTCTTTATTTATATTCATAAAAAAATATTAAAGAATTTAGAGAAGTCAGAGGAATTATGTATTGTTTGAATTAAAGTTTTTGATAAAATCAACAGGGTGTCAACACATATATATATGTGTGTGTGTGTGTGTGTGTGTGTGTGTGTGTGTGTGTGTGTGTGTGTGTGTGTGTGTGTGTGTGTATGTAGTAAAGGTAATATAATCATAATAATAGTAGTAATTATAGCAATGAGTAAAATAGAAAATAACATAATAAAAACCCTAAGAAGAGTTTAACATGTTTAGTAAAAAAGCCTGATTTAAGAAGGTGTGTGTTTAACCTTCTTTTTTTGTTTGCACTTTACTGGGAAATTTCATTGTCTGTGAACACTAAACGCTACCCTCATTGTCAGGCTGATACAGTAATGGCACCTTGTCAGGTTTTGGGAAGGTGGCCAAAGATCTTTGAGAGCGTAAACCAGACTTAGACATTTAATGACTTTACAGCTCAGACCATCCCTGCTTTTTTATTTTTTCCACACAGTGTTGTCATAAGTATCGATACACAACTGCAACACAAACACTGGCATCCATTCAGGCCGCTACATGAATGAATGGGAGAGTCTTTTCAATGTGTGTGTTGCCATGGACACGCCAGGCAAAGTAGCCCTTTGCATGCACACAAACACACATTGTGTCGCGTGCAAAGAGTTGTGTATTACACATGCCAGACTGTTATTGCAAAGTGGGGATAAAAACTACTTTTATATGTAGATGTTGTCCATCCAGGCTGGACAGTGAGTTCAGCAGAGTGGGAGGAATATATGTCATGGCATTTATTTAAGGAGGAGCAAATTCTTAATGAAATCCAGGGTGGGTTGTGTTTACTCTCCTGAACAGCGAGTGTACTGTGAGGTGTGTGCTGGCGCTTTTCATGGCGTAAAATACAGCTCACACACACACACTGTGTGGAACCACCTCTAATTTACTATTCAGTTCTATTGAGATGTTTTTTGAGTTGGAATGAAGGCAGACTGGATGCAAGTGTGACTCATGTTCCCACCCTTAAAGTACACTGAGACACTTCATTAGGTACACCTGCACAGCCTGTTATTCACGACAAACGTTGTTTACAATCCTGCGGAACTTTGATTTACGAATTGGTTCTTGGACAGGGTTCGTTAATCGGAGTTTGTATAGCGAAGCAAATTTCTCCATGTATGAATAACGTGTTTCCTTTTCGGGCATGTTGACCTGTAGGCCTACTTCAAAGTCACGCATATTTGAAATAAACCCAGCTAACATTGATCTTTTTCCACCAGGATTCGTCCTCAGTTGGCCAGAGAGAAGATCGAGGGTTGCCATATTTGCACTTACGTGATGCCCGGGGAGCCGCAGGTGTTCTTGGGCAAGGACAAGGCCTTCACTTATGACTATGTCTTCGACATGGACAGTCAGCAGGACGCCATTTACAGCCACTGTACCGAGACACTTATTGAGGGCTGCTTCGAGGGCTACAACGCTACAATATTTGCATACGGGCAGGTCAGTTGGACACCCTTTATTCATTATTGCCAACATGAATCCTCTTTGTTGTTGAACTATGTAGGAATATATGAATATTTCAATCAATCAATCAATCAATGTTTACTTATATAGCCCTAAATCACTAGTGTCTCAAAGGGTTGCACAAACCACAACACAAACCACTACGACATCCTCAGTAGGTCCACATAAGGGCAAGGAAAACTCACACCCAGTGGGACGTCGGTGACAATGATGACTATGAGAACCTTGGAGAGGAGGAAAGCAATGGATGTCGAGCGGGTCTAACATTATACTGTGAAAGTTCAATCTATAGTGGATCCAACACAGCCGCGAGAGTCCAGTCCAAAGCGGATCCAACACAGCAGCGAGAGTCCCGTTCGCAGCGGAGCCAGCATGAAACCGTCCCAAGCGGAGGCGGATCAGTAGCGCAGAGCGGTCCATCCTGGGTCCCGACTCTGGACAGCCAGTACGTCATCCATGGCCATCGGACCACTCTCCACAAGGGAGAGTGGGACATAGGAGAAAAAGAAAAGAAACGGCAGATCAACTGGTTTAAAAAGGGAGTCTATTTAAAGGCTAGAGTATACAAATGAGTTTTAAGGTGAGACTTAAATGCTTCTACTGAGGTAGCATCTCAAATTCTTACCGGGAGGGCATTCCAGAGTACTAGAGCCCGAATGAAAAACGCTCTATAGCCCGCAGACTTTTTTTGGGCTTTGGGAATCACTAATAAGCCGGAGTCCTTTGAACGCAGATTTCTTGCCGGGACATATGGTACAATACAGTCAGCAAGATAGGCAGGAGCTAGACCGTGTGGTATTTTATACGTAAGTAGTAAAACCTTAAAGTCACATCTTAAGTGCACAGGAAGCCAGTGCAGGTGAGCCAGTACAGGCGTAATGTGATCAAACTTTCTTGTTCTTGTCAAAAGTCTAGCAGCCGCATTTTGTACCAACTGTAATCTTTTAATGCTAGACATGGGGAGACCCGAAAATAATACGCAACAGTAATCGAGACGAGATGTAACAAACGCATGGATAATGATCTCAGGTTCTTTAGTGGATAAAATGGAGCGAGTTTTAGCGATATTACGTAGATGAAAGAAGCCCGTTTTAGTAACGCTTTTAATGTGTGACTCAAAGGAGAGAGTTGGGTCGAAGATAATACCCAGATTCTTTACCGAGTCGCCTTGTTTAATTGTTTGGTTGTCAAATGTTAGAGTTGTATTATTAAATAGAGGTCGGTGTCTAGCAGGACCGATAATCAGCATTTCCGTTTTTTTGGCGTTGAGTTGCAAAAAGTTAGCGGGCATCCATTGTTTAATTTCATTAAGACACGCCTCCAGCTGACTACAACCCGGCGTGTTGGTCAGCTTTAGGGGCATGTAGAGTTGGGTGTCATCAGCATAACAGTGAAATCTAACACCGTATTTTCGTATGATGTCACCTGGCGGCAGCATGTAGATGCTGAAGAGTGCAGGGCCAAGGACTGAACGCTGGGGAACTCCATACGTTACCTTAACGGAGTCCGAGGTCACATTGTTATGGGAGACGCACTGCATCCTATCAGTAAGATCAGTAAGATAAGAGTTAAACCAAGACAGGGCCAAGTCTGACACACCAATTTGTGTTATGAATATGTGTGTGTGTATTAGGGCTGCAACTAACAATTAATTTGATAATCGATTAATCTGTCGATTATTACTCCTATTAATCGATTAATAATCGGACAAAAGAGACAAACTACATTTTCTATCTTTTCCAATACTTTATTTTAAAAAACAGCATACTGGCACCATGTTCTTTCGACTTGCCAAATAAAACAAGGCAAGTGTTACAAAAATGTATTTTTTATTTTTATAAAGTGCACAATTGTCATGCATATTAGCAATAATTTTGCTTAGGGGAATTTCAAACCTGTCTACCACTTATTCCAACCATTCTGCAATGTTGGATACTGAATGTCTTTCTTTAGTGGCATGATCGTAAGGCAGATTGACTTCATGTTCCATTCGTCTCCAATGTAACGGCATGAATTGCCATACTTTTTTTTAATTTTTATTAGTAGATTGCACAGTTCAGTACATATTCCGTAGAATTGACCACTAAATGGTAACACCCGAATAAGTTTTTCAACTTGTTTAAGTCGGGGTCCACGTTAATCAATTCATGGTACAAATATATACTATCAACATAATACAGTCATCACACAAGTTAATCATCATAGTATATACATTGATTTATTTACATTATTTAGGCTTTAAGTAGGCTACACTTGTCCACACATCAGTAGTGAGAGCAATTTGCTCTGTGTGGCTTTTATGTCAGTCTACACTGCATGGAATGTTTGCTCATACTTCCTCTCCATCAGTTTGGTATAATGGGTCCTTGAGGGAAGAGTGTAACCAGGGTTGAGTACGTGAATCCTTTTTCTAAAACCTTCATCCTCCACCATTGACGGTGGCCCCATGTCAGTTAGCAACATATTTAGGTAGCATCAGTCAATGCAGCCGCTTGCTGTGGTGTGCAGACCTTCCTTTGTACCAAGTCTCTAATGGTGCCTTGTTTCTTTCTGAAATGAGAGAAACCATATTATGAACATACATAGTAGCATCATTTACTTGTAACTCAATACACACCCAGTTGATTTTATTAATAATTTCTGACGTAAAAGGAAAATACGCCACCACATTTAAAAAAAACTGCTAAATTAAAGGCCTACTGAAACCCACTACTACCCACCTCGCAGTCTGATAGTTTATATATCAATGATGAAATATTAACATTGCAACACATGCCAATACGGCCTTTTTAGTTTACTAAATTGCAATTTTAAATTTCCCGGGAGTTTCGTCTTGAAAACGTCATGTAATGATGACGTGTACGCAAGACGTCACGGGTTTCAAGGAAATATGAGCGCTGCACACACACACACAGCTAAAAGTCATCTGCTTTAACCGCATAATTACACAGTATTTTGGAGATCTGTGTTGCTGAATCTTTTGCAATTTGTTCAATTAATATTGGAGGAGTCAAAATAGAAAGACGGAGTTGGGAAGCTTTAGCCTTTAGCCACACAAACACACGGTGATTCCTTGTTTAAAATTCCTGGAGGTGAAACTGTACTATGGATCAGAGCGCGGTCAAGCGAACATGAATCACGACGGAATGTCAACCAGCAGGTTTCGGTGGGAAAATTGTGGTAAAAAGTCGCTTTTTACCGGAGATCAGCTGAGCTTGTGCCGCCCATAAAGCTGCCGTCGACTCCCCTGAGACACTGCGCGTCAAGACACTCGTGGACGTACACCTCCGACTATCAGGTACTATTAAACTAACTAAAACACTAGCAACACAATAGAAAGATAAGGGGTTTCCCAGAATCATCCTAGTAAATGTCTCTAAAAACATTGGAATCCGTCCCAATGCAATCGCGCTTGTTGTTTTTTTAACTGTTTTTTTTCTACTCCGTCGCTATCAATATCCTCAAACACAAATCTTTCATCCTCGCTCAAATTAATGGGGAAACTGTCGTTTTCTCTGTCCAAATAGCACTTTTTGTTGGAGGCTCCCATTAAAATTAATGTGAATATGTGAGGAGCCATCAACATGTGACGTCATCGTCTGCAACTTCCGGTAGAGGCAGGGCTTTTCTTTTAGCACCGAAAGTTGCAAACTTTATCGTCGATGTTCTCTACAAAATCCTTTCAGCAAAAATATGGCAATATCGCGAAATGATCAAGTATGACACATAGAATGGACCTGCTATCCCCGTTTAAATAAAATATCTCATTTCAGTAGGCCTTTGATTAAATGGACTTTGCAGAATACACCAATAACAACACAGAAATGTAACTCATCACATCAGAACTGGGTCAGATAATGTACACGTTTCTGTTGTAAATAATAAAGGATGAATTTTAGGCTACCTCTGAATCATAGCATTAAATATTTCAGCACCTTCATAACGTTAAGATATACTAAAGCGTCACTCAAATCTAAATAGATGTATATGGCTTTTTGAGGCCCGGCTACATCGATCCATTATGAAACCAACCTGAGATATTTCTGTCCGTTATGTTTATTTCCAAATTGTTAACCGTGCGTTTTCGCTCTCAAAACAGAGTCAAATGTGCTGGAGACACATTTTCAGCCCCGCGGTGCAAAAAAGACATAACGTTAACATTACTCACAAAAAAGAGCTGCCGTACTTAAAGGGGAACATTATCAGAATTTCAAAAGGGTTAAAACCAATAAAACTCAGTTCCCAGTGGCTTGTTGTATTTTTTGAATTTTTTTTCAAAATTTTACCGGTCCCCGAATATCCCTAAAAAAAGCTTTAAAGTGCTTGATTTTCGCTATTTGCGATGCGACTGTCCATTTCCCTGTGACGTCACACAGTGCTGCCAATGTAAACAGACAAAAGCGAATACCACAGCAAGATATAGCGACATTAGCTCAGATTCAGACTCTGATTTCAGCGGCTTAAGCGATTCAACAGATTACGGATGTGTTGAAACAGATGGTCAGAGTATGGAGGCAGATGGCGAAAACAAAATTGAAGCTATTGAGCGAATAGCTATTGACGCTATTCGGCCATAGCATGGGTGTACCTAATGAAGTGGCCCATAGCATGGCTGCCTTATTAGCATCGCCGGTAAAATGTGCGGACCAAACGATCAGGACTTTCACATCTTGTGACACTGGAGCAACTTAAATCCGTCGATTGGTAAGTGTTTGTTTCGCATTAAATGCGGGTATCTCGTTTCAAATGTACATACAGCTAGCGTAAATAGCATGTTAGCATCGACTAGCGTAGCATGTTAGCATCGATTAGCTGGCAGTCATGCCGTGACCAAATATGTCTGATTAGCACATAAGTCAACAACATCAACAAAACTCACCTTTGTGATTTAGTTGACTTAATCGTTGCAAATGCATCTGCAGGTTATCCATACATCTCTGTGCCATGTCTGTCTTAGCATCGTCGGTAAAATGTGAAGACACTTTGGTGCATTCAATGGGGGTCTGGCGGCAGATTTCTTGCCAGTGGTGCAACTTGAATCCCTCCCTGTTAGTGTTGTTACACACACCGACGAGGCATGATGTCTCCAAGGTTCCAAAAAATAGTCAAAAAAACGGAAAATAACAGAGCTGAGACCCGGTGTTTGTAATGTGAAAATGTAAATGGCGGGTGTATTACCTCGGTGACGTCACGTTCTGACGTCATCGCTAAAAGACCGTTAAACAGAAAGGCGTTTAATTTGCCAAAATTCACCCATCTAGAGTTCGGAAATTGGTTAAAAAAGTACATGGTCTTTTTTCTGCACCATCAAAGTATATATTGACGCTTGCATAGGTTTGGTGATAATGTTCCCCTTTAAGTCAGGACTTTGGGAAGGCCATTCTAAAACCTTAATTCTAGCTTGTATTAGCCATTAGTTTACCACTTTTAACGTGTGTTTGAGGTCATGTTGGAACACCCAATTGAGCCCAAGACCCAACCTTCGGGCTCATTATTTTAGGTTGTCCTGAAGAATTTGGAGGTAATCCTCCTTTTTCATTGTCCCATTTGCTGTCTGTAAAGCACCAGTTCCATTAGCAGCAAAACAGGCCCAGGGCATAATACTACCACCACCATGCTTGACGGTAGGTTTGGTGTTCCTGGGATTATAGGCCTCACCTTTTCTCTTCCAAACATATTGCTGGGTATTTTGGCCATACAGCTCAATTTTCATTTCAAAATTAATTGTCATCACATCGAAAAAGATAAAATCTTCTGGAGGAAAGTTCTTTTGTCAGTTAGTTGTTAGTTAGTTTTTTCTTACTGGACTAATTTGTTTAAAGGCCTACTGAAACCCACTACTACCGACCACGCAGTCTGATAGTTTATATATCAATGATGAAATATTAACATTGCAACACATGCCAATACGGCCGGTTTAGTTTACTAAATTGCAATTTTAAATTTCCGCGGAGTTTCTTGTTGAAAACGTCGTGGAATGATGAAGCGTGCGCGTGACGTCACGGACTGTCAGGAAATATTAGCGCTGCACTATTTGCGGCTAAAAGTCGTCTCTTTTCATCGCGCAATTACACAGTATTCTGGACATCCGTGTTGCTGAATCTTTTGCAATTTGTTCAATTAATAACGGAGAAGTCAAAGTAGAAAGATGGAGTTGGGAAGCTTTAGCCTTTAGCCACACAAACACACGGTGATTCCTTGTTTAAAAATCCCGAAGGTGAAGTTTACTATGGATCGGAGCGGTCAAGCGAACATGGATCCCGACCACTTGTCAACCGGCGGGTTTCGGTGAGAAAATTGTGTTAGAAAGTCGCCTCTTACCGGAGATCTGTGGACTTTGCGCCGTCCTTGTATCTGCCGTGACTTCCCTCAGACACTTGCCTCAAGACACCCGTGAACACACCCCTCCGACTATCAGGTACTATTTAATCTCTTCAAACACTAGCAACACAATAGAAAGATAAGGGATTTCCCAGAATTATCCTAATAAATGTGTCTAAAAACTTCTGAATCCGTCCCAATGCAATCGCCCTTTTTTTTTTTTTTTCTAGTCCTTTGCTATCGATATCATCATCCACAAATCTTTCACCCTCGCTGAAATTAATGGGGAAATTGTCGTTTTCTCGGTCCGAATAGCTCTTGCAATGTGAGGACGTGAGGAGCCCTCACCCTCGTGATGTCATCGTCTGCGACTTCCGGTAAAGGCAAGGCTTTTTTATCAGCACCAAAAGTTGCAAACTTTATCGTCAATGTTCTCTACTAAATCTTTTCAGCAAAAATATGGCAGTATCGCGAAATGATCAAGTATGACACATAGAATGGACCTGCTATCCCCGTTTGAATAAGAAAATCTCATTTCAGTAGGCCTTTAATGTAAGCAATATCCTCCTGAGAACCAGCGTCCTTCACAGTGGACATTTTGCATTAGTTTTGGGGACGCTGCGTTTCTTAACAGAGTTGACTTATATTTATATTAATGAAAAGGCAAAATGTAAGTTTCTTTGTTTGACTTATTCAAAGTAATCCAACTAATATTACATCTTGTTTTCTTACCAGTCTTATATAATGATAAAATAACCATGGCCTCAAAAGAAGCTTCAGCTTCCTCAGGAGGGAGGAGACCGGAAAAAAAAACAACCATGTTAGGTTCCTGAGTACGTTGCCATAGTACTCGGAGTTGTACCTCTCTTTTTTGGAACAGGAAACCCTGAATTTCCCTCCTCTTGGGGATTCCAGCAGGGAGTAGAGCGGGGTGCTCATGCCGCATTCCACATAAATCGCCATGGCGACCACCCCCATCCCCACTGTTTCCACAGAGAGCCTCTCGCCCCCTTTTGATTTATTGACGTCCATTTAACGCACGCACCTGTGTCCTCTCCAGACCGGTTCGGGGAAGACGTACACAATGGGAACGGGCCTTGACGTCAACATCGGCGAGGAGGAGCTGGGCATCATTCCCAGGGCCGTCAACCACCTGTTCCGGGGCATCGAGGAGCGCAGACAGGCCGCCACGGAGCAGGGCAAGCCTGCCCCTGAGTTCAAGATCAACGCTCAGTTCCTGGAGGTACAAACACTATAGTGAGACCTCCATTTATAAACCTAATTGGTTCTTGAACAGGGTTCATAAAGCATAAAGTTTGTATAGTGAAACAATTGTCTCCATTAGTAACAATGTAAACATGAATTCAGCCTGGACAAAAGTCCATATTTTGGCGAAAGTGTACACTTTAAACACCAAATTAAGTGCTATACAGTACAATGGAACCTCTATTTACAACTTTAATTGGTTCTTGATTGGGGGTCCTAAAGTCATACTTGCCAACCCTTCCGGATTTTCCGGGAGACTCCCGAAATTCAGCGCCTCTCCCGAAAACCTCCCGGTAGAAATTTTCTCCCGAAATTCAGCCAGAGCTGGAGGCCACGCCCCTTCCAGCTCCTTGCGGACCTGAGTGGGGACAGCCTGTTTTCACGTCCGCTTTGCCACTATATAAACAGCTTGCCTGCCCAATCACGTTACAACATCTACGGATTTGAATAAAAAAACTGCACACACAAGGAGACCAAGCAGAAGAACGAGGAAGTTACAGCCATGCCGACACCGCCTGTATTAGAGTGATTCTATGTTGTCTGTTGCCATCTCCTGGTGGCTGTTGGCTATAGCGGTATGGGGTGCTTTTTGATTGGCCAACGATTTACGTGGTGTTGGGCACCTGACAAGTGAGGGAGTCTGTTCTGAAACCCAGAGTACAGAGACGTATTTTCATCACCTCGCCTGGTTATAGACTCCAACCCAATATATTACACCGTCGACGAGCAAAATGAAGAAATAAATGGCAGAACAAATAGTGAAAGGTAAGTGTTGTTGTTGGTTTTTTTAGTAACCAGCAAGTAGTAACCAGCAAGCACAGTACAGTTTGTAGGACTGTTTTTATTACTGTGTATTTGATAGGTGCTGTCTTTTATTTATATGTATAATAAAATAAATATATATAGCTAGAAATCACTGAAAGTCAAGTATCATATATATATATATATGAAATACTTGAGTTGGTGATTTATAGATGTAAATATATTCCTCCCCTCTTAACCACACACCCCGCCCCAACCACGCCCCCAACCACGCCTCCGCCCCACCACCGAACACGCCCCCCACCCCACACCTCCCGAAATCGGAGGTTTCAAGGTTGGCAAGTATGCCTAAAGTGAAAACTTTGTATAGTGAAACAAATGTCTCCATAAGAAACAATGTACACCTACATCAATCAATCAATGTTTATTTATATAGCCCTAAATCACAAGTGTCTCAAAGGGCTGCACAAACCACCACGACATCCTCGGAAGAACCCACATAAGGGCAAGGAAAACTCATACCCAGTGGGCGAGACACATACACTTATATGAATAATTGGTTCCAACCTGGTCAAAAGTCCATATTCTAGTGAAGGTTTGTACACTTTAAACACAAAATAAAGTGCTATACAGTGTATTTGAACCTCCATGTACAAACTTTATTGACGCAAAAGGTTTGTATAGTTAAACGAATGTCCCCATAAGAATCGATGTAAACATGAATAATTGGTTCCGGCCTTGACAAAAGTCCATATTTTAGTGAATGTTTGTACACTTTGAACACAACATAACATTCTATACAGTATAGTATATCAAACAAACCTAACAAGGAGGTGATAGCTCAACATTCTATTTATTAACAAGCTGAACTGTGCTGTATACGCAGAGAAGTCCGTTTGGTGCCCTCACAAACGAGAAATCACAAAAATCCTTAACTTCTCCAACCATATAGCTACAATAATCAACATTTAAAGGCCTACTGAAATTAGATTTTCTTATTTAAACGGGGATAGCAGGTCCATTCTATGTGTCATACTTGATTATTTCGCGATAGTGCCATATTTTTGTTGAAAGGATTTAGTAGAGAACATCGACGATAAAGTTCGCAACTTTTGGTGCTGATAAAAAAGCCTTGCCTTTACCGGAAGTAGCAGACGATATGCGCGTGACGTCACGGGTTGTGGTGCTCCTCACATCTGAACATTGTTTACAATCATGGCCACCAGCAGCGAGAGCGATTCAGACCGAAAAAGCGACAAATTCCCCATTAAATTGAGCAAGGATGAAAGATCCGTGAATGAGGAAAGTGAGAGTGAAGGACTAGAAAAAAAAAAAGAAAAGACTATACAGTGGGAGCGATTCAGATGTTCCATCCATCCATTTTCTACCGCTTAATCCCTTTTGGGGTCGCGGGGGGGCGCTGGCGCCTATCTCAGCTACAATCGGGCGGAGGGCGGAGTACACACTGGACAAGTCGCCACCTCATCACAGGGCCAACACAGATAGACAGACAACATTCACACTCACATTCACACACTAGGGCCAATTTAGTGTTGCCAATCAACCTATCCCCAGGTGCATGTCTTTGGAAGTGGGAGGAAGCCGGAGTACCCGGAGGGAACCCACGCAGTCACGGGGAGGACATGCAAACTCCACACAGAAAGATCTCGAGCCTGGATTTGAACCCAGGACTGCAGGAACTTCTTATTGTGAGGCAGACGCACTAACTCCTCTGCCACCGTGAAGCCCGATTCAGATGTTATTAGACAAATTTACTAGGATAATTCCGGGAAATCCCTTATCTGCTTATTGTGTTACTAGTGTTTTAGTGAGATTATATGGTTGTACCTGTACAACCTGAAAGTCTGCCCCGCATTTTTCTTCAGCACTAGTCGACGGGTGGTGGCGATGCCCATCTCTGCTCTTCCCAAGGGACCCTCTTCGAAACACGATCTTTCGAAATGATCGCTGCATAATACACTGTACTTTGTGTGTGGTCCAATCCAACCGTGTTCGCTTGACCGCTCTGTTCCATAGTAAAGCTTCACCGTCATCTTTCGGGAATGTAAACAATGAAACACCGGCTGTGTTTGTGTTGCTAAAGGCGGCCGCAATACACCGCTTCCTACCTACAGCTTTCTTCTTTGATGTCTCCATTATTCATTGAATAAATTGCTAAAGACTCAGCAACACAGATGTCCATAATACTGTGGAATTATGTGATGAAAAGAGATGACTTATAGCTGTGAACGACGCTGGAACAAAATGTCCTCTACAATGCGTGACGTCACACGCACGCGTCATCATACTGCGATGTTTTAGCATGATACTTCCGTGCAAATTTTAAGATTGCAATTTAGTAAACTAAAAAGGCCGTATTGGCATGTGTTGCAATGTTAATATTTCATCATTGATATATAAACTATCAGACTGCGTGGTCGGTAGTAGTGGGTCTCAGTAGGCCTTTAAAATGGTAAAATCCACACACATTAACACCGGCGATGAAGCTGAAGAGAAAGCCGCAGACAGAGGGAAAAGGAATGATGGCAAGATTCTGGGGGCTGTGTTTGTGCAAAAGATACCATCTTTTTCTTCGCTGCGATAGAAGTCTGCTTTAGTATCTTTTTCCAGAAAAAAAACGGTCTTGTTGAAATTATATTCTTGTTGTGGTACGACACCTGCTTCATGGATTCTTCCACATTTGTGATCACTATTGTTGTATTCCTCGCAAATAGCCTTTTTTTTTTAAAGGGGAACATTATCACCAGGCGTCAATATATACCTTGATGGTGCAGAAAAAAGACCATATGTTTTTTTAACCGATTTCCGAACTCTAAAAGGGTGAATTTGGCGATTTAAACGCCTTACAATTGATAGCCTGTCAGAGCGATGAGCTTTCACCTGTGACGTTACAACATGGAGCAATCCGCCATTTTCTCAATCTTAATAAGCGCACCAAGTCAATTCAGCTCTGTTATTTTCCGTTTTTTTCGACTGTTTTCCCGTACCTTGGAGACATTATGCCTCGTCGGTGTGTTGTTGGAGGTTGTAACAACACCAACAGGGACGGATTCAAGTTGCACCACTGGCCAAAAGATGCGAAAGTTTGTTCCGCACACTTTACCGACGACAGCTATGCTACGACAGAGATGGCAAGAATGTATGGATATCCTGCGACACTCAAAGCAGATGCATTTCCAACGATAAAGTCTAAGAAATCTGCGATATCGGAAAATAGACCACTGAACCACTGACCACTCACAAAGGTGAGTTTTGTTGATGTTATTGACTTATGTGGAGTGTGCTAATCAGACATAGCTCGGTTGGTAGTGTGGCCGTGTCAGCAACTTGAGGGTTGCAGGTTCGATTCCCGCTTGTGCCATCCTAGTTACTGCCGTTGTGTCCTTCAATCAATCAATCAATGTTTACTTATATAGCCCTAAATCACTAGTGTCTCAAAGGGCTGCACAAACCACTACGACATCCTCGGTAGGCCCACATAAGGGCAAGGAAAACTCACACCCAGTGGGACATCGGTGACAATAATGACCCAGTGGGACGTCGGTGACAATGATGACTATGAGAACCTTGGAGAGGAGGAAAGCAATGGATGTCGAGCGGGTCTAACATGATACTGTGAAAGTTCAATCCATAATGGATCCAACACAGTCGCGAGAGTCCAGTCCAAAGCGGATCCAACACAGCAGCGAGAGTCCCGTTCATAGCGGAGCCAGCAGGAAACCATCCCAAGCGGAGGCGGATCAGCATCGCAGAGATGTCCCCAGCCGATACACAGGCAAGCAGTACATGGCCACCGGATCGGACCGGACCCCCTCCACAAGGGAGAGTGGGACATAGAAGAAAAAGAAAAGAAACGGCAGATCTTGGGCAAGACACTTTACCCACCTGCTCCCAGTGCCACCCACACTGGTTTAAATGTAACTTAGATATTGGGTGTCACTATGTAAAGCGCTTTGAGTCACTAGAGAAAAGCGCTATATAAATATAAGTCACTTCACACTTCACTATTTGGTCACGGCATGACTGCAAGCTAATCAATGCTAACATGCTATTTAGGCTAGCTGTATGTACATATTGCAACATTATGCTTCATTTATAGCTATATTTGCATCCAGCCTTTCCCTCCACCCATATTTAATGCCAAACAAACACATACCAATCGCTTCCTCCCGTGCCGTTATCTGTCGTGAGATGGCTCAATAGCTTCAGTTTCTTCTTCAATTTTGTTTCGCTACCTGCCTCCACACTCCAACCATCCGTTTAAATACATGTTGAATCGCTTACGCCGCTGAAATCCGATTCTGAATCCGAGTTAATATCGCTATACCTTTCTGTGCTATCCGCCATGTTTGTTTCTGTGTGGTCACGCTGTGATGTCACAGGATAATGGATATTACGATGGTTAAAATCCGGCACTTTGAAGCCGTTTTTCGGGATATTGCGTAATGGGTGAAATTTTTAGAAAAACTTTGAAAAATAAAATAAGCCAGTGGGAACTGATTTTTGTTGGTTTTAACCCTTCAGAAATTGTGATAATGTTCCCCTTTATACTATCCAGCGATTCCCGCTTTCTTTCCATGCTGGTCCCCTGTCGTTTTTGGGACTCATTTTGAGTTAGCAAATTGGACAAAACTTTTCAAAAGGCAATAAAGTAAACACGCTGAAGCGTCGAGAAGTGACAACAGTGGGTTTGGATTAGTGTTGGCCTCATCCCTCACCTAAAGCGAGTGAAGAACACAACTGACCTGAAAGACAGTATTATCCGCTCACAGATGCCACCCGGTGGTTGTTTGAGAACACTGCCCTGGTTAGTCCCACTCTTCAATGCTTCAGCCACTTTGCAGGGTTCTTACAGGAATGAGGCAAAAATATAACCTTACCTAGCTACAAAATGAATGGCTGAAGGACCTTATGTGGGCCTACCGAGGATGTCGTGGTGGTTTGTGCAGCCCTTTGAGACACTAGTGATTTAGGGCTATATAAGTAAACATTGATTGATTGATTGATTGAAGAAGCAAACACAGAGACATTGTTCGCACACGGAGTAATGTTTGGCTTGATGTAAAAGTTTGTAAATCAAAAGGCGACAAGGGCGATGTTTGGTTCAGCGGCCGTGCCAGCAACTTGAGGGTTGCAGGTTCGATTCCCGCTTCCGTCATCCTAGTCACTACCGTTGTGTCCGTGGGCAAGACACTTTACCCACCTGCTCCCAGTGCCACCCACACTGGTTTAAATGTAAAAATTAGTTATTGGGTTTCACTATGTAAAAGCGCTTTGAGTCACTAAAGAAAAAAGCGCTATATGAATATAATTCACTTCAATTCACTTCACTTCGTTGTATCCAGCTGTACAACGAGGAAGTGCTGGACCTGTTCGACACGACGCGAGACATCGAGGTCAGGAGGCAGAAATCCAACGTCCGCATCCACGAGGACGCCAGCGGAGGCATCTACACGGTCGGTGTCACCGCACGCAGCGTCTCCTCTGCCGCCGAGGTGAGCTCGGCATCGTATTTAGTCATGTTTTGTTGCGGCTCACAGCAAGTACAATTCAGTTTATTTTCAGTCTAACAAAAACATATTCAAACATGGATCACGATTCAAAAAATGAATAACATGACTGGACAATGCAGGTATAAATAGTTTAAATATAGCAGTATAAAACATAACATAAGAATATGTACAATAAATACTTAATATGTGACCAGTATATTATATATACAGATATATTATGTCTATTTATATATATATATATACACAATATATACCGATTATCAAGTACAATATTACAGTATAAGTGGCATCCGCGGCATAAAATAGAGTAGATCCAGCAGAAAATTCCATCCCTACATTTTCCATCATTTTAACTGAGCTACTTTGTTGAACAATTTCCCTTGTGGATCATTAAAGTTTGTCCAAGTCTAAGTCAAAAACATTAAAATAACACATATGGATGAAATTACTGCCTAAACTCCAAAAACACTCAAATTATTTGACTCCCACCCAATGATTTGCAAGTCAAAATATTTAATTAAAATACAATTTGCAAGTAAAGAGTTTTTGCTAGAGAAAAAAAAGATTCACAAGTATAATTTTCTTCAAGTAAAACTTTTGGTAGTCATATTTCACCCTATGCGATCCACACGCTTGCATTTAAAGCACCCGCAATTCTCACTACATAACAACAGGTGGTGCTGCTGAGGCAATTTAAGGTTATCAGAGCTACTGATATTTGCGCATGGGAAAACAAGCTTAACCTGTAAGTTTCCCCTCTATTTTGTCCTCCATTTTACTCCACACCCTCCTTCTATTCCTCTATTTTTGGGGGACGGCACCATGCGCAAATAACAGTAGCTCTTACGGCCTTAAATTAACGCAGCGCCACCACATGTCATTGTGCGAATTGCGGGTGCTGTGAGTGCAGGCGTGTGGATGGAGCGGGTTGGAATGTTACTGGCAAAAGTTTTAACTTGAATATAGTTTTTATATTTGCAAATCTTTTTTTTTTCTTTTTTACTTGTAAATTGTTTGTGTAATAGAAAAAAAATGTACTTGCAAATTGTTGTCTTAAAGAAAATAGTTATATATATATATATATATATATATACATAATATATATATAATTTATAAAAGACATGCACCTGGGGATAGGTTGATTGGCAACACTAAATGGTCCCTAGAGTGTGAATGTGAGTGTGAATGTTGTCTGTCTATCTGTGTTGGCCCTGCGATGAGGTGGCGACTTGTCCAGGGTGTACCCCGCCTTCCGCCCGATTGTAGCTGAGATAGGCGCCAGCGCTCCCCGCGACCCCGAAAGGGAATAAGCGGTAGAAAATGGATGGATGGATGGATGACTGAAACAGGCAGAAGCGAAAAAGCTTATATGCCCAACATAAACATTTTTACATTCAATTAAGTTACCTTCTCTAATAATTTTGTAATACAAAAAGAAATATAGTCATTCAGAATTTACGTTTAAGTTGCCCTTTAACAAATAATACAAAAATATGTACTTACACACATGCACTTTTTTGTAAATAGATAAACATACATACCTTCTCAATACAACATTTAACCAAACAAACATAAATTTCTAGTTCACATAACTTTCTAAAATACATTGTGACATGTTCTTTTTGAAATTAAATACTGAGTCACTCATTTTTATTTCTTTACCAACAGAATTCCACAACACGTGCTTATATTGTCACTACACGTTTATTTATGCCTCTGAAACATTATGAACATGTTGTTCTTGTCTGCCAGATGATCCAGTGTCTGAAGCTGGGCGCTCTCTCCAGAACCACCGCCAGCACTCAGATGAACGTCCAGAGTTCACGCTCCCATGCCATCTTCACCATCCACCTGTGCCAAGTTCGCATGTGCTCACCCGACAACGTACATTGGGTTTAGTGTTTTGTTTTTTTACACACGCATGGAACGAACCCAGAGAGCATCACCTGCAGCACATGCGCTGTCCTTTCTGGTCGTAGGAAAACGCCACAGACAACCGGATGGCGAACGACTCGGAAATCGACCAGTTTGAGACGCTGACGGCCAAGTTCCACTTCGTGGACCTGGCTGGTTCCGAGAGGCTGAAGAGAACCGGAGCGACAGGCGACAGGGCCAAAGAAGGGATCTCCATCAACTGTGGACTGGTAGGAAAAATGAGAGCATGTTTAATTTGACTTGATATACTTGTTTTTTTGTTGAGTGTTTGTGCGCGTGTGTATGTATGTATATATGTATACATACATATATATGCCGGCATGGCGTAGATGGTTGAGCGGCTATGCCAGAAACCTGAGGGTTGCAGGCTCGCTTCCCACCTATTGACATCCAAATCGCTGCCGTTGTGTCCTTGGGCAGGACACTTCACCCTTTGCCCCCGGTGCGGCTCACACCAGTAAATGAATGATGAACGAATGATTGGTGGTGGTCGGAGGGGCCGTAGGCGCAAACTGGCAGCCACGCTTCCGTCAGTCTACCCCAGGGCAGCTGTGGCTACTGATGTAGCTTACCACCACCAGGTGTGAATGAATGATGGGTTCCCACTTCTCTGTGAGCGCTTTGAGTATCTAACAATAGAAAAGCGCGATATAAATCTAATCCATTATTATTATTATTATATATATGTGTATATATATGTATGTATATATTTGTGTGTGTGTTTATGTATGTATATATATATATATATATATATATATATAAAACTTACACATTTTTTTCTTGCACTATTTAGATTTTTGTATTTTATTATCATGTATTTTTTATTTTAATACTAAAATTAAATGTAATTGATGTAAAGTCTAATTAAACTACATTTTGCTTTTTATACTATTATAAAACTATATAAAAAAATGTATTAAAAAAAATATATCTATTGCAGGGGTAGGGAACCTATGGCTCTAGAGCCATATGTGGCTCTTTTGATGACTGCACCTGGCTCTCAGATAAATCTTAGCTGACTTTGCTTAACTTGATAAGTAATGAATAATTCCGCTGGTAATCACAGTGTCAAAAATAACGTTCAAAATATAAAACATTCTCATGAATTTTCATCCATCCATCCGGTTTTTACCACACCTGTTCAAGAAGTCGGATTAATGATAAGAAGTATTTTATTTATTTTTGGTTAGCCTCAGAATAACAATGTTATTAAAAAGAATACGAGACTTATCATACTCTAAAAATGTTGGTCTTTCTTAAAAATGCATGCATATAGTTGTATTCAGCGTTAAAAAAAATAAATTATATCGCTCTCATGGAAATACTTTTAAAAATATTTGGCTTGTACGGCTCTCTCAGTCAAAAAGGTTCCTGACCCCTGATCTATTGTATTGTTGTGCTTTTGCAATTCCTAGTATCATTGCAACGTTTAGGACCAAAGACGTCCCCTTGTGGCGAAAATATGAAACGTTAATTTTTTTATTTGTGTTTATTTATGTGCAACCACCTAGTTAGCGTATTTTTAGGATTATAAGTCGCTCCGGAGTATAAGTCGCACCTGCCGAAAATGCATAGTAAAGAAGGAAAAAAACATATATACGTCGCACTGGAGTATAAGTCACATTTTGGGGGAAATGTATCCAACACCAAGAATAGACATTTGAAAGGCAATTTAAAATATATAAAGAATAGTGAATAACAGGCTGAATAAGTGTACTTTATATGAGGCATAAATAACCAACTGAGAATGTAACATATTATGGTAAGAGTCATTCAAATAACTATAACATATAGAACATGCTATGCGTTTACCAAACAATCTGTCACTCCTAATCTATAAATCCGATGAAATCTTCTTCCTCGATGTCGCTTCTAAACAACTCTGCCAATTCTAAAGGTATGCGCCACTTCCTCTTGTGGTTTTCTGCTGCATATTTCACTACGTCGAGCTTGTAATCTGCAGTACATGATTTCCTTTTCGGTCCATTTTTTGTTCAGCCCTTCTCAGTTTTTATAAATTACCGCCAACGATGAAATGATCCATTTTAATAGCTACGGCAGTAGCATATAGCAGTTAGCATCCAATGACCCACAATGCACTTCTGCCATGACCCTCCCCCGTTGAATATTTATTGGTTGATGTGTGTGTGACGATTGCTGACATTTGCTTCGTCTCTTCCGCAAATTAAATAAATAACATTTTTTAATATTTTACGGTAATGTGTTAATAATTTCACACATAAGTCGCTCCGGAGTATATGAAAAAAATATGAAAAAAACTGCGACTTATAATCCGAAAAATACGGTACATGTTTTTATAACTTGGGATTTTTATGATAACAGAAAAAACTGTTCGAACTCAATGTGTATATTAAGTAAAAGCAAGAAGAATCCTGATATGAACTCTTGAACTCTATTAATAACAGACATAATCAATCCATTACAAATTCAGCAAATATGTGAATTACAACTTATTTATTCATGTAAACTTTATCGACTGATTTATTTACTTATTGTTTATTGTGTGATGTATTGGGCTTCACGGTGGCAGAGGGGTTAGTGCGTCTGCCTCACAATACGAAGTTCCTGCAGTCCTGGGTTCAATCCCAGGCTCGGGATCTTCCTGTGTGGAGTTTGCATGTTCTCCCCGTGAATGCGTGGGTTCCCTCCGGGTACTCCGGCTTCCTCCCACTTCCAAAGACATGCACCTGGGGATAGGTTGATTGGCAACACTAAATTGGCCCTAGTGTGTGAATGTGAGTGTGAATGTTGTCTGTCTATCTGTGTTGGCCCTGCGATGAGGTGGCGACTTGTCCAGGGTGTACTCCGCCTTCCGCCCGATTGTAGCTGAGAAAGGCGCCAGCGCCCCCCGCAACCCCAGAAGGGAATAAGCGGTAGAAAATGGATGGATGGGGTGTGATGTATTGAGCACAGGAACTTAGCAAATGTGTTAGCGGAGGATTACTAAACTGCTTCTTCCTACTCTTTTTATTTTTTTGGGGACAAATTATAAATATGAGCCATATTGCAATTGTATGCATGTTTGAAGTAAATAAATACCAAACCAAACATTAACTCCCTTAAATTTATAACATTATTATAGGATCTATTTTCAATATTTTATTTGTAAACATAATGTTATCTACTGTCTATTTATGTATTTACTTTTAATGGTTGATATGGCGACTTGTCCAGGGTGTACCCCGCCTTCCGCCGGATTGTGGCTGAGATAGGCACCAGCGCCCCACGCGATCCCAAAAGGGAATGAGCGGTAGAAAATGGATGGATGGGTTGATATTGTTGCGATCCGTGACTCGGATCTTCACATGTTGTTTATTTTTCCATCTGTGTTTTCATTCTCCGTCTGACCCGTTTATTTCCTGTTTTGTCCATCACTATGGTTACTCATTAGTTCACCTGCTACACTTGGTCCCGCACACTTGCTTCAGCTAATCACCCTCCTTTACAAGCCAGCCTTTTCTGTTCAGTCTTCCTCGGACCCTAATTTGCCCACGCGCAACAGTGACCACTCTCGACCCTCATCTTTGTATATATATTCTCGCTAGCTTTTACGCTAAGCCATTTGTTTATTCCAGCTCACATGCTGAGGAATTGTTTTTCTGTTTTTGTGTGCCTTCGTGCCCGCTTAGTTGTTTACTTTTACTTCCTAGTTCTCATACTAGCGTTTTTGGTTTGCCTTCTCTTAACACCATTGTTTTTGTTCCTAGCCTTTTATTATTTAATAAATACCTTATATCTTACCTTAGCTGTGTTCTGCTTCGACGCATCCTCGGGAAAACAACACCGGCATTACCATGCCGAAGAAGAGTCTTCACAGATATGAAAGAAATACATCAAAAATGGTTCAGATGTTTAATAAATACATATGTCATACCTTTTTTCAATTATAGTATGCATACATATTTTCAACTGGATGTGTGTGTGTGTGTACGTTAATGAGAAATATACTTTTACTTTTTAGATTTTAGCATATGGCTGTAATGAAACAAAGAGTAAAACAAATTGAAGGTTTGTGTATATAGGGGTGAATATATATTTTTTTCTTTTTCACGATTTGTATTCTATAACATTATTATTTATTTTGCCAGCTGGCCCTCGGCAACGTCATCAGCGCGCTCGGGGACCGAAGTAAGCGCTCCACTCATGTGCCTTACAGAGACTCCAAACTCACCCGCCTGCTGCAGGACTCCCTCGGCGGCAACAGGTTTGTAGCGTCAAGTAAAAATAGGTTAAAGATAATTAAGTTGTAAAATATTGTGCCTGCAGTCAAACAGTGATGATCGCCTGCATCAGCCCGTCAGACCGCGACTTCATGGAGACCTTAAACGCCCTCAAGTACGCCAACCGAGCGCGTAACATCAAAAACAAGGTGGTGGTGAACCAGGACCGAGCCAGCCAGCAGATAAGCGCCCTGAGGACGGAGATAGCACGACTGCAGATGGAGTTGATGGAGTACAAGACGGTGAGGGAGAACTTTAAATTCTGAATATGACAGTCAGGATGTGTGCAACTTTGGACTGGTTATGCCGTCATCTTCCATTCAGGGTAAGCGGATGGTGGGCGAGGACGGCATGGAGGGCATCAACGACTTGGTCCATGAGAACTCCATGTTGCAGGCGGACAACAACAACCTGAGGGTGCGGGTGAAAGCCATGCAGGAGACCATCGATGCCCAACGAGCCAGACTCACTCAGATACTTAGTGATGGGGCCAATCAGGCCCTGGCCAAAGCAGGTGGGTCTTACCTGTACTGTGGACGTGTTGACAAGAGCATTCTCTTTTCTTTTTTTTTCATTTTTGTTTTAATTCAAATGGGAAAATACAAAAAATTTATTAATTCGTAATATGTTTTTAATAGGGCTGTCAAACGATTTAAAATATTTAATCGCGATAATCACGTTTTGTTCATAGTCAACTCAAAATTAATCGTGATTAATCGCAGAAAGATATAATTTTTCGTACCCAAGACAGATAATTTCTAAGTTTTTAATATCATGACTGAACAAAAGTAATTTACTTTAATGAAATGTTTCTAAACATGCTTTTTGAAACAGAAAAAGGATATAAACACGTTTTTAAAGAGAACAAAATAAATTGTGCGTTGGTGTCTTGCCAGAGTTTGTATTTTGTAGAAATACAAAATTTGTGTTCCTGCTTTAAGAGCATTTGCATTTAGAGGAGATGAACTACGGTTCCATGTTTGGATAGCAGTTTCACACATTACTAACACCGGATGTGGATTGTTATCATCATGCTTTGATTGTCAAAGATGTTAGGTCAGGGGTCAATAATGTTCATTTATATAGCCCTAAATCACAAATGTCTCAAAGGACTGCACAAACCACTACGACTACGACATCCTCGGAAGAACCCACATAAGGGCACGGAAAACTCACACCCAGTGGGACGTCGGTGACAATGATGACTATGAAAACCTTGGAGAGGACCTCAAATGTGGCCAACCCCCCTTCCCTAGGGGGCCGAAAGCAATGGATGTCGAGCGGATCTAACATGATACTGTGAAAGTTCAATCCATAGTGGATCCAACAGCCGCGAGAGTTCAGTTCAAAGCGGATCGAAGACAGTCCCGTCCACAAGAAACCATCCCAAGTGGAGTCGGATCAGCAGCGTAGAGATGTCCCCAACCGATACACAGGCGAGCGGTCCATCCTGAGTCCCGACTCTGGACAGCCAGTACGTCATCCATGGCCATTGGACCGGACCCCCTCCGTAAGGGAGGGGGGGACAGAGGAGAAAAAGAAAAGAAGCGGCAGATCAACTGGTCTAAAAAGGAGGTCTATTTAAAGGCTAGAGTATACAAATGAGTTTTAAGGTGAGACTTAAATGCTTCTACTGAGGTAGCATCTCGAACTGTTACCGGGAGGGCATTTCAGAGTACTGGAGCCCGAATTGAAAACGCTCTATAGCCCGCAGACTTTTTTGGGGCTTTAGGAATCACTAATAAGCCGGAGTCCTTTGAACGCAGATTTCTTGCCGGGACATATGGTACAATACAATCGGCAAGATAGGATGGAGCTAGACCGTGTAGTATTTTATACGTAAGTAGTAAAACCTTAAAGTCACATCTTAAGTGCACAGGAAGCCAGTGCAGGTGAGCCAGTACAGGCGTAATGTGATCAAACTTTCTTGTTCTTGTCAAAAGTCTAGCAGCCGCATTTTGTACCAACTGTAATCTTTTAATGCTAGATATGGGGAGACCCGAAAATAATACGTTACAGTAATTGAGACGAGACGTAACAAATGCATGGATAATGAATTGATTACCATGAATTGATTAACGTGGACCCCGACTTAAACAAGTTGAAAAACTTATTCGGGTGTTACCATTTAGTGGTCAATTGTACGGAATATGTACTGTACTGTGCAATCTACTAATAAAAGTATCAATCAATCAATCAATGATCTCAGCGACTTTAGTGGACAAAATGGAGCGAATTTTAGCAATATTACAGAGATGAAAGAAGGCCGTTTTAGTAACGCTTTTAATGTGTGACTCAAAGGAGAGAGTTGGGTCGAAGATAATACCCAGATTCTTTACTGAGTCACCTTGTTTAATTGTTTGGTTGTCAAATGTTAAAGTTGTATTAATAAATAAAGGTCGGTGTCTAGCAGGGCCGATAATCAGCATTTCCGTTTTTTTGGCGTTGAGTTGATAAAAGTTAGCGGACATCCATTGTTTAATTTCATTTAGACACGCCTCCAGCTGACTACAATCCGGCGTGTTGGTCAGCTTTAGGGGCATGTCGAGTTGGGTGTCATCAGCATAACAGTGAAAGCTGTTATGGGGTCACCAACCTTTTTGAAACCAAGAGCTACTTCTTGGTTACTGATTAATGCAAAGGGCTACCAGTTTGATAAACACTTAAATAAATTGCCAGAAATGGCAAATTTGCTCAATTTACCTTTTACTAAATAAATCTATATATATATATATATATAAAAAAATGGGTATTTCTGTCTGTCATTCTGTTGTACATTTTTTTTCCTTTTACGGAAGGTTTTTTGTAGAGAATAAATGATGACAAAAAAACACTTAATTGAACGGTTTAAAAGAGGAGAAAACAGGAATAAAAATGAAAATTAAATTTCGAAACATCGTTTATCTTCAATTTCGACTCTTTAAAATTTAAAATTCAACCGAAAAAAAAAGAAGAGGAAAACGAGCTAATTCGAATCTTTTTGAAAAAATTTAAAAAATAATGTATGGAACATCATTAGTAATTTTTCCTGATTAAGATTAATTTTAGAAATTTGATGATATGTTTTAAATAGGTTCAAATCTTATCTGCACTTTATTAGAATATATAGCAAATTAGACCAAGCTATATTTCATACAAAGACAAATCATTATTTCTTCTAGATTTTCCAGAACTAAATTTTTAAGAGAAATTCAAAATATTTTGAAATAAAATTTAAATTTGATTCTACAGATTTTCTAGATTTGCCAGAAAAATGTTTTTAAATTTAATCATAAGTTTGAAGAAATATTTCACAAATATTCTTTGTCGAAAAAACAGAAGCTAAAATGAAGAATTAAATTAAAATTAATTTATTATTCTTTACAATAAAAAAATAAATGTACTTGAACATTGATTTAAATTATCAGGAAAGAAGAGAAAGGAATCTAAAAGGTAAAAAGGTATATGTGTTTAAAAATCCTACAATCATTTTTAAGGTTGTATTTTTTTCTCTAAAGTAGTGTTTCTGAAAGTTATAAGAAGCAAAGTAAAAAAAAAAAAAAAAGAATTTATTTAAACAAGTGAAGACCAAGTCTTTAAAATATATTCTTGGATTTTCAAATTCTATTTGAGTTTTGTCTCTCTTAGAATTAAAAATGTCAAGCAAAGCAGGACCAGCTTGGTTGTAAATAAATACAATAATTAAAAAAATTGAGGCAGCTCACTGGTAAGTGCTGCTATTTTTAGAACAGGCCAGCGGGCTACTCATCTGGTCCTTAAGGGCGACCTGGTGACCCCTGTGTGTTAGGTGATATTTGTTCTGCCTGAATAAATGGCTTTGGATCTAAGTTTTTCATAAGGTCCCTTTCTTTGTGCAGTTCTGCTAGCTATTTTTGAGTTATTTTCCTATACCTAAACCGCTATACAGTCAGTGATCAGGGGCCGTATTTATTAAGCTTCTTAGAATTGCTCCTAAGAAGTCTGCTAAGAGTTGACTTATGAGTAAAGAAATTGTTCTCTGAAAGCTGCACTTAAAAGTTAGTTATTAAGCGTCTTACTCACTTTCAGCGAAGTGTAGGACTGAATCTTAAGTGTCACACTCAGAGCTGAATTACGACATTACTATGTGCCGTAAACGGAATTTTAGGTGACGTCATTTCTGTGTCCATAGAAATGACCAATCACGGAAGGGAATCCCTTGTCTAAGAATAAAGAAATATCTTAGAAATATTTAAGTGGACAACGAGAGTGTATATTTTGATAATAAACTACAAAATATTACAAAACAAACAAACAATATTGTCAATGAATCAAAAATAAATGTTTCCTTTTATTTTCCCTGTGGGGAGATATCGAAGCATTGTGATGACCTTTAGTTCTGCTGGGAAAGCTCTGCTGCGAGATGTTGCTGATGAGATGACGCCCCTTATTAAATCTGTGACAAAAATAATACCCGTTCCGTCCAAACGATACCGTTTGATCAGCTGCTCGTCATCAAACAAAGCCAGGACATCCTTCCGCTCCCTGAACGCTCGCGCACGTCTCTCTTGCCTAAGTGCCATCCCCCGCTGGCAACTCCTAACCACTTAGGACACCTCTGAAGGTCTCTTAAATATCGTGGAGAGTAGGAGTGATTCTTAGATTTAAGAAAGTTGATAAATAGCTTTTATTCTCGAGTTTGAGAGTCGGACTAAATTTCGCGAATTCTCAGGACTTAAGTGTAAAATGGCACTCTAAGACGCTTGATAATTACGACCCCAGATCAATGCATACTGTGACGCTTGCTGAGCATAGTGATGCCGGATTTGTTCTTCCGTGGATGCGGTCAGGCAAGAACACAGCGTACGGTAAGAAATAAAGATTTAGTTAACTAAAAACAGGCTAAGAACAAAAAAACACTGGTGCTTGGCAGAAAAGGCAGACCAAAAGCGCTAGCATTGGAGCTAGGGAAACAAACAAAAACACTAACACTTGGCACAAAAGGCAAAACAAAAACAACTAGCATGAGAGCTAGAGAAAAACAAGGCGTAGCGTGAAAGCTAGCGAGTATAAACATAGAACAGCAGTCGTCAATTGTTGCGTGAAAGCAAATTAGGATGCGAGGAAGAATGAACAAAAGGGGCAGGCTTAAATAAGGCAGTAATCAAGAGAAACAGGTGTGCGTAAACAGCGAGTAGCAGGTGGATCTAATGTGAAACCATGGTGACGGAACAAACCGGAACTAAGGAAGTCAAACAAACAGAATATGACACAAAAACGGAACAAAACTAGAATATGGTATGATCCGGAAAGCGGATCATAACACATACGTCATTACAAAAATGAGTGCACCGGCAAATTTCCCTTCCGAAAAAGAACTTTATATAAAACTGTTACCAAGTTTAGTGCAAAACAAAACCGGCATGCATTCATTTCTGTATGGAATAAAATTGCATTTGTGTACAAATTTTGGGGTCTTTACTTAAGCAGATTTTAATCATTCAAGCAAGTAATCACCTGTAGTTAATCATGATTAATCCAAATTCCAAAATGTGATTAATTTGATTAAAAAAATAATAATTTGACCGTCCTAGTATCTTCTCATTGATTATTTAAAATATAAATAAACAGGGTTGTGTAGGCTTAAAGTGGGGATGAACAAATCAGATACTCATCCATTCATCCATTTTCTACTGCTTATTCCCTTTGGGGTTGCGGGGGGTGCTGGTGGCTATCTCAGCTACAATCGGGCGGAAGGCGGGGTACACCCTGGACAAGGGGCATGAGATACTCATCTGTCTTAATATTCATATTCATTGAGTGGAAAAACGAGAGCGGAATATACCTCCTTAGTTTGGAACACAACGCCCAAAATATGTAACCTTATGTACTACTATGTACCATTTTTGTGTGAGAAATTTCACGTCGATCCAACTTTGGGGTTTAATAACAGTATTTCTGGCTTATGTTACCAGGGGAAGGCAGCGAGGAAATTGGCAACATGATCCATAACTACATCAAGGAAATCGAGGAGCTCAGGTGCGTGATCACAACGCACACACACACACACACACACACACAAAATCAACCACTAAGGTCTTTTAATAACAATATTTTGTGTTATTGTAAAAAACAACAACACTTCCTCTCTTTCAGAGCCAAACTCCTGGAGAGTGAGGCTCTAAACGAGAACCTGAGGAAGAACCTCGCCCGCGCCTCCACTCGCTCCTCCTTGTACGCCGGCCCCACCTACTTCTCTTCTGCCCTGTTGGGGCCTGAGAAGGAGGCCAGCGACGTCATCGAGATGGCCAAGAAAGATCTGGAGAAGCTCAAGAAGCAGGAGAAGAAGAAGAAAAAGAGGTTGGCATTTAGAAATTACTCTAGTTGTAGTTACTTTCCTGGAAAAGTGATTAAAGCGGTTAAGTGTCATTTAAATATTTAAAAGCCTAAAATAAATATTGCACTGAAAGTTTACTCGTAAAGTTTCTCGGATCAAATTTGGAACACTTCACTCAACGTCAACGTCGTAAAGTCATCAAACTTTGCCTTTTAAGCGTTCGCACAGCACCAACATTTTAAAACGAGGATCTTACTGAAGGAAGTTAAAAACATGATACATCTACATCTGACTGCATAGGAGAAAGTTGTGTTTCTCTTTTTGCATCTCATTGCATTTAAAGGCCTACTGAAATGAGATTTTCTTATTTAAACGGGGATAGCAGGTCCATTCTATGTGTCATACTTGATCATCTCGCGATATTGCCATATTTCTGCTGAAAGGATTTAGTAGAGAACATCGACGATAAAGTTCGCAACTTTTGGTGCTGATAAAAAAGCCTTGCCTTGACGATGATGTCATAAGGGTGAGGGCTCCTCACGTCCTCACATTGTTTATAACGTGAGCCTCCAGCAGCAAGAGCTATTCGAACCGAGAAAACGACAATGTCCCCATAAATTTGAGCGCAGATGAAAGATTCGTGGATGATGATATTGATAGCGAAGGACTAGAAAAAAACAATTAAGTAAAAAAAAAAAAAAAGGCGATTGCATTGGGACGGATTCAGATGTTTTAAACACATTTACTAGGATAAATCTGGGAAATCCCTTATCTTTCTATTGTGTTGCTAGTGTTTTAGTGAGATTAAATAGTACCTGATAGTCGGAGGGGTGTGTCCACGGGTGTTTTGACGCCAGTCTCTGAGGGAAGTCACAGAAGATACAAGGACGGCGCAAACCCCACAGATCTCCGGTAAGAGGCGACTTTTTAAAACAATTTTCTCACCGAAACCTGCCGGTCGACAAGTGGTCGGGAACCATGTTCGCTGGACCGCTCTGATCCATAGTAAAGCTTCACCGACGGGAATTTTAAACAAGGAATCACCGTGTGTTTGTGTGGTTAAAGGCTGAAGCTTCCCACCTCCATCTTTCTACTTTGACTTCACCATTATTAATTGAACGAATTGCAAAAGATTCAGCAACTCAGATGTCCAGAATACTGTGTAATTGCGCGATGAAAACAGACGACTTTTAGCCGCAAATGGTGCTGCACTAATATTTCCTGACAGTCCGTGACGTCATGCGCACGCGTCATCATTACACGACGTTTTCAACAAGAAACTCCGCGGGAAATTTAAAATTGCAATTTAGTAAACTAAAAAGGCCGTATTGGCATGTGTTGCAATGTTAATATTTCATCATTGATATATAAACTATCAGACTGCGTGGTCGGTAGTAGTGGGTTTCAGTAGGCCTTTAAGGATCCTCGGTTAAATTTAGAAACGGCGCCAGTATGTGTTGAAGACGGGGTGAGATGTAACCCACCAGGAGATGTACTAGAAAATATATAATAATGACGATAAGTTTTTATTTGTATTGCACTTTATATTCAAACAAGTGCTACAGAGTAAAAACATAACATTAAGACACAACAGTAAAACAAATATTTAAAATTAGCTACATGTTTTTCTAAAAAGGTAGGTTTCGAGTCCTTTTCATAATATAATAAAAATAATAGTAATAATGTATCATGCCTGTTTCCGCTAATGTCTACTTTACACTGATGGAAAGGAACATTTGAAAGATTAATAATCATATTTAAGTGAATAATGACAGGTTATATGATTGTATACATTTTTGGGTACTTTATATTGAATTCTTTGGCACTTTTCCCGTAAAAAGTTTATTTATCATTATTATTAAGAAAAGTTATTTATATATCGTAAACCTATCCTTAAAAGGTCAAAAACCTAATGTAGGTTTTTACTTTAAAGGCCTACTGAAATGAGATTTTCCTATTGAAACGGGGATAGCAGGTCCATTCTATGTGTCTTACTTGATCATTTCGCGATATTGCCATATTTTTTGCTGAAAGGATTTTGTAGAGAACATCAACGATAAAGTTCGCAACTTTAGGTCGCTAATAAAAAAGCTTTGCCTTTACCGGAAGTAGAACACTATGCGCGTGACGTCACGGGTTGTGGAGCTCCTCACATCCTCACATTGTTTATAATGTGAGCCTCCAGCAGCAAGAACTATTCGGACCGAGAAAGCGACAATTCCCCCATTAATTTGAGCGAGGATGAAAGATTCGTGGATGAGGAAATTTAGAGTGAAGGCCTAGGGGAAAAAAAAAAAAAGACGATTGCAGTGAGAGCGATTCAGATGTTTTAAGACACATTAATAGGATAATTCTTGGAAATCCCTGATCTGCCTATTGTGTTGCTCTTGTTTTAGTGAGTTAAATAGTACCTTAAAGTTGGAGGACAGAAGCTCCGCTGATCTCCGGTAAGAGGCGACTTATTTCCACAATTTTCTCACCGAAAACTGCCGGTTGAGATGTAGTCGGGATCCATGTTCGCTTGACCGCTCTGATCCATAGTAAAGCTTCACCTCCGGGAATTTTAAACAAGGAAACACCATGTGTTTGTGTGGCTAAAGGCTAAAAGCTTCCCACCTCCATCTTTCTGCTTTGACTTCTCCATTATTAATTGAACAAATTGCAAAAGATTCAGCAACACAGAGTCCAGAATACCGTGTAATTATGCGATGAAAAGAGACGACTTTAGCCGTAAGTGGTGCTGGGCTAATATGTTCCCTCCAACCAATAACGTCACAAACAAGCGTCATCATTCCGCGACGTTTTCAACAGGAAACTCCGCGGGAAATTTAAAATTGCAATTTAGTAAACTAAAAAGGCCGTATCGGCATGTGTTGCAATGTTAATATTTCATCATTGATATATAAACTATCAGGCTGCGTGGTCGGTAGTAGTGGGTTTCAGTAGGCCTTTGAAACCAAATTCATGCAATAATTTTTTTTTTTTAATGCATGTAAACACACCTAGTGTGTGTATGGGGCAACGTTGGATTTAGGGTGGGATGGCGGGCCCCCATCAGGAGTCGTGTGTATGGGGGCCCAGAATTTGTTGATACGCCCCTGATCGGGACGCTACGAAAACAACAGCATGCAACTTTTCACTGTTGGTAACGGCCTTGTAACGGAGAAGGTCATTATTTATATTCCCTGTTAGTATTTGCTGTCACCATGGCAACAGATCATGTGGGAAATATCCTCCTGTGCAATTTTATTATTATTATTATTGTTGATCATTTCCATCTTTCTTTTGCTCACTTAGTCATTCACTCTCTTTCTTCCTCTCTGCTAAACTTCCTCCTCCTCACGATCCACACACACCCCTCCTTAACCCCTTTCTCTCTCAAGACTGACGCGGCACCAGGAGAGTCACCATGGCGACGCCAGGTTTGCTTCATCCAAACAGCTGAAGCTCATTCAGTCACTTGGCTGCTTTATT
This sequence comes from Nerophis ophidion, assembly GCF_033978795.1. NCBI lineage: Eukaryota > Metazoa > Chordata > Actinopteri > Syngnathiformes > Syngnathidae > Nerophis > Nerophis ophidion. The sequence continues at coordinate 63,428,050 of NC_084620.1, forward strand.
CCAAACGAACTAAAGTGCATCCAGTCTGATATACAGTGGGGCAAAAAAGTATTTAGTCAGCCAGCGATTGTGCAAGTTCTCCCACTTAAAATGATGACAGAGGTCTGTAATTTTCATCATAGGTACACTTTAACTGTGAGAGACAGAATGTGAAAAAAAAATCCTGGAATTCACATTGTAGGAATTTTAAAGAATTTATTTGTAAATTATGGTGGAAAATAAGTATTTGGTCAACCATTCAAAGCTCTCACTGATGGAAGGAGGTTTTGGCTCAAAATCTCGCGATACATGGCCCCATTCATTCTTTCCTTAAGACGGATCAATCGTCCTGTCCACTTAGCAGAAAAACAGCCCCAAAGCATGTTTCCACCCCCATGCTTCACAATAGGTATGGTTTTCTTGGGATGCAACTCAGTATTCTTCTTCCTCCAAACACGACGAGTTGAGTTTATACCAAAAAGTTCTATTTTGGTTTCATCTGACCACATGACATTCTCCCAATCCTCTGCTGTATCATCCATGTATCCATTTTGGTATAAACTCAACTCGTCGTGTTTGGAGGAAGAAGAAATCTGAGTTGCATCCCCAGAACACCATACCTACTGTGAAGCATGGGGGTGGAAACATCATGCTTTGGGGCTGTTTTTCTGTTAAGGGGATAGGACGATTGATCCGTGTTAAGGAAAGAATGAATGGGGCCATGTATCGTGAGATTTTGAGCCAAAACCTTCTTCCATCAGTGAGAGCTTTGAATGGTTGACCAAATACTTATTTTCCACCATAATTTACAAATAAACTCTTTAAAATTCCTACAATGTAAATTCCTGGATTTTTTTTTTCACATTCTGTCTCTCACAGTCGAAGTGTACCTATGATGAAAATTACAGACCTCTGTCATCATTTTAAGTGGGAGAACTTGCACAATCGGTAGCTGACTAAATACTTTTTTTGCCCCACTGTATTATTCCGCTATTATCAACATCAAAACGCTGACTTTTGTGTGACAGCATGTTTTTGTCGCCCTAGCTGAATTATAGATTGTGGAAGTACCCTTATTGAGGGATATGCATTAAGATACAATTATATAATTCCAGCTCCTCAACTCAACTCTTAGCTGCATTAAGTATTTTTTGCAAATGTGCTTTTATCAAATAAGTGTTTTTTTCTACGGGCAAGTCAGCTTGTCAACAAAATGTAAGGAGGTGATTACGCAACATAACTTACAGTATCATAAAATAAATAACGCTATAACCCTCACACAGAAACAGATGGCTAACACACACATAAACAATAAATAAACAACAACTACATTAACCTTAAACATGTAGTTTGAGCAACCGTTATCCATCGCTGGGAGTGCTTCTGGTTTCCCAGCATGCTTTGCGGCGCTTGTTTTGACAAAAGTTGTTAGTTATGTGTTATTGTTGTTGTCCTATGTTTGTTTACTTACCTATTGCATGTTGTTGCTGTCATTTCTGTGTTAGTTAGTGTGGAGAAGCGGAGCCGGCGAACAACCAGTAGGCAGGGCACGCTGGAGCCCGGCTCAAGATGGCGGCGAGGAGGCGGAGAATGCGGCCGAGCGGATAGGCGGAGTGTGCCGGGAGCAACGCCGCAGTCAAATGCAGGTGCATGGATCGCGCACCGGTTCACAATTAACATTTCTCCTCACGCTGTATAAAAGGGGAGAAGGAGGAGAGATCGGGGCAGAAGGAGGAGGAGAGCCCGCAGCAGAACCTGAGTACCGTAAGGAAAAGAGAGCAGGACGACTGAAGCAACTGAGGAGCGAGCAGCAGAGAAGGAGCTGAAAAGCGACCCGACCTGAAGACAAGCTTTGATTGAAAAAATAAAAGAGTCAAACCTGCTCAGCAAAATGTCTTTCCTTGATGGTCCATGCAACCCGCACGATGACGGCAGGAAGCTGTTCACAGTGGCGCCCAACGTGGGGCGAATGTGAACGACTCTTGCCGTCGTCGTGCGGGTTCCACGGACCATCAAGGAAGGACATTGCTTTCGAGCAGGTTTGACTCGCTTTATTTTTCAATCAAAGCTTGTCTTCAGGTCGGGTCGCTTTTCAGCTCCTCTGCTGCTCGCTCCTCGGTTGCTTCAGTCGGCCACGTCGTCGTCGTCTTGCCCTCTGTTGCTTTCAGTACTCAGGTTCTGCTGCGGGCTCTCCTCTTCCTTCTGCCCCGATCTCTCCTCCTTCTCCCCTTTTTTACTGCGTGAGGAGAAATGTTAATTGTGAACCCGTGCGCGATCCACACACCTGCATTTGACTGCGGCGTCGCTCCCGGCACGCCCCGCCTCTCCGCTCGGCCGCATTCTCCGCCTCCTCGCCGCCATCTTGAGCCGGGGTCCAGCGTGCCCTGCCCCGCTGCTCGTTCGCCGGCTCAGCCTTTTCACAGTTAGTTAGTTAGTTTGTTAGTTAGTTAGTATAAAATTAGTTGGTATAAAAATTGCTAAGGCTGCACTCAGATTGAACTTTTATGTTATCTCAGGGGCCTCAAAACTTGGTTTTGATTCAATCTTATTTTTTGAATATTTAAATATTAATTGTAGTTAAAATAAAGTTTTAACTGTTCTATGCATGTCAAGTCCGATGCCTTTTTTTATATAAATCTCATGAAACCGAGCCAAATGAAAGTTTTTTTGCAAACACTTTTGAAGCGTTATTACATTCCGTTATGCTGCCAAGTTTTGACTAAAACGCACCAAGTAATTGAATGAAATGACTTCAGGTGATTTTTTTTCCCCCCCCACTAATGTCCAATTTTTCCTTGCACCTGCAGGTAGTTTTGCATCCTGGAAGGAAAATACTGTGTCTAATCTCCTTTTTAATCGCTGTAGTATGTAGCAACCCCGGTGTGTTCATGTAAAATCACAACAAAAAACAAGAAAAGTCTTATCATAATTCCTCGCCTGTTTCTGACCTCATGTTTGTCGTTGCATGTTCCTTTTACCAGTTCTTAAACGAAACCCTTACAAGCCTGAACCACTAAATGATTGTCAGAAAATTCAGCCATTTCTGAACATTTGTATTTTTTTTAAAATTTTAACCAAAGTAATCTATATATGATTTTAAATTTTGTATCATATTTGATACAGCCAGTTACAAAATATAATTTTTATGTTGTTGTTTTTTGTTACAACAAACCAAACATAATACAATACACAGAAATATTTACCATGTTATACCCAAACATAAAAAGAACATCATCCTCTTCCCCCAGCTGCTCCATATTGCTTGTATTCTCATTCTTTATCATTTTTAAAACATTGTCAATGCCAAAAGTCAACATTATGTATTTTTCAATATGATTTTTTCTCATAAAAATCAGAAAGCTATGATTTATTATCAAAACAAGCACAGAGTGATCAGCACAAAATAATACAACAATTTTGGTATGTATATTTTACCTCTAAATCATGGGTGTCAAACTCTGGCCCGCGGGCCAAATTTGGCCCGCCGTGTAATTTCATTTGGCCCTTGAGGCAATAATAAATTAACATTAGACCTGGCCCGCCGGTATTATACAGTGGCAGTGCCGCATTCAACGCTAATTCTCATACTTGCCAACCCTCCCGATCTTTCCAGGAGAATCACAAATTTCAGTGCCCCCCCCCTGAAAATCTCCCGGGGCAACCATTCTCCCGAATTTCCACCCGGACAACAATATTGGGGGCGTGCCTTAAAGGTACTGCTTCTAGCATCCTCTACAACAGGGGTTGGGAACCTTTTTGGCTGAGAGAGCCATGAAAGCCAAATATTTTAAAATGTACTTCAGTGAGAGCCATATATTTCTTTACCCCTGAATACAACAAAATGCGTGCATTTTTAAGTAAGACCAACATTTTTAGAGTATAATGAGTCTCCTATTCTTTTTTATAGCATTGTTATTCTGAAGCTAACCTATAATAAAGAAAATGCCTCTTACCATTGATACATCTTCTTGAACAGGTGCGGTAGAAACCGGATGGATAGATTAAAATGCATGAAGTGAAGTGAAGTGAATTGTATTTATATAGCGATTTTCTTTAGAGACTCACAGCGCTTTTACATAGAGAAACCCAATATCTGAGAATGTTTTATATTTTGAACGTTATTTTTAACACTGTGATTAGTAATTATTCATTACTTATCGTGTTATCTGAGAGCCAGATGCAGTCATCAAAAGAGCCACATCCGGCTCTAAAGCCATAGGTTCCCTACCCCTGCTCTACAACCTGTCGTCATGTCCGCTTTTCTTCCAAACAAACAGCGTGCCGACCCAGTCACGTAATATAAGCGGCTTCTACACACACACAAGTGAATGCAATGCATACTTGGTCAACAGCCATACAAGTTACACTGAGGATGGCCGTATGAACAACTTTAACACTGTTACACCACACTGTGAACCCACACCAAACAAGAATGACAAACACATTTCTGGAGAACATCCGCACCGTAATACAACAGAACAAATACGCAGACTCCCTTGCAGCACTAACTCTAACTACACCCCCGCTACCAAGAAAACTCGATTTTGCATGTCACTATAAAGTTGTATAAGCCTTGCTTCTTCAATATTCAATGCAAAACTTGTTTGGGTCCCTATTAAAAGGTTAAGTTGTTCAACTTTGGCCCACGGCTTTGTTCAGTTTAGAATTTTGGCCCACTCTGTATTTGAGTTTGACACCCCTGCTCTAAATGTATTATACTGTGTAATGTAAACATATTTGTTTATTTGAAAAATCTAAGGACTATGTTGCTTAATGTTATTTATATTGCATGGAATGCAATAAAATACTAGTTGACTAATTTCGAGTTACAATACCTTTTATACCTGCTGTATCAAATTTGATATATATATTTTAAGTAATTTCACATTGCATCAATGGATTAACTGTTCATACTAATGTGTTTGTAAACAAATCAGGTGTCTCATTTTTTCTTTGCGGTTATCTTGCCGGACAGCCCTCTTATAACTCAATTACTGCCCTCATGTGGATGATCCGTTTAATGCATGTATCTGATTTGATATGTCAGGCTTTTTAGGAAAAATTAATTACACTGATGAATTAATGTATCACTCATGGTACGTTTGGCATTACAGGACTAAGTCTGAGTTGTTTTGTTACAGCGTTAAGGAAGACGGTCCAGACAATGACGCCGAGGGGGTAAGTCACACATCAACTCATAAAGCTTTGATATTACCGGTTAATAGGTGATGCATTTTGGATGCACTTAAAAAAAAGGAGGGTAGCGACCGTGAAGAAGGCGAGGATGGCGATGGAGAGGAAGAGGAGTCGGACACAGCAGGAGAGGACACGTCTGAGGAGTCAGACTCGGAGGAGCTGGAGGAGAAAGGTGACATCATTTGTTTCCTGCATGACTACGGCGCTCTTATTGCGTGCGTTCGTAACAGAGAACGTCCAGGCCGACCTGGCCAACATCACCTGCGAGATCGCCATCAAGCAGAAGCTCATAGACGAGCTGGAGAACAGCCAGCGGCGCCTTCACACGCTCAAACAGCAGTATGAGCAGAAGCTGGTGATGCTGCAGAACAAGATCAGGGACACGCAGCTGGAGAGGGACAAAGTGCTGCATAACATGGGTAGGCCAGACACGTAACCGCACTCCAAGACATCGAAAGGCATTGATTGATTGATTGATACTTTTATTAGTAGATTGCACAGTTCAGTACATATTCTGTACAATTGACCACTAAATGGTAACACCCGAAAAAGTTTTTCAACTTGTTTAAGTCGGGGTCCACGTTAATCAATTCATGGTACAAATATATACTATCAGCATAATACAGTCATCACACTAGTTAAATATCATAGTATATACATTGAATTATTTACATTATTTACAATCCTGGGGGTGGGATGAGGAGCTTTGGTTGATCAGTACTTCAGTCATCAACAATTGAATCAACAAGAGAAATGGACATTGAAACAGTCTAGGTCTTAATTAGTAGGATATGTACAGCGAGCAGAGAACATAGTGAGTTCAGATAGCATAAGAGCAAGTAAATACATTAAAAGTACATACATGATGTGATCTTTCTTCCACAGGCTCTGTGGAGACGTGCACGGAGGAGAAGGCAAAGAAGATCAAGGCGGAGTATGAGAGGAAGCTGAGCTCCATGAACAAGGAGATGCAGAAGCTCCAGTCGGCTCAGAAGGAGCACGCCCGGCTGCTGAAGAACCAGTCCCAGTACGAGAAGCAGCTCAGGAGACTGCAGCAGGATGTCACTGAGATGAAGAAGACCAAGGTGAGGATGGAGAAATAGCCACAAAAACACACTTTTGTAGTCCATCCAGCCATTTTCTACCGCTTATTCCCTTTGGGGTGGCGGGGGGCGCTGGTGCCTATCTCAGCTACAATCGGGCGGAAGGCGGTGTACACCCTGGACAAGTTGCCAACTCATTGCAGGGCCAACACAGATTGACAGACAACATTCACACACTAGGGCCAATTTAGTGTTGCCAATCAACCTAGCCCCAGGTGCATGTCTTTTTTTTATTTTTTTATTAAATCAACACAAAAACACACAAAATACACTTTCCATCAGTGCATCAACCCCCCAAAGAAAACCCCTCCCTCCCCCGTTCACACCCAGCCACACCCACTCACACAATAAAGGGTTGTTTCTTCCTGCTACCAAAATGCTGGTTCCCACAACATATATAACACAGTCTGCAAGGGACATAGTCCCTGAAACACACATGATTGTGTGTGTCGCCGGTCCACTAACACTATCATTAATTACTATTTTTTATGTAATTGTTTTATATGATTTTACTTTCTTTTTTATCCCAAAAAAATGTCATTGTTTTCCTTTTTTTTAATCTCATTTTATTTTATTAAAAAAAAAAAAAAAAAAAAAATAACCTTATCTTCTCAGACCAGGTTGTTAATGGAATTAGACTTGTCTAAAAGGTTTTTAAAACCTGGTCCAGTCCAGACAATGTCAAAGTGGGCCTCAGCAACACACACCCTCATCCATGTACAACAACAAAAATTAGGGAAACAACAGATTGCATATAAGTTATAAACAAAATTACATTTTCATAAAAAGCATTTGTGTATAGTCCCCAGGTGCATGTCTTTAGAGGTGGGAGGAAGCCGGAGTACCCGGAGGGAACCCATGCATTCACGGGGAGAACATGCAAACTCCACACAGAAAGAGCCCGAGCCCGGGATTGAACCCCAGACTACTCAGGACCAGGGACGTGCACATGATTATAGAGGGACAGGGGCTCAAAGTCAGAAAAGAGCAGGACATTATTTTTGGTCCTTTATACAATATAAATGATAAATGGGTTGTACTTGTATAGCGCTTTTCTACCTTCAAGGTACTCAAAGCGCTTTGACACTACTTCCACATTTACCCATTCACACACACATTCACACACTGATGGAGGGAGCTGCCATGCAAGGCGCCAACCAGCACCCATCAGGAGCAAGGGTGAAGTGTCTTGCTCAGGACACAACGGACGTGACGAGGTTGGTACTAGGTGGGATTTGAACCGGGGACCCTCGGGTTGCGCACGGCCACTCTCCCACTGCGCCACGCCGTAAATATGGAAATTAATGTAGAATTAAATTTGCTAATAGGAAGCTAACTACTTAGCTGTGTGTCCTTTGTAGGTAAAAGTGATTGCCATTTCTTTTGTGTCAACAAATTATTGTCATAATGAGTTAATTCACATTATCATAGGCTTGGAAGACATGAAAAGCAACAAAACACTGGTTTATTATTAGGCTATTTATTGTTAAAGATAAACACTTTAATATTGAACATTGAACAGTGCAACATGAACTTTGGAAAAAAAAAATACAAAAATAAATACCCAAATGGAAAAAACTTCAATGTAAAAAATCTGTCCTTCTTCCTTTAACTTGATGAAAACACCATCAAGTTGTAACTTATGGTCTTTCTCACTTAATGCTCAGACTAAACAACTGAAACGCAATACAGGGCCAAAAATATGGACCAGGGACCAGTACAGGGCTGTAAAATGGAGGCCACCCATACCCAAATATGCTCCTCAATGTAAATTCAGGGCTTTTATGAAATGCTGTAAAATCAGTGCACAATCAGGAGCCAAACCTTTTGGGGGCCTTAAAGCAGCAACCTTCTGAGGGCCATGTCCCTGTAGATGTTGATCACATCATTGTGATTTATGACTACGTCTTTTTCAATGGAGAGGAGAAGGAGATCAGTCGTAAACACAGTGCATTTTATTTTGAAAATCAACCCGGTGTTTTATTTTGTATTTTGTACACTACTTCCTGTCCCGCACGATCTGCTCTGCTCTGTGCGAAATTGATGTGCTGTGCGCCGACGTCCGGCAAAAACAGAAGCTCACACATTGAATAATGGAATAATACAGCGTTGTTCTGAAATATGACCCATAATAGATGCTGAATAAGTGGACGTCGACTAGTTCAAGTTGCTTCACTGTCACGTCTGCCAGGGGCGCAGTTGGCTCTCTCTCCTCTCACTTACTCACTCACTCGCCCTCTCTCTCTCTCTCTCTCTGGCGGAAGCGGCAGGCTCAAACAACCCGGTATTACAAGAAAACGTGGAGTTTTTGTACCGCTGTTTTTTTGGTTTTTGTCTGTTTTTTTTTACATCCCTGACAGGAATTTATTAATGTTGTTTAAAGAAAAAAGAAAAAACACACACAGGCAGAGGGCACTTTTTAAGACGAGGCAAAAAAGGGCAGGGGCTCAAGCACCCATAGGGCCCTTTGTGTGCACGTGACTACTCAGGACCTTCGTATTGTGAGGCAGACGCACTAACCCCTCTTCCACCGTGAAGCCCCACTTTTGTAGTATATAATGAAAATAGGAAATTTGAAAATACATGTATTATATAATGTATTGGGGTTACATCTCGACTTTGATAACATTTAATGCGATGAAAGAGAAAGACAAATATTGACTGTACCAAGGGTGTACAAACTACGGCCTGCGGGCCAAGACATCATGAGTTTGTTTCATAAGGAATCTGGCCCGCATGGGTGTTTCCAAAATAATATTATATTCAATGACAATCTGTTTACTGCAAATTTGCCACCATCTTGTGCACTGTGAGTAAATCAAGACATCCATCCATCCATTTTCTGCCGCCTGTCCCGTTCGGGGTCGGGGGAGGTTCTGGAGCCTATCTCATTTGTATTCGCCAGCTCATCACAGGGCCACACAAACAGACAGACAACATTCACACTCACATTCACACACTAGGCTCTTTGATCACTTTGATGTGGCGCAGCTGCTAAATTGCTGACCCCAACAACTATTCCGTGAGGTTTCCGAATTATATTGCCTCTCTCAGAAATCACCCGGGGATAACATTCTCCAATTGTCACCTGGACTACAATACTGAGGGTGTGCAGTGATGGCAATGTCTTTAACCTCCTCTATAACATGTCGTCGCGTCCGCTTTTACATCACGCGATCTGCGTGTCGACGGGTCATTTTATGTTCCAGCCTCGGTTAACACACGAAAGCGACTCCAACGCATACTTAGTCAACAGCCGTACAGGTTAAACTGAGGGTTATAATATAAACAACTTTAACACTCTTACTAATATGTGCCACACTGTGAACCCACAACAAACAAGAATGACGAACACATTTCGGGAGAACATCGGCACTATAACACAACATAAACACAAAAGAACAAATACCCAGAATTCCATGCATCCCTACTCTTCCAGGCTACATTAGCACCACACCCCGCCCCCTCCAACCGACGCACGGAGGGGGTGGGGGAATTTGGTGCTAGCTGGGTGTATAATGATATATAATATATAATAAACAATTACAGTGCAATACGTTTTCATAACATGGTCACTACTGCCTACTTTGTCTTGTTATATTCTTATTTTACTGTTATATTTTTATTCCCATTGTTGCTTTTAATTTTTTATTCTTATTGTAATATTTCTCTATTTTGTTTCCATTTAAACCCCCATTATTTACTTTTTACTTTATTTTTAAATTGATCTCAACTCTGTACACTGCTGCTGGAATTTTAATTTTCCTGAAGGAATCAATAAAGTACTATCTATCTATCTATCTATCTATCTATCTATGTATCTATCTATCTATGTGTTATCTATCTCTCTATCTATCTATCTATCTATCTATCTATCTATCTATCTATCTATCTATCTATCTAATGTAGCCCGGAAGAGTGGGATGCATGGGATTCTGGGTATTTGTTCTTTTGTTTTCATGTTGTTAGAGTGCCGATGTTCTCCCAAAATGTTTTTGTCGTTTTTGTTTGGTGTTGGTTCACGGTGTGGTGCATATTAGTAAGAGTGTTTAAAGTTGTTTATATAACAACCCTCAGTGTAACCTGTATGGCTGTTGAACAAGTACGCCTTGCAATCGTTTGCGTGTGTCAGCAGAAACCTCATACAACATTTGACTAGGTTGACAAGCTGATTGAACGTGTTGTAGAGGGTGTCAAAGGCAGCACCTTCATAGGTTGCTCTTTTTATTGTTAATCGAGGGAAATACTGCAAACATTCGCGAGAATGATTGATCTGACGTTTGGTAGTCTCTCTGAATATTCGGGATGGTTGGCAAGTGTAACGCTGTCAAGCAGCATTCATAAAATACTTACGGGCCCCACTATCATTAAATTTTCATAATAAGGTGTGGGCCGCGTGTCTGAGACCCCTGGTTTATACATAGTACAAAGTAAGAAATAACTCTGTATGCAGTGTTATTTCATTTTAAATTTCAAAAGAGTTTTGTGGCTCCCATTGTTATCTTTATTTTGTGAAACAGGTCAAAATGGCTCTTTGGGTGGTAAAGGTGGCCGACACCTGCACTAGGGCCAGTTTAGTGTTGCCAATCAACTTATCCCCAGGTGCATGTCTTTGGAGGTGGGAGCACGGTATGCAAACTCCACACACAAAGATCCCGAGCGTAGGATCAAAACCCAGTTCAATGGTCATGACTTGTGCTTTGAAGTAAATAGAGAATCGGCCTTTGTTGTCATTGCACATTAAGAACAATGTAGAACTGGCACAGCAATTACTTGTATGACCCAATCCAAACAACTTTCCCAACTCTTGGCGCAAAAAAATGCAACCAACAAAAAAGTCAACATACATGAGACAACCTGCTCACTGAACTTTGTGAATATTATGAAATATGTCCACACACCATAAAATATTCAAACCGACACCCATTTAAATCCGTCACAATGCATGATGGGATATATGTGAAACACTATCTCCCCACTTATTCATTTTTGGTGCATTTTAGCCGCTTGATATTTCTGATTGATTACAAAACTTTAAGGACGTCGTTACAGAAGTAAATAAGGAGTCATATACTCTTAATATAGAGTTATATTAATTAAATGGGTTGTACTTGTATGGCGCTTTTCTACCTTCAAGGTATTCAAAGTGCTTTGACACTACTTCCACATTTACCCATTCACACACACATTCACACACTGATGGAGGGAGCTGCCATGCAAGGTATGAACCAGCACCCATCAGGAGCAAGG